>NC_000068.7:130690599-131014974 GCF_000001635.26 Mus musculus
TGCCAGCCACCTGAATCAGTAATCATAACAAAGCATTTCTTTTCAGAAGGAAAGCCAATCTTTGGGGCATTTCCAGGGAAATTCTGATGCAACAGGGACTTTGCAAGAACATCTCTAAGACACATCCAACAGACAGGAAGAGCAGGTATGAGGCGGCCTGTAGCAATGTTCCCAAGTAAAGGGCAGAGCAACCTGGGGCCCTGTCTCACAAGGCACCAGAGATTGAAACTCACCATCTTGGGTGGGGCCAGCACCAGGATGACAAAGCGAACCTCACAGGAGTTCTCCCCCCAGTTCTGTGGTCGAACCAGGCGGCTGATGCACACATGCCGTTTCTGTAGGGTCTTCATGGTACAGCTGCTCAGGAGAAAAGAGCCAAAGGACAGTTGCCACCCTCAGGAGCAGAGGCTCCTGCCACCCTGACAAGCCCATGACGGAGGACCAGGGGAAACAGACAACAGGAGGTCTGGAGAAACTGCTTAGCAGTAAAGAATGCTGGCTGCTCTTGCAAAGGAGCAGAGTTCAATTCCCTGTTAACCACATGGCAGCTTACAATGCACCAGGAGCCCTAACATCTGTGGCATGCATATGGTGTACACACAACACCCAAACACATTAAAATAGGAGATCAGATGGGGCAGGGGGCTCATATCTTGTCTTCCACATTGGAGATGCCATCACAGTTGTGTCCTTTGGGTCAAGGTCAGTTTCTCCAGGGACATGAAATACCTGGGCTAGCTCCAGATAACAGTAGGGGACCAGGCATGGTAGTTGTAGGATGGCAACTCACATGATGCAGAGCCAAGACTGCTCGTACTGCACCCCTCGGACAGTGGCAGTGACTCCCTGGATGGTATCTGACAGCAGGTGGACTAAGAGGAGAATACGGGAGAGAGAGTCAGCTGCTGCAGCCAAGCCATTCCGTGGCAGGCCAGGGAGACAGCCTTACCCTTGCTCTCCATAGGGGCTCCAGCATCTGTAAAGAGCTTAGCCATGAGCAGGTCCAGGTCACAGTCAGGTTCTGCGTGGTTAGGGTCCAGGGCAAAGCGGTTTAGCATAGTTCGGAGGACATCATCCAGTGAGGTAGCTGTCTCATTCAGGATGATGCTGGCCTGGGCCAGGAAGCCATCCAGGTCCCGGTGTGCACGGACCTCTTCCTCAAAGTTCTTCAATTTCAGATACTGTAGGGACCCCAGGTACAGAACCACACAGGCTGTTAGACCCTTGTTTTGATGGCCCCTACCTGCCCTCCACAGTGGTCTATGACTATCCCTGCCCACCAGGAATCATATCCAGGAGAGAATGGGCAAGTCTGAGATCCCTGTTTAGGAACGCCTGGGAACATGGGGACAGCATAGCAGATGTAAGGGAGCCAGATCTCTTGAACCCCAACTGGAGACCCAGCACATTCCTGGAGGATGGGCCTCACCTTGCGAGAGGTGTGTAAGAGCACGCAGCCACCCGTTGCAGCTTCTAAGTCTAAAGGAGTGGGAAGAGAGCTCAGCAGGCTGTCCCACCCTCTCAGGGCTCCTCAGCAGAGCAGGGGGCCATCTACCATCCCCATACCAGATTTGGAGGGCTGCACTTCAAGGTTGACATTGACAAAAAACCGGATGCTCTCGCCAGACACAATGGAGGAGTTGACGGTGTCAAAGACCTCATCCCCTAGGCTGTCTTCCCGGACTTCAAGGTTATCCTCCATGTTGTTCTTGAAGTATCCCTGAGTGCCGGCTGTCACCAGGAAAGACCCTCTATCAGTGCTTCCATAAGAAGGGGCTCTCAGCCCAAGGCAGGTACCCCTGCTCCATCTCCTGAGTGCACCCCCTGATGGTATGAGGCCTCCCACCAGTCAAGAAGAGAGCTTTGGTTTAGGGAGGCAGAATGGCTGGTCCTGCCTGGCCCTACTCTGAGTGTAGCAGCTGGCTCACAGAGCTTAAGCCCCTGCGAGGTGATCGTTTGTACCCCCTTTTCAACTTTAAGAACCAGGACTCTGGGGGTTGGAGAGATGGCTCAGTGGTTAAGAGCATCGTCTGCTCTTCCAGAGGTCCTGAGTTCAATTCCCAGCAACCACATGGTGGCTCACAACCATCTCTCATGAGGTCTGATGCCCTTTTCTGGTGTGTCTGGAGACAGTGACAGAGAGTGACAGTGTACTCACATACACAAAATAAATCTTAAAAAAACAAAACAAAACAAAACCAGGGTTGGTGAGATGGCTCCATGGCTAAGAGCACTGACTGCTCTTCCAAAGGTCCTGAGTTCAAATCCCAGCAGCCACATGGTGGTTCACAACTATCTCTCATGAGGTCTGATGCCCTCTTCTGGTGCGTTTGAAGACAGCTACAGTGTAGTTATTTATAATAATAAATAAATCTGGGCCAGAGGGAGAAGGGACTGAAAGAGCAGGGTCAACCAGAGTGAGCAGAGGTCCTAAATTCAATTTCCAACAACCACATGAAGGCTCACAACCATCTGTACAGCTACAGTGTACTCATATATATAAAATAAATAAATCTTAAAAAACAAAAACAAGGGCCGGGCGGTGGTGGTGCACACCTTTAATCCCAGCACTCCGGAGGTGGAGGCAAAGGCAGGCAGATTTCTGAGTTCAAGGCCAGCCTTGTCTACAAAGTGAGTTCCAGGACAGCCAGGGCTACACAGAGAAACCCTGTCTCGATAAAACCAAACCAAACCAAACCAAACCAAAACAGGGATCTGTACTAGTCTGACCCTTCAGCTTAAAAACAGTAATGTTAGGTCAAGTGGCACATTTAATCCTAGCATTCAAGCAGAGGCAGACAGATCTGTATGAGTTCAAGGTCAGCCTGGTCTACATACAGAGTTACAGGCTAGCACATGCCTATTATATAAAGCTCAGAAGGCTGAGGCAGGAACATCAAGAGTTTAAGGCTAGCACGGGCTACACAATTAGGCCCAGTCTAAGAAAAAACAAAAGCAAAAAGCAAACAAACACTGTGTGCAAGAGCCTCATTCCACAGTCTCACTCGGGAGGCTGAGGCAGGAGGACTACATGAGTTCCAGGCCAACCTGGGCTTTAGTGTGACCCTATTTCAAAATATAAAAAAGTTGGGCTGGTGAGATGGCTCAGTGGTTAAGATAAGCACGGGCTGCTTAATCACGAGGATAGGAATTCAGATCACATGGCAGCCCAAGGCTGGGCAGCTCACAAATGCTAACTGTAGCTCCAAGGGAGCCTTCTGGCCTTCTATACACATGCACTTACAAACAAACACATACATGCTCCAAAAAAGAGTCTGTATTGGCTCTGAGTGTTTGTGTGTGTGTGTGTGTGTATATATATATATGAAAACAAACATAAAATTTAAAATAAAAGGCTGCTTTCTCCCAGCTTTCTCTGGCTGGGAACCCCAGGGAGGTGAAGCTGCAGCCGATTCCAACCACCCCCACCTCCCTTGCCTCATTGGTGCAGGGCTTAGAGCCCTCCTCCCGGGGAGGGCAGGGAAGACTGAGGGCAGAGCATCAAGGCTGTAAGACCCAGGAGGCAAGAAAGCCTGTGAAACAGCTGGAAGATGGAAGGCCTCCTTAGTCGACTTCCATTGTGCCCTTCCTTTCCAAGATGCAGCAGGAAGGGTTCTATAGAACATGAAAATCCCCCTTTTCCCTGTAGCCCTGGAAAAAAAATCACAGCCCGGGCCAGCCTCTTATTCTTTCCTTAGGCCTTGGTGCCTCTGGTCAGTTAGACTGTCTCCATCTCTCCTTAGGCTAGACAGCTAGGGCCATAGACATGCCCACTCTTGTCCTGTAAGCCAGGAGAGCATCTCTCCCTCCAGGGTTATCGTCGGGCTCGTTTAGAGTTCTCTTTCCCAGCACAGTCAGAACCTCTCTCAGACTGCCGTATAGCTCCACATCTGTGGGCACTTTTAGGAAAGAGGCCGATGTAATCCAGACCCCACTAATGGCTGGCACACACCTGCACAGGGACAGGGACAGGTCAGTGGCATGCCCACACCTGCCAGACAGTGACTCACCCTGACTCATTTCCACCCCTGCCCTTTAGCTTCCTCTGAACATCCCAGGCCTTATACCTAGATATCCTGAGGTGACCTGGTGATCACCCCACCCGCAGCCCTGGAGAATCATTGAGCCAAAAGAATTCCCCCCTGCCTCTTGTGGAGGCCATGGCAGCCACCCTCCTTAACGTGGGCCTACCTTATTTAAAATGACTTGGGCTGGGAGGGGAGCCAGGTAGCATTGGCTTGTTGAGTAGGCAAGAGGTTCAGATGCTCAACGTTATCCTTAGCTACCTAGTGATCGAGAAGCTAGCCTAGGCTACGTGAGATCCTGCCCAAATTATTTTTTTGTTTGTTTGTTTGTTTGTTTGTTTGTTTGTTTTTTTGGTTTTTTGAGACAGGGTTTCTCTGTATAGCCCTGGCTGTCCTGGAACTTACTCTGTAGACCAGGCTGTCCTCAAACTCAGAAATCCACTTGCCTCTGCCTCCCAAGTGCTGGGATTAAAGGCGTGTGCCACCACCCCCGACACCCTGCTGAAATTATTAAGTAAATCCACATGGCTCCTCCAGCAGCCAGGCTCAGTCTCGCTTCTGCTACTGCTCCTAGCCTGATGCATCATTCTCTTCCTTTTCTTAGCCTTGACTCTCAGACCTCTTAGGTCTCCTGCCATGCCATTCCAAGTAGCACAGACATAAATCTAACCTGCCAGCTTCCAGCCTGACTCAAAGAGCACTCCCACCCAGGAGATCTGGGTAAAAACACATCACCGTGATGCCTAAATGCATGCTACTAAACAACATGGGAAGGCTAGGGATGCAGCTCGATGTGTAGAATATGTGCCTAACCTGCATGAAACCCAGAGTTCACGCCCCAGTACCCTGTAAACCTGGTTTGGTGGTACAAGCTTGTAATCTTAATATTTGGATATAATTGGAAATTCAAGTTCTTATTTGGCTACATGGGGAGTTTTAGGCCAGCCCAGGCTACATGAGGATTTCTTTTTTCTTTTTCTCAAACAAAATCAAATGAGACAAAACAAAGAAACAAAGGGTAGACAGATAAGCAGCATAGAGCCAAATGCAGAGAAGGAGCTAGCCAGTTGAAGCAGGGACAATTGCAGCCTCTCTCTCCAGGACCACATGAGGCCCAACAGGACAAGGCATAGTATAGCATGTGGCCTAAGCTGGCCAGATATGAAGGGCCCGGGAATACTGAGCCACAGGAGAAAACTGTAAGCGGCACTGGTAGCCTAATCTGCCCTCCCAAGACCTCCGCACCCCTGGTTGCTTGCCTTTGGCCAGTCTCATCAGCTGCCTACTCAGCAAGCCACACGGCCTTCGGACAGGTGGGAGCTAACCACCCCAGCAATGGGCTATGGACAAGTGGCTCTGCCTGGGGTTCATTGATGGGTACACAGGCTGAGTTCCCCAGATTTTCTAGATACACACCTGAGAAGTATTCACCGGAGTCCTGACAGTGTTCATTCTGTGACATGGCCCAAGGACAGTTTTCTACAAAAGAAGCCAAAGAATAGTCACCAATCCTGTGGACCAGCCCTGGACAGCCTTAGTTCACCCCATGCCTGATGATTCCTCATCCTTCCTAGGAACACATGCAAGCCCACTTGCATGAGAGAGGTGGGGGTCAAAGTACTATGTAGGGGAGCCTGCAGTGTCTGGGATGACCATCCTTACTGTAAGGTATTAAATCCCTTAGTCTGCCTAGTATGGACTTCCTATGCGTGCCAGGGAAGTGAAGAGTACTTCCTCAGGTCATGTCATCACTAAATTATCATCAGTACTCGGCTCATTAATCCAAGCGTCTCTGACTGAGCCCCATCCAGTTCTGGAGGAAGACAACTGGAAATCGCCTCCTCCCTGGATCCAGCCCAGCCTCGCCCAGCACTTTGAGGTGGGGGTGAGCCTCTCCTCAGATCTGCCCTGGTTGCCAAGGGCCACACATGCCCATCTCAGACGCAGTTCTTCCCATCTCTTCAATGGCCTAGGGGTCACCCAGGGGACCGACCCAGCAACTGCCTCTATCCCAGGGTTGTACCGTGTCCTGCGATGCCGGAAAGAAGGGGTAGAGTGGGTGTGCAGTACACAGAGATTGGAGGTACTATCCGAGATGTTTGTGCAAAGAAGGACGCACGGGAGGATGGGCCTGTACGAGAAAAAGATGTAGTCCATGTTTGCAGCCACTGAGAGTGAGTAGATGGGCAGGATTTGGAGGCACTTGGGGCGGTAGCTAAGGGGAACAGACCACACCCACGTGCAGGTGAGTGGCCGGATACACCCAGCTCTGATGAATCGTAACTCTAGGCGGCGGAACGCAATCCGGTGCTGAGGACACCAAAGCGCCACCCTGCCCATTTCGGAGCTCCCAACCCTCCCCTCCGCCGGCTACGTTACATCTTTCCTTCAGTTGCTGAGGGTGTGTGTGTCAAGACCGCGAACGCAGAACAAACACGGACAGGATGCCCACGGTGTCCCAGGCCGCCCCTTGCCCCGCGCGCGCGCACTGACATTCGGAACTCTTTTGGTCGAACCCCTCCGGAGGCGCAAAGCCGGCACAGCCTCTCGCCCACCCAGGCCTGAGAGGCCGGCGCTGGCATACACGCCTGGCGTGGCCATGGCCCGGGCTTCTCAATCAGGACTCCGTGGTTCTGGGCCGGCTCGCAGCTGGAGCCGGCGACACTCCTGCGAGCCGCGCCGCGCTCCTAACCGTGCGGCGTGAGGCTGCTTCCAGCCAAAGTCGCGCCCTCACCCGCGAGGTCTGTTCTGGATCCTCGGCGGCTCGCGTGCGCAGGCCTGAGAGTCGTGGGGTGCCGGCCTGGGAGGGACTACGAAGTTTCAGAGCAGTGCAGGGACACTCACTGGAGCCCGGAGGGAAGGGGCGCGCCTGTTTTAAAAGCTTGGAGGAACTCCGCCCCCACCTTAGCTGTACGCCACTGACTGCCACACCCTCGGGCTGCCGAATCGCCCCCAACCCTCCCTTGCCGCGCCCCTTTGCCCTCGCCACGCCCCCGACCGCCAGGGCGGTCCCCAACCCCCGCCTACGCCGCTTTCTGCACTTGCCCGTGGGCTAGCGCCCTAAGCCGCCCACGCTCCCGCGTGTTCACCCGCTGGCGCCCGCTCTCGGTTCCGCATCCCTCTCCCAGGTTAGGAAGTGGCCGGGTCTCTGGAGAGCGGCTTGCGGTGAGTTCTGATAAGTGCGTTGAGCACCTCTTTCCTTAACCCCAACCCAACCTTCGGTGGCTTCCCAGTGATTCTACAGACCTTGAGCTTCCTATTGTCCCTGGGGCACACACTTAAGTAAAGTACTATTCTCCAGCCACTCCTTCCCACTCCGTGATAGCTTCCACACAGTTCCTTTCACTGTTGCTCAAGCGTGTTAGGGGGTGGGTGAGTTGGAAAGGCATTTGGAGTGTTGCGGGAATTTGCATATAAATAGGCATGGTGAGCCAAGTTGGCATTCGGATTGAAGGTACGGAGGGTCCTGAAGTCTCCCCTACACACACACACACACACACACACACACACACACACACAGACGCGCGCGCTCGTTATTCCAGGATCCCTCCCATCTCTAAGAACCGTGATGACTCAGGGATAGCCGCACGCTGCCTTTGTTGGGGTAAGCAGGCCCTGGGAGGAGGCTACATGCCATGTTGTTCACTTAGCTCTTAGGAACTCCTCTCAGTATCTTCTCCTTAGAATCCTAGCCCTAAACCCGGCAGTTGTGGCGCACGCCTTTAATCCCAACACTTGGGAGGCAGAGGCAGATGGATTTTTTGAGTTTGAGGCCAGCCTGGTCTACAAAGTGAGTTCCAGGACAGCCAGGGCTACACAGAGAAACCCTGTCTCGAACACTCCCCTTCCCCCCAAAAAAAAGACTCCTAGCTCTATCCAGGCTGGTGGTGTTGCAGGGTGGGGGTTCAGGAAAGCTGAAGAGCCTGGCAGAATGGCTGACTCAGGGTCGGGATCCCTCTTCCACCCCAGTCTCTCATGTTATGTCTTTTGCATAGCTTCCTAGCAGCACCCCAATACTTGGTTGGTCCAAACCCTTCCAGTTCCAGAAAATCTCTGGAGACTTAAGGAACAATTTCCCCAACCTCTCCTTATTAGGAGGAGAAAGGAGCCAGGAGTACCCACTCCCACCCCCACCCCAGTCTGTAGACTCCTGCACCACTGTCTCAGAGGACCGAAGTGTGACCTTTCCCCCTTCAGCCCTTTTGGCAGTGTTTAAGGAATGGTTTCCTTCGTTTTCCCACCCGCCCTGTGCTGTGCAGGCCAGAGGCTGAAAGGGCAAACCGACACTGAAGCCCTTCTCCTGCCTTTGCTACATTGGGTGATGACATGAGCAGGCAGGCTAGGGACCCCACCTATGCACATACCTCCCCTCCCCTTCCAGGTAGTGTCTAATGACTTTCCATGTACCTTTAAGCTCTGCCTACCCCTTGCCATGTCTTTCTTTTAGAATCTGGGGTGAGAAGCAACCGTTTAGTATCTCATTAAAAAAATGAAATAAAACAAGGCAGATGTGGCAGCACATGCTTTTAATCCCAGCACTCTGGGGGCAGAAGCAGGCAGATCTCTCCAAGTTTGAGGCCAGCCAGATCTACAGAGCAAGTTCTAGGCCAGCCAGAGCTACTTTGTGAGACCTTTTCTCAAAAGCAAAACTAACCAACCAAACACACACACACACACACACACACACACAATTCTTGTAAACCGGGAGTGGTGACACATGCCTTTAATCCCAGAAGGCAGGGGGATTTCTGAGTTCGAGGCCAGCCTGGTCTACAAAGTGAATTCAAGGACAGCCAAGGCTACACAGAGATACCCTGTCTCGAAAAACCAAAAAAAAAAAAAAAAAAAAAAAAAAAACCCAAAAAAACCAAAACCACAACAAAATAGAAGAGTAGAGAGACTGCTCAGTGGTCAAGAGCACTTTCTGCTCATGTGGGGTTTAGTTCTCAGCACCCACATGACGGCTCAGAACCACTTGAACTATACTTCTGGCCGCTACAAGCACATATGGTGTGATAAGTAGACAAAACACTCATACACATAATATAAAAATAAATTGATCTAAAAAAAACCACCCAAACCTTTAAGAACTTTTAAAATGGTGTGTGTAGAAGGGAAGGGGCTGACAAGATGGCTCAGCAGGGAGAGGCTGTCACTCCTATCATCCTGAGTTCTATACCAGAGACCCACACTGTGGAAGGAGGGAAGCACACTCTCACAGGCTGTCCTCTACCCATGGGACATGTGTCTCCTCCCAAAATAGAGTCTTAATAATAATGTTTTTTAAAGGGGGTGGTCTTCAAGATGGCTCAGTGGGTAAGGGCGCTTACCGTGCAAACCTAGGGGACCTGTGGTCAAGTCCTGGAACCCACATAAAGGGGAAGGGGAAGATAAACTCCATAGAGGTGTGCCAGGAGACCGGCACCCAGCTCCTTCACACCAGAAAGTCACCTGCCGCATCCACATCAGATGCAGGAATAAGCAGAGCTTGAGTTTGCACCTGCACCATGTCTATGTGGTGGTCTAACCAGCACTGCCCTCATCACTCCACAAGCCACTTTTCCTTTCTGGCAGCTTCCCTCCCACTTAGCAAAGAGAAGCACACCTGTGACCTGTGGGAGTGGAGATGCTGTTCAAGCTGGCTGCAGCCTGTCCCTGGCATCATCCTAGACCTCCTGCTCCAGGGGATGCTCCTGCAGGGACTGTCACTGACCCTCCACCTGGTAACCCTGGGAGCTTTGACACGAGCCCATCTCACTCTTCCAGCCCCAAAGCCCTCTCATTCCTCAGACCTCTTAAAGTTAAATGTCCGCCTTCTTGGACAGACTTGCATGGTTCTTGAACGGGAATACTGCAGTTCATTCTTTTCCCCTGCTGTCTTGGCCCCAGCTCCCTGGCTAGATTTGAGCACCTGACAGCAGGACCTTATGCTTGTGCTTCAAGGGTACATACAACCTTACATATATAATAAAAATCTATGTAATAAACTGGTGCTGCTTTGAATACCCATCAATGTCTCCCTACATGCATATTCAATCGTGTTTGGCTTTCATGTCCAAAAGGCTTGTTAAGGGAAAGAGTCTAAACAAAGATAAGACAGTTCTGGCCCACACACTTTATACTTGGTGGTATTTCAAGTCAGTGACTCCTCCTCTTCCTCTCAGGTAAGGCTTGCCAGCTGTACCCCAGGCAGAGGATTAACAAGTTCAGGGTCATCTTCATCTACACAGAAAGTCTGGCATCCTCCTGAAATACCTGAGACCTTGCCTCAAAAACGGTGTGGGGCCCAGCATGTTGGCATAGGCCTTTAGTCACAGTACTAGGGAGGCAGATGCAGGCAAATCTCTGGGGGTTCGAGGCCAGCCTGGTCTACTAATAAGTTCCAGGACAGCTGGGGCTTTAGAGAGAGAACCTGTCTCAGAAAACCAACCAACCTAAAAACAAGACACAACAAAACCACAAAACTAAAACAACAATGCAACAAAAACTAAAATAAATAAATAGAAACGGATGATGTTAAAATGGAGGTTTGTGGGGGGTGGAGGTAGATGTGCAGTTGTATGGACAAACTCAGAGGCCAGAGGCCACCTTGCCTGCTGAACTCAAGTACTGTCTACCTTGTCTCTCTTTGGTACCTGGGTTCGCCAGCTAAGCTAGGTTGGCTGGTCAGGATCTCCCTGCCTCCATTTCCCAGTCAACACTGGATTACCTTTTAGTGTTTTTCGTGGATGCTCCAGATAGAAGCCAGGTCCTCAGCAAGCACCTTACAAACTGACCTGTCCCCAGAAATGAGTCTTTTTAGCTAGAAAATTCCATGAAGACTGAGTCTCAGACAGAAACAGTTTCGTTATCAATCCATCTTTCCTGTTTCCCGTTGTCCTTATTTCTCTATTATTTGAACATTCACCCAGGCATGAAATTTCAGAGATGTAATTTCTCAAGATACAAAAACGAGAGGAAAAACTTCAAATTCTTTACTGATACAGGAAACTCAGCTGTCGCTGTGTGGTAAAGGAGATGCGTGCTCAAAACTGCCAGAGGCTTAGTTCTTTCCTGCTTTGCAGATTTACACTCATTAGTATGAAATAAAGTCTTTGAGCCTCAAGCATTTTTTGCTTTAAGCTGATCAATTTAGCAATTCAGAGGCCTTGGAGGGGGGAAGCGAATACTCTGTTGACAAACACATTTATTTTTCTTCAGAGTTTTGGAGAATGAGACATTTTTGGCATTGTTTCAGAACATTGGGTTTTTTTCCATCTTGGCTTTTTCCACTTTTACCTCCAAGTCATCCCCTTGGCTCTATCTGGCCAGTCATTGTCTTGTCTTGTCACCAACTGCTCCTTCAAAATGGCTCTTTGGTTGGTCTGCTTTTTACTATCACCAACCCGGAGCAGCAGCCCTGCCTCCTCCCACATAAGTATGTTTTAAAGAGAAAAAGAAGATTGTCAAATAGACTTCCCCGGTACACTGGTGCACAGAGGAACCACACAGCCTTTGGTCAGTGTGTGTGTGTGTGTGTGTGTTGGGGGGGGTGAGTTATTCTGAGTAACACGGGGCCTATGTAGTCCTGACAGGCTGGAACTTGCTGTTTACCTGAGACTGGCCACAAACTTTCATTCATGCCTCCCAAGAGCTGGAATTAAAGATTGTGCCACCATGTCTGGCTAATTTTTTTGTTTTTTGTTTTTCTTTTTCGAGACAGGGTTTCTCTGTATATCCCTGGTTGTCCTGGAACTCACTTTGTCTTTGAACTCAGAAATCCACCTGCCTCTGCCCTCCCGCCTCCCAAGTGCTGGGATTAAAGGCGTGCGCCACCACGCCCAGCGTGTGTCTGGCTAATTTTAATGTACATACTACTAATAATTTTTATACTTACTGTATATGGAGTGCCAGTCACCATGTATATCTGTGTACCATGTTGGTGACTGGTGCCAGAGAAAAGAGTTGGGTCCCCTGGAACTGGAGTTCTGTGAGCCTGTGAGCCATGATATGGAGGCTAAGAATGGAACCTGGGAGTCCTTTGCAAGAGTAACAAGTCCTTTTTTTTTTTTTTTTTTTTTTCTGTGTAGCCCTGGAACTCACTTTGTAGACCAGATTGTCCTCGAACTCAGAAATCTGCCTGCCTCTGCCTCCCAAGTGCTGAGATTAAAGGCGTGCGCCACTACGGCTGTTAACAAGTCCTCTTAACCACTGAGACATCTCTATACCATTACTATTTATGTTTTGAGACAGGGACTCACATAACCCACATTGGCTTAAAACTCCGTGCTGTCAGAAAAAACTTAAAAACTGGGCGTGGTGGCACACGCCTTTAATCCCAGCACTCGGGAGGCAGAGGCAGGTGGATTTCTGAGTTTGAGGACAGCCTGGTCTACAGAGTGAGTTCCAGGACAGCCAGGGCTACACAGAGAAACCCTGTCTCGAGAAAACCAAAAAAAAACAAAAAAAAAAACAAAAAAAAAACCACTTAAAATCCTGGTCTGCCTGCCTCTACCACCACTCAGTGCTGGGATTATAAGTGTGTGCCACTGTGCCTGGTTTATGCACTGAGAATGGGACCCAGGGCTACTTGCATGCTGGGCTAGTACCTTACCTACTATGGTGTATCCCAAGCCTGAGTATTCTGGTATGTGTATATGCATTATATATGCATGCATGTGTGCACAGACCAGAGGACAACCTTCCTCTGTCAAGTTCCTCACTGTCATTCACCTCTCACCCCTTTCACCCTCTCCCGCCCCCACTCTGCCCACCCAGTCTCTTATCATCAGGAACTTGACAAGTTGGCTAGGCTGGCTGGTCAGTGAGCTTGGAGGCCTTATCTGGTTCCATCTCCAAGTGCTGCTATTATAAACATGCCACCATATCCAGACTTAATTTTTACTTTTCATGTGCTTGAGTGTTTTGTCTTCATATATATCTCTGTGCACCACTTGTGTGGCAGGTGTGTGTGGAGGCCAGAGGAGGTGTAATTCTCCTGGAACTGGGGGTATAGATGGTTGTGAACTACCATGTGGGTGGTGGGAATAAAACCCAGGTTCTCTGGAAGAGGAGCCAGTGCTCTAAACCAGAGTCATCTTTCCCTAATGCACCAGGTGGCTGAAAAGCCATTTCTTCAGCCCCAGATTTTTTGTTTGTTTGTTTGTTTTTGTTTTTGAAGACAGGGTTTCTCTGTGTAGCCCTAGCTGTCCTGGAACTAGCTCTATTAACCAGGCTGGTCTTGAACTCCCAGAAATCTGCCTACCTCTGCCTCCTTAGTGCCAGGAAGAAGGCAAGCACTACTGTGACCTGGCTAACTTTTTTTTTCCCCTAGGGATCGTACTGAGGTCCTGAAGCTGAGCCATTTCTCCAGTTGATAGATTAAAAATAAATAAATAAATAAATAAATAAATAAATAAATAAATCCCGAAGACTTAATTTTCTGAGAATTTCAAACAATATATTTTGATTATATTCTTTCCCATTCCCCAACTCTTTCCAGATCTTCCCTTACCCTCAACTCACATTGTCTTGCTCGAAAAGCAGGAAAAGAAAACAGAGCTCACACACACTTTGTTCAGTGAGTTGTGCTAGCCAACTACCTTGTCAGACTATTTTAAAGACAAAAGCTTTCGGAGCCCAGACTGGTCTCAAATTACATAGCCAAGGTTAACCTTAAAATTCCTGCTCCTCCTACCAAATTGCTTGGATTATAGGTCTATGCCACACCATGCCTGGCTTTAGAATGTTGTTAAAGTTTTTCTTTCCTAGGTCAAAAATTATTACAATCATTAACAATGAAAAGCAAAACACAAAAACCTCCACCCTTCCTAGAACATGTACTAGAAAAGACTCCAGACAGCTGTGGAACTCAATCAGGAATCTAGCTGATGGAGAGCCTTGCAGGGGCTTCCTGGAGATCAGCCATGAGGGGCTGGGAAGCAAGCCCAGACACTCTGGCACTTCCCCACAATCCCTTCCTGGGAAGTCTTTGCCAGTCTGCCTCCTAGGGTCTTCTGCAAAGACGAGCACTTGGGCTTGTGGTCTGTAAGATGTGAGCTAGAGGGCTTGCTGTGGGGACAGGGTTACCCCTTTCCACATCTCCCAAACCCGTTCCATGTAGTGTGGCATCTCAGCTCCCACGCCCTCTGAGCTGCTTTTGGAGGCCTGCCCTTAGACTCCTCCTCTTCCAGCCATATCCCAAAGCTACGCCTAGGGCCTTCCCTTTGCCCCAGGTCCCTATGGGAAGGACAGGATACACGTGCTCTGGGGGCCAGGCTGCCTGGAGAGCTGGCCTCTAGGAGATGGACCTTTCCCTGCTCTCAGCTTTGGGGTTGGGGATGCGTGATAAATGGGAGCCGAGTGGTGCAAACCTCACACCCATTTGTATGTTTGTTTTCTTCCTTTAGTGCTGTAAATACTTGGGCCAACTTTGGAGGCCCCACTTAGACTCACTTCTGGATTTAACTAGGCCTGCCAGTGTCCCTCGTTCTGTGCCAATTACTCTACCTGCTGGTGACTTAGTTGCCCACATTTATAAAGTTACACTGAGGTGGCAAACCCACAGGGCTTGTAAAGAGTTGACCAACCCATGAAGGCATTGTGCCAACGGGAGCCTTACCAGGCCGTCAGAGTAGGGGAGTAAGGATGGTGGCTCGTACCTACTAACCTTCTACTTGGGAGAACAGATCAGGAGTTCTTGGCCAGTTTCTGTTACATAGCAGAATTAAAAAAAAAAAAAAAGATTTATTTATTTATTTTATGTATATGAGTACACACTGCAGCTGTCTTCAGACACCCCAGAAGAGGGCGTCAGATCCCATTACAGATGGCTGTGAGGCACCACAAGGTGGCTGGGGATTGATGGTTCTAGCAGGAGAGCACAGCTACTCGTTATACTCAACTGGAAACTGGTTCTCCTCTATTCTGGGAAGTTTGTCCTCTTAGACCTAGTGCACTGGAAGCTGCTTCGGGAGGGACACACATAGAGCAGTGAGGGAGGAAGGGACACCCACCTAGCCAGCCAGATCAGCCTAATCAACACTGGCAATCAATGGGGTGAGAGATGTCGCAGCCAGATCACCCTTACATCCAGTTGCTAGGAATTAACTCAGGACTTCTGGAAGAACAGTCAGTGTGTTTAACCGCTGAGCCGAAATCTCTCCAGCCCCAGTTACATATAAATTTAAGGCCAGCCTGGACTACAGGACATCATCCTATTAGAACAACAACCACCAACCAACCAAACAAACAAAAAGAAAAAAAAAAAAACAGGTGGAGGGAATGGGGGTGTGAGCTCACCCTGAGCCTTGGAAGAGAGGAGTCTGTGTGCGGTGTGTGTGTGTGTGTGTGTGTAGCTTTTCTTTAGGACAGTCAGTTTTGTGTCTCCAGCTCCTGGGGCTCCTGAAGTGTATAAGCCAGGGCAGGTGACTGTGATGTGATTTTACCCTCTGAAGGTGTGCTGAGGGCCTCCAGGGCTTCTCCCTCAGCAGTCCTAGCCAGGAACATCAAAGCCAGACTGAGAAAGTCTCCAGTGCCCAGGGTTCCACCCTCCAAAGCCACACCAGGGATACTGGGAGACAGGCAGAGACAGAGGTACTTGTTGAGTGACAGTTTATTGGTCCTTAGCATTACATCTTAATTCCAAGTGAAATTCACAGACACAACTGCAGATAAAAACATGTAAAATAATATAAAAATAAATTGAAGGCTACTTTTATATATTTACTGAATTAAGTAGTGTAATAAATACTATAATAAGCAAAAAGTTTCAATCACACAATTCAGTTTCACTGAAGTTATAGTAGTGTTTGTAAATATGAATTTTAAAATTTAAGTTACAAATATTAAAGCATTGAAAAACTAGTATAAAAGTGAATTTTGGCACGTAAGTGAGCTCTTCATTAGTATGTGACGGTGTGGGATAGTGGGAAAGCCACCCCCACCTATTTTTTGAGGTACAGCTATCCAACTAGTCAGCAGCATGGCTGGAATACTTAAGTTTACAGTCTTTGAATTGAACTTTTCCCTTTTGAGAAGCCAGAGCTTTTTACTGTGCAAAAATTCTCCAAAATCCTAACAGGATTTAGGAGGGACGTTTTTATTGATCACAGCCTGAAGGGCTGGTGTCTGGGCCTCAGGTCAAAGAGCCTGAGGCCTTGCTGGGCCTAACTTGCTTGCAATGTTTGCTTTCTAGTCTCCCTCCAGTCAACAAAGGGAAATCCCGCAGGAAAACAAAACTGCCCATAACTTCAGTGACCGCACCACTATCACACTCACTCTGTGGTAAGAACTGAAGCTGCTGACAGGAAAGCTGGGAGAAAGCCGGGAGGGCTTCTGTCTGTCCTGGGAGCTGATCCCTAAAATCCTTGCTGGGTCCATGATACCCACTTCTAAGATCAGAGGCTAAGACTATCATGGCTTCCCCCGCTGGAGATAGCCTGAGACCACACTCTTGGACTAGAGGAATCAAGTGGGTGTTAAACCCCACATCAAAGTCAAGGGACCTGCATGTCGTTGGGATCGGCAGAGGAGCAAGCAGATCCCTCTCCTAGTCCTCAGAACTCAGTGTGTGGTCGCTGCCCCCCAGTTCCTGAGCAGGCTAGGGAGCACCTATGGAGGCTTCGGCTAGCTTGCCCTCTTGGCTTAGAAACTGCTGAACGTTCGTTCTGCTTTTTCTTCAACCACAGTTTCATATTCAAGTTGAGGTAATCGGTTTTCCCTCTAACGAACGAGAGGAATGGGGGCAGTGGGGCAGGTTGGTGAAAGCACATGGCTATGGACAAGGGTCAGAAACCAAGCTCACCACGTAGCACAGCCCCAACCCCTCTTTAAAAACTCTTTTTGTGCAGCAGCCAGACTGCCAGGCCAAAGCAGCCGAGCTCTTAATCCAGAGCTTCCACTGAAAACTTCACAGTAACTCTGCAGGAAATGAACTGGCCTGTGGTTCTCCCCCACCCCCCAAAGAAAGTAACATAGCTTGTGGTCCCCTGTTCCCTTTGCTAAGGCTGCTAGCTCAAAGTTTAGTTTTTAAAAAGAGCTTGGTGAAGATAAAGGGAGCTATAATAACTCATTGCTTATTAATCAATTGCACTTAAGATCTATGCTGTTGACCCCCAGCCCGAAGTCAGGGACTCCCAGACTAGAGCTCAACATGAGGGCCTTGTAGTTTGGAGCTGGGACTGAAGCATATGGGCCTGAGTTTCACAAGCTTTTCCTTCTTTCTTCTTTTTTTTTTTTTTTTTTTTTTTTGGTTTTTCGAGACAGGGTTTCTCTGTGTAGTCCTGGCTGTCCTGGAACTCATTCTAGACCAGGCTGGCCTCGAACTCAGAAATCCGCCTGCCTCTGCCTCCCAAGTGCTGGGATTAAAGGCGTGCGCCACCACACCCGGCTTCACAAGCTTTTCTTAATGCAAGATTTCTGACCCAATGGGACTTGTAATTTAGTTCATTCAGCTTCCATTTTTTTCCCCCTAACACAAGTATATTTTATTGACAAGTCCTTGATTACTACTTTGCTATTTGTCCAAAGAGTGCCATGTTACCAGGCACACAGACCCATATGCTCCATCTTACCTCTCCTCTGTGCCAGGGCCCTTTCTCAAAAACCCTTCTACATTACAGAACACTATGCTGGTTTTACTATGTGCTTCTTCTAAGGCATGCAAAAGGTACATGAAACTCAGAAAACATTTACAGTCCAGCAGCAGAGGCACTCAAATCCTAGCAGACGTCACCTTTAATGACCTTATTCCTCACACTAATTAGCAAGGTCAGTCTTGGGAATGCAAGTTAGTTTACCTTTGCTGTTCGGTCCAACCTAAATCAAAACTACTGGAGGGAATTCCAATTTGGATATCAGAATTTTTCAAATTCCTGGTCTTTGGGAACCAAGTAAACAAATTCAGGGCCAGGGGCAGTTTTGGGAGGTTTTCTGAAATGTATTAGCAGGAGGTGGGGAGGCTGAGTGCTAGAGACCAACAGTCCCCAAACGGTTAGACCCTGGGTCCAAGCTAGTTATAGGATATCCACCTCAACAGGGAGGGGAGGCACTCCAGGGCTCGAGCAGCATGCCTGCTCTTCTCCCTAAATTAGAGAACCAAGTGATGCCACAGAGAGGAACTCAAGGACCAAACCTCCCAAGGTGCTGCAATTAGTGACGGAGCCTTGCATTTCTAGAAAGCATCGTATCTCACTTCCATTCATCCCACAGAAGTGCTCTCATCTAGAAGGCATTGTGGATCTCTGCCTGGCCACTGCTTAGGGAACCAGGGTCCTTCTAAATACCAGCAGCTACACCAAAGGCTTCTCCTCGGCCTTACATGGTGTCCATCGGTCCAATGGAATCTTTTACCAGACACCCAGAGCTGCTGGTTCACAGGGCAGTGCTAGCTAGCTGCTCATCCTGTGCCCGCCCTCACTCAGTGGTCCACACAATGCCTTTCATGGTGCAGAGAGAAGAGAGAATAAAGACAACATGTACTACACTGTCAGGCACAGGCCAGGGAGGACAGAGACAGCCCCTTCAGGAGGGGCCTCCAGGAAAGCTGGACACCCATTCATTCATTCATCTCTGGTAGGCACAAGCCCAGCTTTCTCTAGGGCTTCGGCTTCTGCTCAAAGAGGTCCCGGTATTCCTGCTGCTCCAGCTCCCGGTTGTACCTCTCGATCTCCCGATTGGCCTCTTCCACATAATCATTCATGAACTGGTCCATGACTGGCACCTGGTTAAGGAAGTGAGGTGTAAACCTGGAGGACGAGAAGGGCAGCTTTCTCGAAAAACCACAAAAAAAAAAAAAAAAAAAAGAAAGAAAGAAAGAAAGAAAGAAATAAAAGAAAGAAAGAAAGAAGGGCAGCTTATCCTGGGGATCTTGTGGGCAGGTCTGGCATAGGAAACCAAAACCAAAGTATCTGCCACAAAGCATCATAGCCACAATGATGGTAGCAGGTATTGCCAAGTCCCCCACCCAAGCCTTTGGGTTTTATCAGCACACTGAAGCTCGGAGGCCCGCATTGCATCCTGTCCATCTCTTCACACATGGACTGCTCTAACAGGCCATCTTCAATTTGTTTGTCATAACCCTGTTGTTATCAATGCTGCCTACAAGCCACACTTCATAGAGTAAACATTACAGCTGCTCAGTAAAGGGCAGATTTAACACCAACATGGAATGCGTGCCTGTGGGGTTTATCCCTGCCAGGCCTCCAGGACTGCAGACCCTGCCTGCTCCTAGGGCATAGCTGTGGTGGTCCTAGCGACCCCCAACCCCCATTTTGCAGGAGATCTTTGTATCTCCCAGATCTTCATACTACAACCCAACGGTTTCCAAGGATACGTGGGTGAAAATCAGTCTTGTCCCCAAAGAAGTTAACAAACTGGGTGCCATTGTAAAAATAGCCTGCAGGTAAGGGGTCCAAGTGGCGTTTCACCTGTTGGAAAAGAATCCTGTTGCATTATCTGACAACTTTTTATCATTTCATTTATTCATTCATTCAAAGCAAATAAATAGTGCTGGTTATGGTGGCCCACACCTTTAATCCCAGCCCCCTGCAGGTAAAGGCCAGCTAACTGCATAGGTAGCTCAGTAGTTAAGAGTACCATCTGCTCTTTCAGAAGACCCAGGGTTAATTCCAAGCACATCCATGACCTGTAACTCAGTTTCAGGGATCTAAACCTTTTCTGGCCTCTTCAGGCACCATGTATACTGCACAGACGTTGGGACTAGTGACAGCCCATGATGGGGCTCTGGCTGTGGCTTTTGGTCTTTTGTCCCAAGACCTTGATAAAAGGCCTCCAAGGGCATGAGCTTGGGAAAGGAGCTTAGAAGTCAGTCTGCCATTAGAAAGGTTCACCCAGAAAACCTCATTTGGCTTAGTATCCCATAGCCTTCCCATGAACAGCTCTATCTATACAGCTTTCTTCTGGGCCTCAGATGACTTCTGTGCAGTTCATCTTAAGCAGAGATCTTGTACCACTACTGACAGGTACCAGATCTTTTCCACTTCATCCACAGGTCTCAGCAGCTGTGGCCACTCCACTTCCTGAAGCTACAAGGTTAGGCTCCTTGACCACTCCCCCCTCCCCCCTTGTCTCCTGAGAGAAGAAAGACTGCCAGGACATCCTACAAATAGGCCCTTACTCTGGGAACCCAAGACAGCAGAACAAGTCTAGCACAAGCCATGGAGGGGACGCTAGGGCAGGACACTCACATGGATGTTCTTGATCTCTTGCTGGGTCAGCATGCCCCTGGTTTTCAGAGCTTTCCTCTGAGGCCTCTATGCAGACATAGAGAAAACAGACATTTGAACAGAACTAATGGAGCACAAGGGTAGCTGAAGGCTCCAAAGAGACTGGGGCCAGTTACATCTCAGAGATCCCAGCGGAGGGAAGAGTGCAGGAACTGGCTCTCATGGACATGCTATTTGGCTTTTCTGTTCCTGAGGAAAGGATTTTCCCACCAGAGTTCTGCAATATAGCCAGGACCAAATGGTAGCCAAGCCCAGTGCTTTACAAATAGGCACAATCCTGCTTCTTGGCAGATTCTTATGCAAAACTCACAACAATGACAGATAATACGCAAAAGTAGCCTGAAGTTCCACAGTCTATAACATTTAAGACCTCCAAAACAGGGAGTGGTGACACATCCCTGTAATCCCTGTACTTGGAAGGTTGAAACAAGAGGACTAAAAAATTGAAGGCAGTCTAGTCTATATAGTGAGGTTCAGCCTGACCACCACAGCTCTAACACCCAGCCTCCTAAAACAGAAGCAAAGGCAGAGGAAGTGATCCACAGGAGACAGCTCACAGCTCCTAGAAGACGATCACCGGTGTATAAAAGATCCAGGACCCAGCAACCCTACTCCTGGAGTTCCAGGATAAGCCAAAGCACCGACGTTCCCTGTGTCAGGAGGCTGAGCACCCACAGCTTCTAGAGAACCTGAGCGTAAAACAATACACAGTACTGGGGCCGGAGAGAGAGTTCAGCAGTTAAGAACACTGGCTTCTCTTCCAGAGGACCTGGATTTGATTTCCAGTGCAAAAATTATCTGTTATTTCTAGTTCCAGGAGATCTGACCTCTTGTGGCCTCCACCAGACATTCATGTGGTACAGACATACATGCAGGCAAAGTACCTGTACACATAAAACAATGAAAACTACACTATCACCTTTAATCTCAGCACACTTGTGTCAGGAGGAGCTCTGAGTTTGAGACCAGCCTAGTCTACAGAACAAGTTCCAGGACAGCCAGGACTGCACAGAAAAACTCGATCTTAGAAACAAAACAAAACAAACAACAAAAAACCCAAGCTGGGTGAGGTGGTGCATGCCTTTGCACCTAGTACTAGGGAGGCAAAGGCAGCTGTGGATCTCTGAGTTTGAGGCCAGCCTGGTCTACAGAGTGAGTTCCACAAGAGCCAAGGCAGAGAGACCTTGTTCAGAAAAACAAAACAAAACAAAAGCCCCCCCCAATACAGTACTGCCATGTCTGCCTGGAGTTTGCCCCCAAAGGCTTCTTCTAATCCCAACTGTCCCTAAGAGTGTTGGCTGAGTCTTGGGGCATAGACTGGGGCAGGGGGGTGTCAGAGGGAAGGGTGAGAGACTCCGAAGGGTGTGCTGGTCATACTCAGGCTCAGCAGTGTATATTTTGTAAGTCACCTGCTTAGCTGACTGTCGAAGCCAGTCTTTGAGGCTGTCCTCCTTCAGGGAGCAGCCAATGAACACAAGGTAGCATTCTGGCTGCCCGTTGTCTTGGGGGCTGCTTCTTGAGTTGGGAGGTGGTGTGGGTCCCTCCAAAACTGGCACAATGGTCAGGGAGTTGGTTAAAGTATTGTGGCAAACCTCCATGGTCTTTTCAGAATCTGCACAGAGAACATATTTGTCCTTGAGACCAAATACCAAAAGAATGTTCCACAGGAACAATGCTGACAGGTTGACAGATTCCTAAGAACTGGCACAATGGAAAGGATGGGGTACAAGTTTTTGACTTGGTTGATATGGGTGGTCAGACACACTGTTACCTAGACAGAGGGACATAAGAGGAAGAAAAGGCCAGGTAGGCAAGAGGAGAAGCTGGACCATTCCCTATGGCATCTGCATTGACAGTGACACTCAGGGAAGTGGCAGCCTCTCTTCAGGGCTGGAAGGAGGGCTAGAAAGAGGCCATGGGTGGCTCAAGGGAGGGGGTGCAGTTCTTCAGAATATGGGAGCTGGAGATGCGAGTGAAGTAACTCAAGAGCAGAGGGCAGATTCTCCACTGTGGGAAGACAGGGCTGGGGCCGAGCAATGCCAGAAGACAAAAGACACCATGAGCTGTGAGTGTCCACACTACCAGGACTCACCCCATTTACCTGAAAATTTCACTTTGCCAAGGATGTGGTAGATGTTTCCAGAGAAGGGACTGGGCTTGATGGAAGACTGAATTGCTGGTGGAGGAAAAGGACAGGGGTGTCAGGTACCTGGAAGCAGAGATCAAGCCTAGGCCAACATAGCTGGAAAGGTCAGAGCCAGAGGAAGGACTCAGGGTTCAGAGCTGCTACCTCCATCCCTCCCACTCAGGGCCCTGCCACTATTCCCATGGAGTGACCCAAGTGTGGCCATACACAGTCAGAAACGGGCACTGAGCTCATCAGACCCCAGCCTGCTTTTGAGAAAACACCGAGGACACTGACTGAAATGAGGCCATGGGGAAAGGGACGGCTTCCATCTGGGGTGACAATGGGGAAGGGACAGCTTCCATCTGGAGTGACACGGGGAGGGGACGGCTTCCATTGGAGTGACCCTGTCACAGCTCACCTCTGCACCTGCTCACAAAGCGGGTTTTCTCCAGGGGACAGTCAAACCACACACAGATCTGAACCATTAGCGGAAAGACGGATCCAGCATCAAATTTACCTTCATACCTTAAAATATTTTTAAATATGGAAGGACAAGCATTTTTAAATTTCATTTTTAATTCTTTGTCAGACTCATGTCTATACACAGTAAGCTGTAGTCCCTTTTGCTGCCGTCTCATTGGCTCCGTGGCTGGGGTTTTAGGGTCTCTATGCTGCTCCCTTTGGATGAGCAAGGGGCCATCCGTTCTGTAAGGTCTGCTCTGCTCTCCTCACTAGTACACTATTGCACTTACAATATTCTCCCTCTCCCTCTCTCCTTTCTCCCTCCCCCTCCCCCCCATGTGACCCAGAGTCTTCTCTATTTCAGGTCAGCCGCACATTTGTTATGTAACCAAGGATGAGCTGAAACCTAGCCGTCTACTCCTGCAACGACTAGAATCACGAGGCACCACCTAGTTTATATGACGCTAGGGACTGAACTGGGGGCTCTGTGGTTTTGTTTGTTTGTTTGTTTTTTGTCTTGGTTTATTTTTGTTTTTCAAGATAGGTTTTCTCTGAATAGTCCTAGTTGTACTGGGATTAAAGGTGTGTGTGTGTGTGTGTGTGTGTGTGTGTGTGTGTTGTGTGTGTGTGTGTGTGTGTTGTGTGTGTGTTGGCCTAGTGTCCCATGAACTAAGCTATTTCCCAGTCCGACCAAACTGTTGGAACACTTTTTTTGGTTTTGTTTTGTTTTGTTTTTTTGGGACAGGGTTTCTTTGTGTACCTCTGGCTGTCCTGGAACTCACTCTGTAGACCAGCCTGGCCTTGAACTCACAAGAGATCCTCTTGTCTCCAAAGTGCTGGGCCTAAAGGCCTGTGCCCCCACCCAGCTGAAACACTTTCTAAAGTGCATGTCTCTGTTTCAGTGTGAGACTGGGAAGCACACCAGCCCTGGAGCCTGAAGTTCCTGAGAACACAGGTCTATGTTCTCTGGATTAGCAGTGGTTTCCTAAAATCCTTCCTAACAGAGCAGGTGTCACGTCGCCCCGCCCCGCCCCGCCCCACTTTGGACTGGAGCTTCACCTGCTTCAGCTTCCAAAACAGCTAGGATCACTTTCTTTTTTTTTTTCCCCTCTTTTTCGAGACAGGGTTTTTCTGTGTAGCCCTGGCTGTCCTGGAACTCACTCTGTAGACCAGGCTGGACTCGAACTCAGAAATCCACCTGCCTCTGCCTCCCAAGTGCTGGGATCAAAGGCGTGTGCCACCACGACCAGCCTAGGATCACTTTCAGTGCCCAAACCATGCCTACCTCACTGTGGACAGCTTAGGACAGACAGAGTTCTCTAGAAGGAACTGGGAGACAGGATGCAAACACCATGTTCCCTCGGTTTTCAGCTCAGTAGTCATGCTACTTGTCAGACCCAGTAAGAAAGGGGCCAGCCTTCTATGAACTAGAGTCAGGTGTCTCAGCTCGATCTCAGGAAGTTGAGACTTCTGGCCTTGAACTCTCAGATACACCCACCTCAGCCAATCTGCATTAAAGGTGTGTCCACACCCAGCTTACTTACTTTTTTGTTTTTGATTTTGTTTTTTTTAGACAGGGTTTCTCTGTGTAGCCCTGGCTGTCTTGGAACTCACTCTGTAGACCAGGCTAGCCTCCAACTCAGAAAATCGGCCTGCCCCTGCCTCCCAAGTGCTAGGATCAAAGGTGTGTGCCACCACACCCAGCCTGATTTTTAGATCTCAACCTGAGATTATTTTTATTTTGAGACAGGGTCATTCTGGCTTAAAACTCATAGTGATCTTACTGTTTCAGTCTCTGAAATGGTGGGCAAGCAACCAAGGCCAGACCTTAAACTAAGTTTTTTAACGTGCCCCCTTCCCCCATGACAGAAGGTTTCTCTGTGTAAGCCCTGGCTGTCCTAGAACTTGTGCTATAGACCAGCCTGGGATTAAAGGCATGGGCCACTGCTGTTCAGTTTAAAAACCATTTGTCTTGTTTTACAGCATAGTGCAATCAGTTTTTAAATTCACATAAATAACTGGTAGTAGAGGGGCTATGTCTGAACAAAATGCCTGGGGGGAAGTAAGGAAGCAAAGATAATCTAGAAAATACCAGAGTTTAATTCTCGCCAAGTTCTAACAAAGTCTTCTACTAAACCTTTGTATGCATTGTATACTTGTATACGGGGACAAACGCAGTAAGGACTCAATAGAACCAGCTCTGGGGGGGGGGGAGGATGGCTCACTATGGAAGGTGCCTGCCATACCAATATCAGAGTCCACACTTAAATCACCAGCACTCACGTAAACCACATGTGTTGACGTGTGCTTGTAACCTCAGTACTGGGATGAGATGGGCATGGGGCGGGGCGGGGGGGGGGGGGAGGTGTCCTAAGGGCTTCCTGGCCAGCAAGTGTAGTCAAAACAGTGAGCTCCAGGTTTACAAAGACAAGAGACATTGTCTCAAAATATATAGAGAAGCCCCTGATATTGACTACTGTGCTCTACGAGCTCAGGCACAGACAAGTGCACTTGCACACACACACACACTTACGTTTGTTCAATATATAGAAACGGGGGGTGGGGGGGAGGATAGGTTTAGAGCTCAAGCCTTAATTCTGGCATTCAGGAAGCTGAAACAAGAGGACTGCCTAGGGTATATACTGAGATGCTATCTCACACACACACACACACCTCAAAAAGCTTGGCATAGTGGACCAAGCCTGCAATCCCAGTACTTGATAGCTGAAGGCATGAGAGAGCAGGAAAGGTAGTTCAGGACTAGCCTAGGGAATGGTAGGGCTGTGTCTTCAAAGTGGGCTCTGGACTCAGATAACCTGGTTGGAACCTAGCTCTTTAAGTTGCTAGTCGTTCCTTGGATACATCAGTGAACTTCTTGCTGTTTCTGTTATCTCATCTATAAAATGTGAACAATAATGGCATTTATTATATATTATGCTGATATGAGAATAAAGAAGTCAAGACTGGTGCTGGGCAGTGGTGGTGCATGCCTTTAATCCCAGCACTTGGGAGGTAGAGGCAGGTGGATTTCCGCCTGGTCTACAAAGTGAGTTCCAGGACAGCTAGGGCTACACAGAGAAACCCTGTCTCGAAAACCAAAAAAGGAAAAAAAAAAAAAAAAAAAGAAAAAAAGTCAAGACTGGCAAAGCTCTGAAGCTGCCCTGCACGGCAGAGCTTAGCTTAGCAGTGCACGACAGAGCTCCCTGCCACTGTGGAAATTCTCTGGTTCCGCACTGCCCAGGGCTGTGGTTACCAGCCATAGGCAGCCAAGAGGAGCTCTACATTTTGTTTGAGTTTTACTAATGTATATTTATGTTACACTCAGCAGCTGTGTGGCAACTCTACAGCAGTCTTAGAACAGTGCGTGCCCCGGGGGGGATAGCTCAGGCGACAGTGGTGAGCAAGACTACAGTAGACTTTAAATGGCTCCTTTCCTCATTCCTGGGAGAGGCTGTGGGTTGTGAGGCAGCTGCAGACAACAGTCCATAGACCTCGTTAGCAGATGCTACCTCTAGATGAGAAGGCAAGAGGACTGACTATTGAGTAGAAGGCTTTTCTACTTTGGGAGTTCAAGTCTTGGTTCCACGACATGATAAAGTACTATACTTGGCACCTGCAGGATGACCTCCCGAATGGCAACGTCCAGAGAGGCTCTGATGTGGGGCACTGGCCCCTGACAGGGCTACTGGAGCATGGCAGGTTATCCCAGTTAACACGTGTGACCCTGGTGAAGCGTATCTGCTAGTATCATTTTTGCTTTCTCTGCTGTAGATAAATAAACCATTTCTTCTTAAAGCTACAATTCAGTAAAGATACTTGCCAGCCAGGGAACAGTAAGTATCGAGAACGTAGCATCTGGGGACTCGAAAAACTATTTTCTGAGAGAATCAGCTCAATGTCTTCATTCCTTTAAGAATACAGAGAAGACACGGGTTACTCAGGACTGTGTCAGTGTTAACCTGTTTCCTCCCCGCACACGCATGCTTTCTTTCCTGACACAGGACAATTAGCTGTGCCACAGTTCACTTCTAAATACTTCAATACACATCCTCTTGTAGGCAGAGGCAGGCAGATCTCTGTGAGTTTGAAGACAGCTTGCTTCCACATACATAGTGAGTTTCAGACCAGCTAGGCTACATAGAGATCCTGTCTCACAACAAACAAAACAAAATGAAACAAAAACTAAAATAAAAAGGATACTTTCCCTTACAGGACTACAATATACTATTACACCTGAGGAATTTATTCTATAATCAGCAGTAGTAAATGTAAAGTTTCAGGCCCTTTCTCTAACTCACTGAATCAAAACAATTTTAATTTTTTGATACAAGGTCTCCTATAGCCCAGGCTGGCCTTGAACTCACTAAGTAGCTGAGGATGGCCTGATCCCTGCCCCCCCATGCCTCTCCTTTTTCAGGTGCTGAGACTGCAGTCATGAAGCACCAAGCCTGGTCTGTGTGGGGACGGGATCAGTACCAGGTGGTGGGGTCTTCACTAACTTACAGCAGAGAGGCACGTGACAGCAAATGCCCCATTACTGCTTCTGTGGTTTAATCATTTGGCCAACACAGTGCCTGCCAGAGCTTAAGAATGTAAAGGTGGGGGCTGGAGAGCTGGCTCAGAACACTTGTTATTCTTACAAGGACACGAGTTTGATTCAAGGCGCTCCTGGTGGCTCACAACCATCCATAATTTTTGTTCCAGGGGATTTCACGACCTTATCTGACCTTCCCAGGCACCAAACAAGCATGTGGTACACACACAGAGTCACGTCTCCAGCTAGCCGTCTTATGTCTAGGGTGTTGCTTGCTGGCAGGCATGCCCCACTCTGCTCAGCCTTTTACACAGGTGCTGAGGGCTGACCTGAGGTCCTCATGCTTGTGTGGCAAGTGCTTTACAGACTGAGGCATTTCCCTGCATACTAGAACTGTTTTCTTTTAAATTTATTTTTTGTGGGTTCACACTTGAAGTTGACCTCTGTCTTCCATACCAAGGCCCACAGAGGTGTACCTGCCAAATGCTGCTTAAGGTGTGTGCACACTGTGGCCATGGTAGGTGTGTGGCTGTTAGAGGACAGCTGTGGGAGGCACTTCTCTCCTCTGTAATGTCAATTCCAGGGATCAAACTCAGACTGCTGCACTTGGTGGCAACTGCTGTCACCTGCTAAGTCTTCTTGCTTGCTAAGGCTGGTTTTTGTTTTTTGTTTGTTTTTGAGACAGGGTTTCTCTGTATAGCCCTGGCTGTCCTGGAACTCACTTTGTAGACCAGGCTGGCCTCGAACTCAGAAATCTGCCTGCCTGTGCTTCCTGAGTGCTGGGATTAAAGGCGTGTGCCACCACGCCTGGCTGGTCTTTGTTTTTAGGATAGGTTCTTAGTATGAAGGTTTGGTTTGAACTTGAACTCATCTTGGCTTCTCAAATGCTGGGGATTGAGTTGAGGAATGTACACTGTGCCATATATATATATATATATATATATATATATATATATATATATATATACACACACACATATATACATACACGGATATATGTGTGTGTATGTATATATATGTTATGTTTTTATACTAAGGTACTTAGATGGTTTGAAAAACAAACTATATAAAATACTCTATCCTTTGAGTCTGCTGATGGAGAAAATCAAACTGCTGTATAACAAGTGCCTTTTCTCTTTTACAAATCCTCCATTATTAGTTCACAGTTTGGACTAAGACCATGAAGCAAAGCAGTCATTTCTCTGTGTTCTTCAGGTCACTTCTCTCACACCTTAATGCATGAGTCATCAGAGACAGTGCTGATTTCTAGTCTTCAATTCATGAGTGACTCTGACAAAGCAAGCTATCTAAACAATCATAGCATGGTGATAAACGGGGCCTCCTCGGTGACTCTAACATTAGAGGCTTTAGCACTAGGAGAGTGCAGTGCTGCTTGATTTTAACTCACTGCCTAGTTAGTAAGCATAAGCAGGTAAGCCTCTCTGAGTTCCAGGTCAGCCAGGGCTTTATCAACAAACAGAACCAGCACTTCACAGGGCTACAGAGCAGTTAAGAGCACTGGCTGCTCTTCCAGAGGAGCCGGGGTTGATTCCTAGCACCCACACAGTAGGTCACAATCATCAGTAACTTCAGTTCCAGAGTATCTGACCCCCTCTTCTGGCTCCCAGGGGCACCAGGCATGCATGCAGTGCACAGACACACACAGAGGCAAGACACCTACATACATTAAAAAATAATAACACTGTTTCTTTTACGTGCGCATGCGTGCACTAGCACGCCTGTGAAACTAAGAGGACACTGCACTAGCGTGCTCTTTCCTTCCATCATATGTGTCTGAGATTTAGTGGGAAGATCCTGTGAGCCAACCAGGTGCTGAGCACGAGAGTGAAGTCTGTAAAGTTTACCTTGTGACAATCCCATTTTCGGCAAGAATGAAGGCTGCGGTAGGATTGGAAGCCCTGATGAGGGTCTGCAGCTGAACAAGGAGAGGGTGCTTCTGCTCTGCTGTGTGACTGGTAAACACCACGTTACTCACCACACCTGAAGAATAAAACAAAAAACCGTACCAGCCTTCAGAATCCTGACTGGGGATGCAGGCTCATGCCAACAGAGTGAGCCTCTGCTCCTGCTGACCAGCTTTTCTTGGTCACCTCTGCCCCAGCACTGGTAGACCTAGCCACCATGCTTTCTCCCAGTCTAGGAACTGCCACATCGTAAGAGTACATGGGCCTCACCTCTTTGCTGCTTCACTTCTGACTCTCATGTACTTTGTTTGATGTTTGCTTAGCTTTTGTTTTATTTTTGAGCCAGGGTTTCTTTTTTCTTTCTTCCTTTCTTCCTAGCTTTCTTTCTTTCTTTTTTCTTTTTTTTTTTTTTTTCTTTTCTTTTCTTTTTTTTTTTTTTTGGTTTTTTGAGATAGGGTTTCTCTGTGTAGCCCTGGCTGTCCTGGAACTCACTCTGTAGACCAGGCTGGCCTCGAACTCAGAAATCCGCCTGCCTCTGCCTCCCGAGTGCTGGGATTAAAGGCATGCGGCACCACGCCTGGCTTGAGCCAGGGTTTCACACTATAGTTTTGGCTGGCCTGGAACTCACTATATAGAACAGAATGATGTTTAAATTGTGATCTTTCTGCCTCTGCCTCCTGAAAGCTGGGATTACAGGTATGTGCCACATGGCTGGCTCTTTGCTGTTTGAGATGCAGCTCAAGTTTACCTGGAAATCACTGTAGCTAGCCCAGGATGGCCATAGGTTCCCAGCGACCCTACATACTGGGATTATAAACTTGGCCACCAAGCCTAACTGCTGCTCCCTTTTCACACTCTTAAGGTTTATTGTGCATGTGCATGTGTATGGTAAAAGCTTGCCAGAGCTGGCTCTCTCCTGCTTCATGGATAACAGGAACGGAATTCAGGTTTTCAGGTCCTGGTGGAAGCGCCTTAACCACTCAACCATCTCACAGGCCCCCAGACTCATTTAGCCTCTCTTAATTCAGCTTTTTGGTTGTTTCTTGGAGTTCTTGATAAAAGAGTTTTCCCGCATCCCTTACATTCAACCTTATCAGAGACTGGTGCCATCTGGTTTCAGCAGCTCAGACACCTACTTACCACCTACACATTAGGTGCTGAGGATTACACTCAGAGTCACACAACTCTGAGATCAGTGTTGACACAGATATTCATACAATGCCATGCTAAGAAAGGAGCCCACGTAAGGGCTTGCAGAATGGGTAACAATGACATCACTCCACAACTTTTGGGGAAAATCTAATGTCTACAAAACCATGGAGAATTTAGTAACCAGCAAAGTTATTACCCATTCTAACATAAGTATACCTCTTCCAAACTCATACTTAATTTCACATAGCTATAAACACAGCTTAGAACGTTTTCACTGATATAGACCATTTTTGCTATAAGGTAATCTACCTTTTGGGGGTAGGTGGGTCAGGGTCTCATGTCACCCAGGATGTCCTAGAGCTCACAATGTAACTGAGAGTGACCTCTAAGTCCTGATCCTCCTGCCTCCACCTCCGGAATTCTGGGATTTCAGGCATGCACTGGTTATAGGGTGTTAGGGATCAAACCCAGAATTTCTTAAGCACTAGGTAAGCACGCTATCAACTGAAACACATCTAGAATCTCTCCAATTATATTTTTGTTATTCAGCAAAGTTATTTTTTGAGATGAAGTCTCACTTTGTAGCATTAGCTGGCCTGGAACTCATTATATAGATCAGGTTGGCTTTGAATTTATAGACCACCGCCTGGCTATCAAATAATTTTTTGTTTGTTTGTTTTCATCATTCTTTTTTTATTTATTTTATGTATGTGAGTCCACTGTAGCTATATTCAGACACTCCAGAAGAGGGCATTGGATCCCCATTATAGAAGGTTGTGAGCCACCATGTGGTTGCTGGGAATTGAACTCAAAACCTATAGAAGAGCATTCAGTGCTCTAAACTGCTGAGCCATTTCTTTAGCCCTATCCAATACTTTTAAATTAATTAATTAAATAATTTTTTAAAGACAGAATTTCTCTGTGTAGCCCTGACAGTCCTGGAAGTTGCTCTGTAGACCAGGCTGGCCAATTGTCTCCCGAGTGCTGGGAATAAAGGTATGAACCACCACTGCCTGGCTAAATAATTTTTATTTATATATTTTGTGAGAATTTCAAGCATGGGGGGCTGAAGATATGTCTGTATACAAGAAAAGATCTGAGTTTCTTAGCTGCTGGCACATCTCCATCAGAATTCATGGCTTCCTGGTTCAGCTTGTCAGTATCTGTGTCTTGTGTCTGTTCTTTCTTCATTCCCCCGTTACCCAAGTCAGGTTCTAAGACCTGGACACTGAGGTTGTAGCACCTAAGGGATGATTTTTTTTTTTTTTTTTTTTTGAGACAGGGTTTCTCTGTGTAGCCCTGGCTGTCTTGGAACTCACTCTGTAGACCAGGCTGGCCTCGAACTCAGAAATCTGCCTGTCTCTGCCTCTCAAGTGCTGGGATTAAAGGCGTGTGCTACCACTCACTGCCCGGCATAACATGATTTTTAAGCCAATCTCACATCTCAGTGCTGGGCCTAAAATTATGTGCCACATGCCTAATTTTATTTTATTTTATATTTTAAAGGCTTTTATTTATGTGTATGTCTGCATGGATTTATATGTGCCATGTGTATGCAAGAGCCCAAAGAAGCCAGGTGTTAGAATCCCTGGAACTGGAGTTAAAGGAGGTTGGTAGCCACCAGATAGGTTCTGGGAAGTGAACCTGGTCCCTCTACAAGAGCAGTAAGTTCTAGTAACTGCTAAGCCATCTCTTTAACCTCTCTTAATTTTTAAATTTATGTGTATGTGTTTGTGTGTATTTCACAGGTGTGCATATAGCTCATAGAAGCCAGAAGGTATTGTATTCATGGAGTTACGAAAGGTTGTGAGCTGGTATTGATGCAAACCTGGGTCCCAATGGAAGAGTAGCAAGTGTTCTTACCCGCTGATGTACCTCGCCAGCCCATTTCATTTATTTAAAGGCTGCTCACATTCCCTTTCACACTAGGACAGACTTTCCTCACTGCCAGTGCTAGGGAAGCCTCCAAATGAGGGGACACTGGTGACAGCTGTGCTTTGACACCTTTATTTGGGGATTGCTGGGAAACATGAAACATCACTGCCTAGAAGGCCTGATGCCAGACACCTATGCCTCAGGAAACTACTGGAGCCTTTGGAAACTGAGTTAAGTCGAGGTCAGAAGGCAATGCCCAAAATGTGGCACCACAGGCAAGCAGAGAGAATCCCTGAACTACATCCTGGGATGAGTAGAAAATGGAGTCAAGTCCCCATAAAGCGACTGAGAGTACCCTAGGCAGAACAGACAATGTGGTCGGTTTTGTAGTGAGTAGCCAGGAAAAGCTATAGGGGCCCAAAGACTGTGATTCTTCCTCGGCCAAAAGGAGCAAGTCAAACTGTACAAACTTGACCTTCTAAGCAGTGTGTACCAGGGTCACAGACATAGACCTGGGCTGGCTCCTTTCTTGCCAGGTTGTAAGGTTTGCTAAGATGAACCCTGTCTGATGTTCTGCTTACTATATGCATACTCTATGGACTCATTTTGTAGGGGCAGGATTCTAGGTCAGGAACTGGGCACAGAAAAGGGACTTTATTGCATATTGAAAAAGCAAGAGGATTATCTCTGGCATTCCTTAGCCCAGCTATGTAAACTGCTACCTGCCAAGAGGAAATGCCGTGTGTGGGGCAGGTAGCGCTGTTGTCTAGCACACAGGGCAAACATGCCACGGCGAGGAGATTCACCTTATTGGGGTCAGGAGCCTCTTTCTGCTCTGCATCAAGAGTGAACACCAAGACAGATCAAGATTACCTGCTAAGCTATAAGCAAGCAGCCTAGAGTGGCCTGTTACCAAGAGCACAGAAACATGTTTGTTGTCTGAAGGCTTTCAGCAGTCTAGGAATAAATGAAACACCTTTCTTTTATCTCTGTTCACTTCTAAAAGCAGAGAGTAAAAACACCTTCACTTTGCTTACAGTCAGCATTCTAATGAGCCCTGCTAAACAGGATGTGAGCCTCTGCTATCATTAAATGCTGCAGAATATTAAGCATAGAAACAGACCCACTTCCAAGACAGCCATCGATTCTCTAATGAGAAGGAACACAATCGATGTTTTTTTTTTATTTCCTGTCCATCCAGGGTGAGCCACATCAGCCAGCTCAGATACAAATGGAAGATAATTTACCAAGACACTGCAACTCCTGAGTTCCTTGGCATTCATGGGACAAGATTTGGGCTGTGTGGCAGTGTATGCCTTTAATCCAGCACTAGGGAAGCATAGGTAGGTGGATCTTGTGAGGCCAGTCTGGTCTACACATTAAGTTCCAGGACAGCCAGGGATATACAAAGAGACCCTGTCTCCAAAGAAGAAAAGAAAAGAATCAGTGAATGGCATCTCTGCCCACACGACAGCAAGTACAAACCTGGAGACAAACTGCTGTTGAACAACGGGTCGGAAGGGACCATTCCCTTAGTACTACCAAGGGCTGAGGGAATTCAGCTTGGCTCAGCCTAGAAGGATGAACACTAAAGAGGCTTTCTGGTTGGGCAACCAGCCCAGGGCTGCTCCAGGTTTATGGATAATGAAGACAGCATTTCCTTAAGGCTCTCTGCCAGGGCACCTGATCATCTGTGCTTATGCTCCACAAAGGAAAGTGGGAAGATGCTGGAGGGGAAACATCAAGACGTGGCTTCAACACTGACAGGAAGGCAGGGCCAAGACAGGTCTCCACATTTTTTAAGTTTGTTTGTTTGAGATGGATCTTACTTTGTAGCCAAGGTGCCCTTGAGCTTGTGACAATTCTCCTGCTTCAGGCTCCCAAGCCTGTGACTGTCAATGTGAGCTACCAAGCCCAGGTTGGTCAGCGAGTGCTACCTGCCAAGTTAATACTTCCTCAGCTTCCTCAGAAGTTGTCACTGTCTAGTCGGCTTTCATTTCCCATCTGCAGATGGGATGTGAAATCTTAGATGTCCTCTATTAAGACCAGTGGCTTTCTCGGACTACAGGCTTATTTTTCAGTGAATAATTTCAGAATAAGAAAACTTTTTTTAAAGACAGGATCTCATCTGGCAGTAAGTAGTGTTGAACACCTTTAATGCCAGCAGTCAGGAGGCAGAAGCAGACTGAATTCCAGGCTAACCTGGTCTACAGAGTGAGTTCCAGGACAGCCAAGGCTACACAGAGAAATTCTGCCTCGAAAAACCATGAATGAATGAATGAATGAATGAATGAATGAATGAACAAATGCAGAAGAAAAAAAGTTCAGGCCAGCAGGGCTACACAGATTCTGTGTCAAACACAGATATAGGCATACACAACACACACACACACCCCTCACTATGCAACCGAGATGATTTTACTACCCAGCCTGTGACTGCTACTCTCTGACAGAAAGAAATGGCAACTGTTTTCTCTGACAGGTCTCATTATATAGTCCCAGACTGACCTGGAGCTTACTATGTCTTGCTTCTAACACAGAAAGATCTACCTGCCTCTGCCTCCTGAGTACTGGGATTAAAGGTGTTAATCACGCCTTGTTAGAAATGACAGTTTTTGAAAGCATCCTGCTCCAGCTGTCACTGCCTCCCGGATGCCCTGACGTTGTTCCCAATCACTCACCTGCAATGTCTAACTGGCTATTCTAACTCAGACTTGCCTTCACCTCTGACCTGTCTACTCAGATATTCCTGGTGAGGTTACCAGTGCCCTTCACACTTGCAAAGATAATGGGTTTTTGTTGTTGTTGTTGTTAAATTGACCATCCCTTGAGGACTCTGCAACATTAAACATAACTGATTTCTCCTGTCCTTGATATCTGAAGTACTGTTTCTTCTTGTTTCATCTTTTCAGCTTCCAGGATTTTCCAATATCCTTCACATCTCTGGTCTTCTAACCTTTTCAACTCCACATCTGGACATCAAATATCTTGTCTGTGCCTTTTGATCATGGTTTTCAAGTCCAGAACCAAGGACCAGAAAGCCTCCCTTCTTATCTCCTGTTCACTGTTCTCGCTTGTGCTTTCCAGCCAAGTACAGCCATCTCCAGCTTTTCCATATCCTCTAAACTAGAAAGCAGAGGCATCCTGAATATCTCTTTTCCAATTTATGCCCTACAACTAGTTTGTCAATAGGTCCTACTAACTGAATCTGCCAGGCATGGTGGTGTATACCTTCAATCTCAGCACTTGGGAGGCAGAGACAGGTAGATCTCTAAGTTTGAGGTCAGCCTGGTCTACAGTGAGTTCTAGGACCGCCAGGGCTACTCTGACTTGAAAACCCACAACCACCAAACCCAACAAATCCTGAATCTACCTGGATTAGACATTATGGATAGACCCAGACGACCTTCATTTCAATCTGCTGTCGAAGGCAGGCACGATGGTTTATACTACTCTCGGCACGTGGGAGGTAGAAACAGGAGGATCAGGAGTCCAAGGCTAACTTGGGCTACACAGTAATTTGAAGCCAGGTGGGACTACATGAGACTCTGTCTCAAAAAAGCAGAGGGCGACTGCCTCTACCTGGTCTACCAAGTCCAACAAGAACACTCTTCCTCCTTAGCCTCCTACCTACGCAGCTAGCTCAGCTGTCTGCCAAGACAACAGTTTTTGCTGTCCCTGTGGACTGGTAATGGGACCAGCAGGGCACAAGTATGCTGGAGACACCAAGTTGTTTTCTTCTATCAGATATTTGCTTGCTGGGCTGATTCAGAAAGCTCAACTCCAACAAACATATCCCCAGTCAGCACCCCCACTGAGGTACATGTCCTATCCCCCCCACTTCCAGGCACATTGCTGTTACTCTCATCCCCAGGAGAGCACTGAGCATCTCAGCAGCACTGCAGGGAAGTTATAATTTATTCTGGATCTCCAGGACCCTTAGGGATCTTGCTGATTTAGAGGTTCCGTTTGCTGTCCGTGGAGCAGCAAGGCCAGGGCAGGAGTGCTGCTGCTGCCGCTGCTGGAGGAGCTTTAGTGCGTTAAATGAGAAGCTGTGGAGCATGTATGTCTACCCAGCAGGATACAAGGAAGTCGCCGGAGCTTTCCCTGGAACCATTCCACATGCTGTAGATTTCAGAAAGGCAACAGCATGAAGGAAAGCCTACTGTATCTGATCAGATTGTGATGGCATAGAACCAGGAAGTCGAATATATCGCTTACCTTGTGAACACTGGTCAAGACATTTAGGAAAGAGAAATCTAAAGAGAAAAAAAAAAGTATTTCAAAACCATTTATTTCAGTGATCATTATTTCCCACAAAAGCATGAATCTGGGAGAGAGTGTAGGTACCAGGTGGTACTGAGCAATGAGTACCCTGTAAGCATCTAAGATAGTCATACAGGCACTGAAGCTTGTGTTCCATAGAAATTCCTACATGGCACATGGCAGGGAGGATATGGGAGCTCTGAGAGCTCTTCAGATCACAGGGAACAGAGAGAAGCTTCATCTTTGTCACTTCTGGGGGCCAGTGAAGCATATGTCATTGAGTTGCTGAATTACAACCTCGGTCCAAGCTGGTCTTTTAGAAAAATATATTGTTGGGGCTGGAGAGATGGCTTAGCGGATAAGGAGACACTGGTTGCTCTTCCAGAGGACCCAGGTTTGATTCCCAGCACCCACATGGCAGCTCACAGGCATATGTTAACTCTAGTTCCAGGGGATCCAACACCCTCTTCTGGCTTCAACAGGCACTGCATGCATGTGGTACACATACTTAAATGTAGGCAAAACACCCATAAACATAAAATAAAAGTAAATCTTTAAAAAAAAGAAAAAGATACCTTCTTGAGTAACAGGAAATGTGAAGGGAAATGATAAGGGTTAAGCCATGGGACTCTACTAGGACCAAGGGTCCAAGGTTCCATGCCTCTGTTCTGTAAATTTACTTAGTGCTTTGTGTGTCAGTGTGCACATACATGCACATGTGCCTTTCCCTGCTGAGTCATCCTGCCAGCCCTACTGTGCACCATCTTGCTGGCCCTACTGTGCTTCTCTACTTTTTCTTTTTTGTTGTCATCACTGCTGTTCCTGTTTTTGAGGGTCTCACTGTGTAGTCCTGGCTATCTTAGAGCTCACTCTGTAGACTAGGCTGGCCCTGAATTCATAGAGAGCCTCCTGTCTCTGTGTCCTAGGCGCTAGGACTACAGGCATGTGCTACCAGGGCTGGTCTTGTCATGCTTTTCTGCATTCCTTTATGTGCAAGCTATGACCTCAGTTCCTCTTTAACCTTTTCCCCAACAAAGTGTTGGAACAATCAAATTCAGGGCACTCTGCTTTCTGGTAAAGTACTCTGTAACTGAACTATAGCCTCAGGCCAATCCTCCTCTCAAGTCTAAAAAAGAACAGAAGCAGGAAGAAGACTGACTGGACAGAGGTGGGGAGGGTGAGGATCCAAGTGAGAGTTCAAACCAGGCCTGGTGGCACATGCCTGGAACAGGAAGTACTTAGGAAGCTGGGGCAGGGGCTCTTCCCTTTCAAATCAAGACTGAGGCCAGTAGGGCTTCCAGAGCCCATTTCCAAAACACTGATACAGACGAAAACCAAACAAGATGGAGCTGATCTTTATCTCTTCAGTATGCAGAAGGAAAAAAAAAATCACACTCCCAAAATACAGACCTGGAACGGTGGCGCAAACCTTTAATCCCAGCACTCAGGTGGCAGAGGCAGGTGGATCTCTGCCTAACCTACAACCTAGGCTACACAGTAGAACCCTGCCTCAATAATTAATTAATTAATTAATTAAACTAAAATAAGAAACAAATTAAAATTCTAATGTTATAATATTCCTCTTAGAGAGGGGACCTACCACTGATGAGAACAGCTGCCTTGTATCAAGTCCCACTAAGGATGGGCACCACACAAGCAGGTAGGCCTGGCTTTGTTGTTATCCACTGGCCGATGAAAAGAGTAGACTCTGACTTATCTGACTATACATTAGCAGATGAGAAGCTTAGGCTGAGGTCAGGAAAGGAGACTGAGCATCCTGCCCCAGGCCTTCCACACACTGGGCCTGAGGCCAGGTCTAGGCTGTCTGGGTCCACAGAGCTCTAACGCTCCCACGTCAGCTAGTGTGAGGCTCAGGAGTATATGCAATAGCTGCTTACATACCATATGAACCAAATTTGGTGAGTCCTATTTTAGGCTGTGACTCTCTCATGGTTTATTCCTTAAGATTCTAGGAGGAACTCCTGTGTGCTAAAAGCAGGTCCAAAAGACCAGGAACAAAGAAAGACAGCTAGCTACACCAGAGGCTCTGACTTCATTGTGGGGTGTTAGAAGTGTCTATGTCCTTAAGTGCCTGTGATTTTGGAGTTCAATCACTTAGGCCCTTTATGAGATCTGTCTCCTTTCTCATAGCAGCCCCTGGCAATTCACCAAGATTTTCCACATGGCATCATATCCTGTCACAAGGCTGAACATGAAGCCTCTGACATGGGAAGGGGCCAGTAGGGGTCAGTAAATTGCTGATGGAAAAGCTGGAGGAGATAAGTATGTAGATCACATGGACTTAACATGCTGTCTTAGTTACTTTCTATTCCTGTGATAATCCAAGGCATCTCATAAAAGGAAGTGTTTGGCACATGGTTTGGCTAGAGGAGGAGGAAAGGCATGGTGGCCGGAACAGCTGAGAGCTCACATGTTGATCCAAAAGCAGGAGGCAGGGGGTCGAGAGAGCACTCATAGCAGTCTTTTGGAACCTCAAAGTCAGTGACACACCCCCTCCAGCAAAGCCACACCTCCTAATCCTTCCCAAATAGTTCCATCAACTGGGGACCAGGCATACAAAAAGATGTGTCTATGGGTGGCATTCTAATTCAATCCACCACATATGCATGCATGATTTCTTAAAAAATGGAATGAAATTTCTCATATCTTATTCTTGTCCTTCCAATTAATATGGTGGCTTTCTTTTATTTTTTCCTTCAGTTTTTTTGAGACAGAGTTCTTTGTGTAGCTCTGGCTGTTCTGGAACTAGCTCTGTAGACCAGGCTGGCCTCAAACTCACAGAGACCTGCCTGCCTCTGTCTCTCAAGTGCTGGGATTAAAGGTGTGGGCCACTGTGTCAGTGGCTTCCTTCTTCATCCAACCAGAAGACACTGATGTTTCTTTTTTTTGTTGTTGTTTGAGAAAGGGTTTCTTGTCCCTAGACTGGCTTCTGTATTTAAGTAACTACATACTTATCCCCATTCATGTCTTATTAAACTATGTCTGTGGTACACTCATATGCAGACACACTCATTTATTGTCTGCTTGTTTGTTTTGCGCTTTTGAGCCAGGATCTCACACTCTGGTGGAGCCCAGGTTGGCCCTGAGCACCTACTTAGTCAGTATTTCTTTCTTTGAGACAGAGTCTCATTATAGCCTAAGTTGGCTTCTAACTAGTGATCCTCCCATCTCTGCCTCCTGAGTTCTGGGATTATAGACCTTTAACCACCCCATTTAGCTTTTCTCACATTATGTATTTTCCTCCCTCCCTCCCTCATTCGCTTCCTCCTTCCCTCTTTCTGTCCCTTCTTTCCTTATTTGCATTGCTTGGGACTGAACCCAAGATCCATTACACACACTTGGCAAAATCCACTTCCATAGATCCTTCATGAATACTAACTATGCACTAAGCACTGAAAAGACATGGCTCCTGTTCTCATGGGGATGAATAAAGCCTGTCTTCCATAATCTCATTCAATATGTGGTTCCACAAGCCAAACATGCGAAAAGACCTGTCTCATTCCGGAAGGGAGGGAAACTTGCTACAGTTTACTTCAGTACCACATCATGGGATGGAGACGATCCTAAGTGTCTACCTGTGCTCCATGTAGCAGCTCAAGGGCTCCACACACACCGTGACGGCACCAATGGTGAAGTAGGACCTGACGTTTGGGTCTGGGTGAGTCTGCAGGGCTTGCACAACATCAATGACGTCTGTGTAGCTAAGGAAGAAAGCACACACACACAGTTAGCTTCCTAGTTGGGGCTACAGAATAGGGAAGAGGGGAGCACCGAGCGCTGAGTGAGGGCTGAAGAGAGACCCAAAGCAGAAGGGAGACTCATAGAGTCCCTTGTGTTACCCCATTTTGTGGTTAGAGCCCTAGAATCCACAGTGTGTTTCTGCATTCCCAAGTTCTTTCCGTTCCCCTCAGAGGAAGAGTTGGGTCCGAGAGCCAACCTACTCTGGAGATAAGAACCTAGTGACTGGGCTCTGAAGGCAGGACAGGGTTTTCTAGTGTAACCCAGGAGCTCTGCCAGATTCTGTTTTCTTTAGTTCTTTCCCCTTCTCCTCCCATTTCACAAGGTCATCAGATCCGTCAAATACCATTTCTATTCCATCTTCTGCCTGGAACTCCCTCCAATCTTGATTTACAGAACCAGTTTGATGTCTTCACTTAGGAGTGAATATGTTTGTAATCCAAACCCTCAAGCCGGTTCCTCCCAAGTTCCTGTTATTCTAAGCCCAGGGGACTTTTACACTTTCAGATGCTGGGCCAAAAGATCTGGGTCCTCTTTGATTCCATTTTCTCTTAGTCTTCAGCATAAACCTGAAAGAGATTACTGCTCACACTCCCACTGGGTCCAGACTGCTACTGTCCTTTACCTAGGACACCCCAATGGTCTCCCAGCTGCGCCCCCTTTTGTCCTGCCCCAGTGCAAACTGTTCTCAACAGGGAGGCTAGAGGGCTATGCTAAGCCCTCTGAGCGATCCAGTTACTGCTCTGCTCAAACCCTCTTGTGGTTTCCATCTCAGAGCAGAAGCTGAGGCCCTTACAGTGGGCCAGGCAGCCCTGCACCCTCTGACCTCTCAAGTGCAAGGGAGAGTTTCGTGATCCCAGCCTGTCCCCTGGTCTCAGCACCTGGCCTTCTGGATTCTCTCTGAATATGCCAGCCATACTTCTACTCTGTCCCCTCGGGTGGGAATGCTCTTTTCTTCTGGCAAACACCTGGCTGGCTTCCTTCTGGTTTCTGGTCACGTGTCAATTTGTTGGGGGTCTATGGTGCTGGGGATCAAACTCAGAGTGTTGCACGTGCCAGCTGAGTGCCCCACCTCTGGGCTCCATTGAGTGGCATTTTTATGGAGACGTTTTGTGCCTTTATAGACACTGCAGTCATGGTGATGCTCCGTGTACCCTGTATCTCCCTCCCACAGGTTTCTCTGAATGCACTGACTGTCAGCCACAGCCTCTCCTTGCTGATTTGTCTTCTTCCTGTGCTTCTTTGGCCCCATCATTCCTCATTTAGTTCTCTGCAATAAGGTGTTTGTTCAGTGTTACAGTCTCTGAAGCCTAAAGCAATACAGATCAATAAACTGGACATTCAACCTCCAGCGGACCTTGGGGCTGCTCTCATCCCACAGAGGACAGCACTGTCCCACAGGACTATTATCAAAAGGTCTGAGTCCATGGAGAGACATCAGACCTGAGGGCAGTCTGGCAGGTCAGGTGAACCTGTGCCTGTGTGGGTCTTAGGAAGACCAGTGGGGGCGGGGGAGCGGGCGCAGCCTGCCAGAGCTATGTCCTGAGCTCCTAGGAACAACTCACCTGTAGAAAGGCCTTGGCTTCATTCCAGATTAGGACATCCTCCTCGGTCCTGCCCAATCATCAGAGCCTCAGGGAGAACAGGCTGTGCTAAATTCTAGAGTTTCCCCACGGGATCCTGGCTGTTCAAGTGTTATTTACTTATTTTTCATTTTATAGAGGCTCTGCTATGTAGCCCAATGGTGGCTTGGAACTTGCTATCTAGAACATGCTGGCCTTGAACTTGTGGAATCCTGCTTCAGCCTCCAAAGTGTAAGGATTACCAGCCCGTGTCAGTATGCCTGGCTTGCACTATGGTTGGCTTGCTCAAGAAAGCTGAGTGATGGGCTGGTGAGATGGCTCAGTGGCTCACCCGACTGCTCTTCCGAAGGTCCAGAGTTCAAATCCCAGCAACCACATGGTGGCTCACAACCATCTGTAACGAGATCTGACGCCCTCTTCTGGAGTGTCTGAAGACAGCTACAGTGTACTTACATGTAATAAATAAATAAAAATTAAAAAAAAAAAGAAAGCTGAGTGAGTCCTAGCAGGCTCCTGCTCCCTGGCTTCTGTCCTTGGACCTATGTGCACCAATATCCAATGCAGTGCTTGTATGGGCCTGAGTGCAGGACCCCAGACACTGCTTCCATTGATGTGTGTATACCATGTGCATGGTATAAGTTCAGGGAACCTGAGACAGCAACACATTTGAAAATAAAGGATTTCTGAAGGGAAAGGACTTCAGTGAGTTCAAGGCCAGCATAGGTTAGGAAATGCGTGCCTGGTCAGCTAAGGCTATGGAACAAGGCCAGTCTGTTTTTGTTTGTTTCGTCTTAGATGTATTTATTTTATGCCAAGATGGTTAAACTTCCAAAAAAGAAGATCCCTTTTATAACCACGTCTATTTCACTATCGCCTACCATATCCCTAAAAGCTTGGCAACTATACATCTGACTCTTCAAAGTACAAGAGCACTCTAGGAGCTGGGGCGTGGCTGCTAGAATACAAGCAACATGTCAATTCCCTGCAGTAAACTGGGCCTAGTGACCCATACCTACAGTCCCTGCATTTGGGATGTAGATCACAGATTCAAAGTTATCCTCCGCTACATTTGAGGTTGGCTCTCAAGAAATGAGGCCCTGTCTCAAAAATGAAACAGAAACAAATTAAAACCCTTTACTTTCATTTTTGAAACAGTTGCCACAGCCTCTGAGATGGTAGGAAGCTGAGTGGAAGCAGCCACTCTGGAAAGCAAAGAAAGCCCCATCCTATATCATAAAGTTTTCTCCAAAGATCAAAGCAGCACTCGTGATGGGGGAGGGGGAGGGGGAGGGGGAGGGGGAGGGGCTGGAGAGCGAGCTCAGCCATCGGGAGCACTTGCTGTTGTTCTTCCAGAGGTTCTGAGTGTGAGACTCAGAGCTCACCCGGGTAGCTCAGCCTCTTGTAACTCTAGCTCCAGAGGATCTAATGCCCTCCCTGGCCTCATGAACAACAGCATACACATGACGTATATAGATATTTACACATAAAAAACCCAAAAACCAGACTGGAGAGACAGCTCTGAGGTTAAGAGCACTTGCTGCTCTTACAAAAGACTCAGCTTCAGTCCTGACACCTACATGGTGGCTCACAATGAATAGTCTCTAACTCCAGTTCTAGGGCAGTCTGATGCCTCTTCTGGTCCCCATTTGGACATTGCACGCACATGTTATACATACATACACAGAAGCAAAACACTCATACACATTAAAAAAAATCCTCAAAAAAAAATCAGAGATATACTGATAAAAAAAGAAGCAGGGGGCTGGAGTGATGGCTCAGTGGTTAAGAGCACTGACGGCTCTTCCAGAGGTCCAGAGTTCAATTCCCAGCAACCACATGGTGGCTCACAACCATCTGTAAAGGGATCTGATGCCCTCTTCTGGTGTGTCTAAAGACAGCTACAGTGTACTTATGTATAATAAATAAATAAATAAATAAATAAATCTTTAAACAACAACAAAACAAACAAAAGCTGGACTTGAGAAACAAGCCAAGTGTTATGTTGAATCTGCAATCCTAGCATTCTGTAGACTGAAGCAGGAGGACAACAGGTTTGAGGGAGAAAATTCTTGATGTGAGGAACCCCTGCCATCTTCCTTAACCAACAACCTCAATAATGCCTAGTGTCAAGGAGTCTTACAGGCTATGAAGCAGGTAACTATATGTTATCTTTTGAATTAAAAAAAAAAATGGGTCGAATCTGTACATGCCTTAGTAAAGAGCTACAGCACTTAGCTGCTAATCTCATATAGTCCAGCCTGGCCTTGAACTCATTATATAGCCAAAGGTTGACCTTCCTGATTCTACCTCCCAAGTCCTGGATTTGTAAGTGTGTACCATCATGGCTGCACATAGCTGTTACCCTGACGGAGCCCATTAGGGTATCCACTGATGCCCTACATATCCTGTGGTGTGACTAGGTGAATCCTGGGTCTAAAAGCAGACCAGAAGCAGGCACATGTCCAACATTTTTACAAACATGAAGAGCCAGATAAGGAATCAATAATATTCTCTGAAATAAGATAATGGAAGCGACTTTATCCGTGTATACTGACAAGCTGGCAATTCATTCCCAGGTCCCCAGTCCCAGTGACTCTCAATTCAGGCAAGGGCAGGAAGTAGGATGCTGGATTGACCATTCCTCTGACTGGTACAAGCAACAGAAAACAAGCCAATTCCCCCTCTGTTGATCACATGGTCTAAAGGGCTGGCAGAAGGACGCTGCATGTGGGGTCAGGCTGCAACAAGGTCCCTGAGTACAGGAAAGCCCCGAGGATGCACATTCACACCTGCCTCCCTTCTCACGAACACCGAGCTAGCTCCTTCCTGGTCCCATCATTACAACCAGGAGCCCAAACAGAACTTTGGATCTGGGCCTAGTCTTTACTGGAAACAACCAGCCTGCTGCAAACACCAATTATTGTGAGAATAGCACAAAGCTTCTTTACAACCATAACACTAGAAACAAGCCCAGCCCTGTTCTGTTCTCCTGAATCCGGGTGATAAAGGCCCTGTAAGGCACTCCTCCACAGAAGGGTGGTAAACAGGAGTTCTCTGGGGCAGCAGTAGATACTCTGCCAAATCGGCTCAGTGGTGAAGCATTTGCTGTGCAAGCATGGGGGATGAAGGCTGGGTCCCCACACCCAGGCTAGAAAAAGAAAAAAAGACACGGCTGTGCTCGCCGGTACCCCCATTGCTGTGAGAGACAGACAGGAGGCTGTCAGCCTAGCTCCACTTTCAGTGAAAGACCCTGACTCAAAGGAGTAAGTCAGACATATTGCACGGACATAAGATGAGAAGTCATTCTATATCCTCTTCTGGCTCCATGGGTGACCACACAGGGATACACATATATACACATCCATCTATAGAGCACACACACACACACACACACACACACACACACACACACACAGAGACACACAGAGAGACAGAGACAGAGACAGGAGATACACATTTACTCTGATAAGAACGGTACTTACTAGGAACTTAGGACCTAAGTTAGAAAGCAGAAACTCCCTGCTCAACAATACCCTGCACATTTTCACTGTGGGTCTCATGAAAGTCTTCTGGGGTAGTTACTGGCAAACGGGTATGGTGTTTACAGACTATGCAGGTGCTAGGTCTACAATTCCAGAAGAGGGAGGAGTAGAACTGATGAGGCTTTGGTGTCTAGATGGCAAGGCTAAACAGTACTATCACTCTAAGATTACTAGAGAACCTTTACCAGACCCCCTAATTCCTCACCTCTTGGTGATACTACAATATGGAAGCTAACATAGAAACATGTAGCTATCAGTTACCCTTAGCCACAATATGGCAACAGCATCCTGGTCTTTCTGAGGAATGTCCATAGCATTAGGGCACACAGAAAGTAACAACAATGACGAAGTCCCCATCCTCACTTCTGTTCCCAGGTCTCCAACACTCACCCTTGTAGTACCACCAGCAGCCTGGTCTTCTTGCGGATGTAAGCTGACTGGCGGGCAGAACGGTTCTGTTGGGCCTCCAGGGCACTGGAAAGGTATTTTTGGAAGTGGGCAGCATGGAAACATTCAGAGCTGTCCATGATTTGCCGGTATACCATCCATCTGGAAGCAGCAAAGGTAATCTAAGCATAAGGCTACATATGGCCCGGTCCTGAGAAGCCCTGTCACAGATGTAAATGTAACCCGTAGTCTCAAAGACATGCTGCCAATGACTATGGAGAGAGCTACTGTGGGACCACAGAAAAACAGAGAGGGAAGGCAAGAATTCAGACTGCTTTAGAGTTATTCTAAAATAACCAGGAATGGTGGCATGTGCCAATAATGCCAGCATTCAGAAGCTGAGTCAGCAGAGGACTGTCAGTCAATCTGAGGTCACTCTGGTTATCATCTCAGAGACACAGAGGCAAGGCTGGGAACAGGGAGCAGGAGAGGGAAAAGAGGGAGAAGAATGGAGGGGGAGGGAAGAGAAGGAAAAGGAGAGAGGGAGGGAGGGAGGGAGGTAGGTAGGGAGGGAGGGAGGATAAGAGACGCATACACAAATTGGATGTTTGGAAGATACAAGCAGAAAGATCAAGAATCCAAGGTCACCTTCAGCCACAGCTACAGCAAGTTCAAGGCTATCCCAAAGTAATAAAATTCTATCCCCCAAATAAAAAGAAAGCTTTCAGGACAAAACCCTAGGTGTGAGGATCTGGTTAACCTGTAAACACAGTCTACTAAATGAAGAGATAGTGGATGCCAGCTGTGTCAATAGCGTCATACTAAATGCCAGTAGAAGTCTAATGTTTCCCATCACCAGGGCAGGCCCAGGACAGGCTCTCTTTCCCCAAAGCAAATGTAGACCCCATTACTAACCTGCCATACTCCTTATGCAGAGTGATCAGGAAAGCACAGAGCTTGCTGGCATGACAGCCTGGGAGACCAGTTACAATGCTGATGACAACCTACAGGAAAGAAAGCCATGTGGGTTTCTAACTCAGCTGGGGACAAAGAAACCCAGGCCCAGAGCAAGGCTTTGTGGGTGTGAGCTTCAGCACCACTGCTCGGAGTTCAGAGCGAATGGCAAAGTCTGAGGTCCCCGGTAGTTTTCTCTCAGCTTGACAGGAGCGAGGGTCAAATGGGTAGCGGTGTCTCAATTGAAAAAATGTCTCCATCAGATTGGCGGGTAGGCAAATCTATGGGACATTTTCTTAACTGCAAATTGATAGAAGGCCCAGCTACTGGGGAGGTGCCAATTCTGGGCAGGTGGTCCTGGGTTCTATAAGAAAGCAGGCTGAGCAAGCCATGAGGAACAAGCCATTAAGCAGCACCCCTCCATGGCCTCTGTATCACTCTTGCCTTCAGGTTCCTGCTCTGACTTCCCTCAGTGGAGTGGGACCTGAGAGCTGAAAGCTGATTATTTTTGGTCCTGGTGTTTTATCACAGCACTAGAGACCAAGCTAAGACACCTACTGACCTTCCAGGGTAAGTGTGAGGATTTGTAACATTTATTTATGTAAAAAATAACCAAGTTTTCCCACAGCATCTGTCCCTGTTCCACTTCAGATCTAGAGCGTTTGGAGAGCCTAACTTGCTCCTGGTAAGGAAGACATGCGGGGAGACTGTTTTGTAACACATTTCTTAGAGAACAGAAAGGCAGTCTGGGAACAAACTGTCCCAGCGCTGTTGGTGTGGGGTGAGCAGGGGAGTTATGCTCAGGTGTTCCTGGGGGCTGCCTGTGCTGAGTCAGGCCTCCCCTGCATGATAAGCTCTCACAGCCTTTGCTAGAGGAAGAGAGGCGCGTTCCACCAGCACAGCATGCCAGCAGCTTTCCCTCAGGTAGATATTCTAAGGCCAGCTGCAGAATTTACTGAGCAAGGACGAGTAGCTGAGGACAAGAATCCTGCACTCCCAGGAGAACGGTTATTACAACAACAAAGCCCGGGGGAGGCCTGTCTCCTGGATGTTTTTCTTTCTCTTTTCAAAAAGTTTTGGGCTGGAGAGATGGCTCAGCAGTTAAGAACCTGACTATTCTTCCAGAGGTCCTGAGTTCAATTCCCAGCAACTATATGGTCGCTCACAACTACCAGTAAAGAGATAATGAGATCTGACGCCCTCTTCTGGTGTGTCTGAAGACAGCTACAATATACTTATATATTGAGCTTTAAATAAAAGTACCTGGCTGGGTGACTCTTAAGAAGCCTACACCCAGGGCTAGAGAAATGGGCCAGTGGTTCAGAGCACTGGCTGTTCTTCCAGAACAACTGGGTTTGATTCCTGGCACCCGCATCAGAGCCCACGTGAGTTATAACTCCAGTCACAGAGGTTTCTGGTTTCCAAGGGCACTGCACACACACATGGTGCTCGAATATCCAGGGAGGGGACACACTTATGGAAGGGCTCCCCCGTGCCCTGGTGACTGACACAGGCCTGCAGAGTATCCACTGTAAATCAGCACACACTTGGTCAACTCCTCACCTTGTCACTCTCTACTTCGTGAGCAGGGCTCATCTCAGGTTGCTGCAGCAGGCCCACAAGATGGGCTCGCATCACAGGCTCCTGACCAATGCTGCCGATGGCAAAATGCTGGAGAAACCTAGAAAAACAGAGACAACTGACACATCACTGTCACTAGCCTTGCTTGACATGTCCACTCACATTAGTAAAGTCTTGCCTAAGTGCTAAAACGTAACCCTTAGAGAGTTACTCTTTCTGTGATATGTAAGTGTATGTGGCAGGTGACTACCCTCTCCAGGCTTCTGTAAGAAGCTGGAATAAAAGCTCAGAAAGGATCAACACTGAGGTTGATCCAACTACATTTCAAAAGCACAAACAGTAAACATCTAGAGCCAGATGCATACAACTCACCGGTCCAGCTCAGGAAGTTTGCCTGAGAGCAGTTTTGGGGAGCTCCAGTCCTGGGCAGGAGGGCTCAGCGCACTGAAGAGCTTCTGTGCATTGGAGTGCCTAGATCAGCAAGGGCTGAGGTTAGCACTGCACCTCCCGCAGCAAACGCTCTGTACACAGCTGGTTCTGAGGCCTCCAAGCCAGAGTCGTACTGTACTGACTTAAAGCCTGGTGCCAGTGCAACTGGCCTGCCCGACTCAAGGCTGGCCTTGGTTGTTTTGTTTGTTTTTGACAAGGTCTTAGGTTTTAATTCTGAGTTATAGTGGTTTGAAAGAGATGTCGCCTAAAAGTCTTGGGCATCTGAATACTAAGTCCCCATTTGGTGGCTGTTGGGGAGAATAATGAAAGTGGTCTTGCTCGAGGAGGTGTGTCATCGCCCTCTCTGCTTCGTGTCTGTACTTTAAAGTGTGAGCTCTGAGCTGGTGTTCTAGCCACCTGCTGCCCAACTCCACCACTGGGGACGCTTATCCCTCTAGAATTGTAATCCCAAATAAATCTTTCCTTCTGTAAACTGACTTGGTCATGGTGTTATCACAGCATCAGAAACCTCGAAAAGACATCACTGGATTTCCTCCTCCCCCTCTACTCTTTTCCAGGGTCTCAAGTACCCTAGGCTAGCCTCCAACTGGTTACATAGCTGAGTATGATGTACCCTAGGCTAGCCTCCAACTGGTTACATAGCTGAGTATGACCTTGAGCTTCTGATCTTCCCGCCTCTACCTCTCAAGTACTGGGATGACAGGAATGTGCCACTATGCCACTTATGCATGCTAGGCAGGTGCTTTCCCAACTGAGCCACATCCTCAGCTTGGACTTCATCTGCCTGTCGCTCTGTTTCCTCAGCACACCTACCACCTCGCAGCAGTGACATGACTATAGGCCCTTTCAGAAGCCAGGACCCCTCTGTTACATAATGTTGAGTCACCCTGCAGAGAAAGCACACCCACAAAGCTTAGGGAATTCAGCACAAACACTGGGGACAGCCACTTACAATCTCTTTTGTTCCGCAGATAATCCATCCTCCTGGATCACTTTTAAAGAAAGCCCTGAGTTATCCTGCTGTTGCCAGGGAGAGAAGACCTAAACAAAACAGAATTTAAACAAAGAACACTTTAAAGCAATAACAGGATATGGAATCCACATGGGATCTGATGACTGCTGAAAATTGACACTGTCTGTGCAGAGAAAAAATCATCACAAACAAGTTTGCTTCAAAATGACACCGGAAAGCAATTCTGTTTAGTGTTTTTCAGATCCAGAAATGCCTCTCTGGGTTCCTGTCCTCAGAGACTATGACCTTCCACAAGTAGGAAGCCTGGAAGCGGTGTCAGGAACACTGCAGGCTGCACGAGCATGCTCCTCTCTAGTGACAGGACCAGAAGGCAGTGGTGCCTGAGGGACAGAGGACGCCTGAAGGATGCTTTAAAGGCTACGTCTAGTTTCCCAGGTGGACTGCATGCACAAGCAGGTGGCAGGCAGGACTGCCCAGCAGGAAGGGAGAGACACAGCCTGAGAGAAGTCTTCAGACGACAGTCCTTGTTCCTTTGTATTCTATGACTCTCCTGAAGAAGGGACGCTGCTCATGAGCTGACCCACATCCTTCAAGAAGTTCTACCAGTCAGGATCCTAGCCACTGTTCTGGCTTTGACTACGGTGTTGTCTCACCATTTAAAAAACAAATGGATTATCAAAACACCTGCAACACCTCCATTCCCACATCTTCAACATTGTTTTTAACCTTATTTTGTTGTTATTTATGCTTTTAGAGAGTGTCTCACATAACCCAGGCTGGCCTTGAACTCCATATCTATCTAAAGCTAGCCTTGAACTCTTGATCCTCCGGCCTTGGCTTCCTAGGATTAGAGGCTTGCACTACCACACCTGGCTTCAACTATCACTTTAATGACATCACCATTCTAATTAAAAAAACCAAACCCAAACATGTACAGTTATTTGCACAGGTGTTCTGCCTGTATGTTTGGTACCACATGTGTGTACTGCCCTCAGAGGCCAGAAAAGGCATTGGATCTCCTGGACTAGAGTAATGTAGATGGTTGTGAGCCACAGTGCGGGTGATGGAACTCAAACCACAGTCTCAAACCACAGTCCTTTGCAAGAGTGGCCAGTGATCTTCCTCACCGAGTCACCTCTTCAGGCTCTGTACCATTTTTAGGGACAGGGTCTTACCATGTGGCTTTAGATGGCCTAAAATTCACTATGGAGACCAGGCTGGCCTCAAACTCACAAGAGATCCATCTGCCTCTGCCTCCCAACTGCTGGGGTTAAAGGGATAATCCTCTGCTGGCCTTTTATCATCATTAGTTTGTTCTAAGACACTATCTTACCATTTAAAATGCTATGAGAGAAAAAAAAGGTAGCTATTTTGCTAATTAATAACTAATGTTACCTCTGAGTAAAATGCTTGATATATCTTTGATTTGGGGAAAAGGGCAAGCATCAGGAAGTTGCTTGATCCGTGGAAGTGAACTGGGAGATGAGGAAGTATGGAGCTTCGGAAGTGTATGAGAAGGGCGGCCACTACGCTGGTGGAGTCCTGGAGAGAGAAGGAGGAGGAGCTTCAGAGAGAGCCATCTGCAGGACCTCAGGCCCACGGGTGCCAGCACGCACAGCCTTTCCGTTGTTTCCACAGTTGTAGTTAATGAATTTAGAAACAGACATGCTTTCCCACTCCCACCTATAGGAGGACATAGAAGATGACCTTGAATTTCTGATAGGCTCGGCTCAGCTCTCCCAGGTAAGGAGCCCATTCCTTATCACATAAAGCATTTCTGCCACTCAGTGAGTTGCTGTTCATGCTTTTGCGTCTCCTCTGATGCACAGAAGCTTTTAAAATTTATCTTTATTTCTTTGAAAAGGGTCTTGCTGTGTAGCCTTGACTGAGCTAGAACTCACAGTGAGCCTCCTGCTTCAGCCTCCCAAGTGCCAGGAATACAGGCAAATGCCATCAAGCTCAGCTGGCACAGTTTATAACACTGATTTGAGCCCGTGAGATGGCCCAGCTGGTAAAAGTGATTGCTGCCAAGCCTGACAACCTGAGTTTGATCCCTGGAGATCTACAAAGTGGAGGGAGAGAATCACGTCCCACAAATTCTCTGACTTCCACACATTCCCCATGTTAACTTCTACTCCAAGGAAGAGCAACTTCAGGGGTCACAGTATGATGAAATATCCTGCAACAGTACCTGAACTCACAAAGTGCTGGGAATAAAGGCCCATGCCACCACCATGCCCAGCCTCAGCTTAAGCAAGTACTTTAACCATTGAGTCATCTCTAGCCCTTTTTAAAAAGATTTTTAAAAATTTATTTATATGAGTACACCCACTGTCGCTGTCTTCAGACACACAGTAGAAGAGTGCATTGGATCCCATTACAGATGGTTGTGAGCCACCATGTGGTTGCTGGGAACTGAACTCAGGACTTCTGGAAGAGCAGCAGTCAGTGCTCTTAACCGCTGAGCCATCTCTCCAGCCTATCTCTAGCCTTCTTTAGAACTTAAATTAATTTTTAAAAGATATGGTATGATGTTTCATTTTTGTTTGTTTGAAAGAGAGTCTATTATATAGCCCAGACTGTCATAGAACTAGTTATGTAAATGAGGCTGGCCTTGAAATCACAGAGACCCACCTGCCTCAGCCTCTAGCGTACTGGGATTAAAGGTTTGTGCCTGGTGTGATGGCTAATTTTTAGTCTGTCAACTTGACATAATCTGGAATCACCTAGGAAGAGTCTTAATTGAGGAATTGTCATAACAAGTTGGCTGTGGGTGTGTTTATGGAGGACTGTCTTGATTAGTAACTGATGTGGGAAGACCCAGCCAGATGTGGGTAGCAACCATTCCCTGTATGTGTATGAATGGAGACTGTATGAGTAGAAAAAGCCAAGTGAGCACTAGCAAGCGGACAAGCAAACAAACTAAGCAAGGATGAGGTTAGGTCAGGCTGGCCTATGAAGTCATCTGCGGGGGACTGCACCAGAGGCATCACTTTCTAGGCAAGGGATCCTTAACAGTGTAAGAAAGGCAAAGCTACGCCGGGCGTTGATGGCGCACACCTTTAATCCCAGCACTTGGGAGGCAGAGGCAGGTGGATTTCTGAGTTCAAGGCCAGCTTGGTCTACAGAGTGAGTTCCAGGACAGCCAGAGCTACACAGAGAAACCCTGTCTCAAAAAAACAAAAAAAAAAAAAAAAACAAAAAAAAAGGAAAGGAAAGGCAAAGCTAAACAAGCAAGCAAGCAAGCAAGGATGTGTCCATTTATCTCTGCTCTTGTTATTTTAATTTTATGTAAGAGTGTTTGTTCTGTGTGCAAGTCTGTCTGTGCACTATGTGCACTACCAATAGAGACCAGAGGAGGACACTGGATTCCCTGGGAATGGTCATGAGCTGCCACAGGGGTGCTGGGAATAGATGTCAGGCCCTCTGTTAGAGAAGCCAGTAATTTTAACTGCTCAGCCGTCTCTTCAGGCCAATCTTTGCTCTTGACTATGGAGGCAATATGACTATCTGCTTCAAGTTCTTACCACTGTGACTTCCCTTCCCTAATCAACTGTAACCTGTCACTCTTTTACTGGCTAAGCTGCCTTTTGTCAGAGTATTTGTTACAACCACTGAAGGAAGCTAGCGCACAAGGGCTTTCTCTATAGCCCAGGCTGCATGAACTTCCTATGTGGACTTGGCTGGCCTCAAAGCTATGCAATTTTCTGGCATCCGCTACTGAGTGCTGCAGTTACAGTTACGGACCACCACCACATCTAGGGTGTGGAGAGCCTTTTGGGGTGCCACTCAGCAGGAATCTGACATTGGCCATGACAAGGAAGTAAGCTCAGGGCATGATAAGTAAGTTTCGGCAAGAATCTAACTTTAGGCTGTAACAGGGAAGTAGGGTAAGGCAGGAATTTTAGTCTTAGGGTGCAACAGAAGAACTAGGCTTCAGGCAAGAATCAGACTTAGGGCTTGGACAAGGAAGTGGGCTCAAGTATTTAGGTCATTATGACAAGCCCTTTTAAACAACTGTCATGGGAGTAATCATGGGACTTCGCTTACTGCTTTCTTAGTTTCTTATTGTACTGCTCGCCCAAAATACCTGCATATAATTAAAATCGTATAAAAAGTGGATTGGAAAAATTAAATTTGCCTTCAGTCTCAGAATTGACTGGGGTCACGCTACAATTTTGTCTGTCTTTTTTCTTTTAAATCCTCACTCCGGTGCTGGAGAACCTGTTGACTGACTGAGCGGGCTTGGTCACTAGGGCTTTTAAATATTTCATAAGCTTAATTTACTCCTGAACACTGCTCTCAGATCTCCATGTGTGTACCATGTAGTATAAGTGTGCCTCTTCCTTACCAGTAATAAGTTAAAGAAAAAATTAAAAGTTAAAATTATTTAAATCTATTAGACATTTATTTTGATTAAAAGGATTTATTCAATTATATATGTGTACATGGCTGCATGTGAATGCGGGTAGTAGGAGAGGCCAGAGCACAGGCCGAGTCCTTTTGGAGTTAAAGGTCATAGTGAGCAACTCAGCATGGGTACTTGATTCTACAGAAGAGCAGCAAGTACTTTTAACCACTGAGCCATCTCTTTAGACCATACTTTGAATTTTGTTGTTGTTGTTTGGTGACAATTTTTCTCTATGTATTCCTGGCTGTCCTGAAACTCACTCTGTAGACCAGGCTGGCCTCAAACTGAACAGATCCACCAACCTCTGCCTCCCAAGTGCTGGGATCAAAGGCATGTGAAACCATTTCTAGCTAAATTTTTTGAAAATCATTAATCAATCAATCAATCAGTTAACTTTTTGTTTTTCAAGACAAGTTTTCTCTGTGTAATCTTGGCTCTCCTGGAACTCAGAAGCTGGGCAGTGGTGGCACATGCCTTTAATCCCAGCACTAGGAAGGCAGAGGCAGGTGGATCTCTTCCAGTTCAAGGCCAAGCCTGGTCTACATAGTGAGCTCCAGGACAGCCAGCACTATATAGAGCGACCCTATCTCAAAAACCAAGCCAAACCAAACACTAATCCCACAGGTTAGCTAACTTTGCTATCCCAACACTGTTTTTCATTTTGCTTCAAAGATTTAATTTACTTTATGAATTGTTGGGTGAAGTGAAAATTTCTGGTTTCTTTGGAGACTCAGCTGGAACTGTCTTCTGAGAGGATGTTTTGCTGAGAACAGACACGTGGTGTTTTCTGGAAGCAGCCTGGTGAAAGGGCCTGTGATGTTCTGCTAGAGCAGATGCTTGAGGGACATGTGATGTTTGGAGAGGATGTAGGTATAACCCAACGGGCAGTGGACGATGCTGGACGGTGTTGGTACGCCTTGCCATTCTTTACTGGTCATTGTTGGGCTTTGCTAACACTGGTCTCCACTGACAATGCTGGGTGGTATTGGTACACTTACCATTGTTTGTTGGCCATCATTTGTTGTGACTCCATAGAGAGAAACACACCAACAAAACTTCTGGTGGTGTTCTGGAAGCTTCTTGCCGCTTCCTCAGATTAAGGCAGATTGGCAGAGCCTTGCAGTTTCTTCTAGATCAACCTGACGTAGCTGATTTGGGAATGGTGTTTGTGAGTGGATTGAGCTGCTGCTCCCTGCTGACTCAGATAAAATGTACTGCTGATATCTTGACAACACAGATTGGATTTGCTCCAAAGAACTATGTCTAAACAGGTCCACACCCTCCTTTGCTCGATTAACCCTTCCTTTCCACCACCTCTGGTGGGTGGTGGGCTAGAAGGGAGGTTTAAGAACCCTTATTAAAAGTAGGTTTTGAAAAATCTAAGCCTATAGTTGGGGTTTGATTTGGTACTGCTATTATTCAAATGCTAAATTAAATTCTGTGTCCCAAGATCTGGGGCCCCAAGACAAATGAATTTTTACATACACCATCATTTGTTGTGCATACTCTGCACCCCAACTTAAAACTATCGGTTAAATAAAAATGGCTACAGCCAATTACTAGATGGAATAGAGTTAGGTTGGTTTTCAGTTATCTGGCTGGGGTCACATGTAGGGGAGAAAGGAGGAGAAAGAAGAGAGGGTGAGCACAGAGGAGAAGACAGCGAGAACAGGAGGTCTCCTTTAGGCATGATGGACCAGAGTGAAATGCCTCCCCAGAACACAAGACTGCTGGAGCAGAGGTAACCTAGAAAATTTCAAACAGCAAGCATTTGGGGAGCATACTAGGGAAGCCGGCCAATTGTTAGAGAATGAGACTAGGGGCAATCCCCCAGTAATTGTGCAGAGCCTAATAAATATATCATAGCATGAGTTTCATTCATTTGGAAGCTAGATGGAGATAAAAATATAACATGAATTTACAATGAATGTTTTGCCTAGATATATGTATATGTACCACATGTGTGCCTGATACCCATGAAAGTCAGAAGAGGACATAAGATCCCCTGGAACGGGCTGGTGAGATGGCTCAGTGGTTAAGAGCACTGACTGCTCTTCCAAAGGTTCTGAGTTCCCAGCAACCATATGGTGGCTCTTTAAAAAAAAAATCTTTAAAAAATAAACAACTTAAAAAAAAAAAGATCCCCTGGAACTAGAATTACTGATGGTTGTGAGCTGCCATGTGGGTGCTCGGAACTGAACCTGGATCCTTTGTTGGAGCAACAAGTCCTTTTTTTTTTTTTTAAGATTTATTTATTTTCTGTATATGAGTACACTGTAGTTGTCTTGTCTTTCAACACACCAGAAGAGAGCGCCAGATCACACATTGCAGATGGTTGTAAGCCACCATGTGGTTGCTGGAAATTGAACTCAGGACCTTTGGAAGAGCAGTCAGTGCTCTTAACCACTGAGCCATCTCTCTAGACTCCTTATCACTGTTTCTTAAATGACTTATACTTTCTTGATGATGAAAGGAGGAGGAAGAGGAGGAAGAGGAAGAAGATCATGAAGAAGAAGATCATAATGATGATAAATGGTTTCATTTTTTTATTTTGGTTTTTGTTTTTGTTGTTGCTGTTGTTTTGTTTTTGAGACAGGGTTTCTCTGTGTAGCCCTGGCTATCCCAGAACTCACTCTGTTCATCACTCTGTAGACCAGGCTAGCCTCAAACTCAGAGATCCATCTGCCTCTCCTTCCCAAGTGCTGGTATCAAAAGTGTGCACCCAGCTGATGTTTGAAGACTATAAAAACTACTATTAAAACCCCTTTAACGGAAGGTTGGCTAAGTGATGTAAGAGTGCTTGCTGTTCTTCCAGAGAACCTGAGTGCAAGTTCTAGCACTCCATGTTAGGCAGTTTATAACTCCCAGCGCTCTGGATTCAATGCCCTCTTCTGCCTTTTGCAGGAAACTGCACTCATGTACATACACACATATACAGACAAGTTAAACAAAACAAGAAAACAAGCCAGGTGGTGGCTCACACCTTTAATCCCAGCATTCAAGAGGCAAAGGAAGGTGAATCTCTGAGTTCAAGGCCAGCCTGGTCTACATCCTAAGTTCTAGGACAGCCAGAGCTACACAGAAAATCCTGTCAAAACAAACAAAAAATGAACAAAGCTCTCTCTTATCTGATAACATCATTCAATCTGCCTAGCTGATGCTCCCAAGTTTCTAACAGTTTTTTGCTGAAGAAAGATTTGATCATGAATTTATCTGTTGAGTCAGCCATCCAAACCACTTTACTCCATGTTGCTCAGTTGAGGCTGAGACCAGACCAGGTGGAAGGCCCACCCCTGAACTCCACTGCGGCACTAAGAGAGACCACATAGGTTCTGGCCAGTGAGTACATAATGGGGAAAACCTAGATCTACCACCTTCTCCCTAAGGGGAGGAGTGATGCCGGTGTGCATGTTCTTAGGGACCACATCTGTGCAGGGAGAGGTTAAACTGTCATGGAGGAAGTGAGCAAGTTTTACATCTTTGTTGTATGTATAATTCTTTCTTGTGGCTAAGGGATATGTTAGAGCCCCATCAATTCAACAGGATGAACCTTCCAGCTCTGAAGGTGTGAGCCTTGGGTCTGTGTGAAGAACCACTGGAGGTGTTTTTCAGCTTTTTCCTATGTGTCTTTGCGATCAAAGAATTGGCCATGGGCCTGGGCTGACTCTTCTGACCAGAAGGCCTTTCTGGTTAAGCATGGAGGTGTTCTGGGAGTGCACAGGCTGCTTTCTCCTCATTCTCCTTGCTGGCTTGCCTCAATGGCTACTGGGTTCCTGCCATTGCCACACAGTAATGGGAAAGGGAAATGGGATGCATCTCAGAGCACCCAGGCCAGGGCTGAGTGGTACATACCCCATCATAGAAGGAGAAAGCATCCACATGCTCCTTGGCAATGACGATACTTCCGTGATGACGGTGAGAAAAGAGAAGGCCACCAGAGAAGAAATACGCACTCCCTACAAGAAGAATAATGCTGGTCAGAGCTGCAGTGCTACATCCGTGGGCTAGAGTCTTGAAGGTACTAGAATGATAATGTGTCCTTCCTGGAAGGAGAAGAAAATAGTCTAAAGAAAGACATTTATGTTCCAACTTTTGGTATTCAAATAATATATCCTAAAGAATTAAAATTTCCCAAGGAATCACATGCTGAGGAAGAGAGGGAGTACAGTCCTGAAAGCAGATTTCACACACCTCTGAGAACTTATCCAACAGGCAGGATGGAACAGAGCTGAGACAATGATGTAATTCACGGTGAGTGGGACAGCACCTTGGCCAGGGCTCTTTACTCAAGCATTCTCCTGCCTCTACTTGCCTTCTTTATTTACTTACTTATTTACTTATGATTTTCAAGACAAGGTTTCACTATGTAGCCCGGGCTGTCCTGGAACTCTTTGTGTAGACCAGGTTGGCCCCAAACTCAGAGATCCACTTGCCTCTGTCTTTCAAGTGCTGAGATTAAAGGTGTGTGCCACCAAGCCTGGCTTCTTGTCCACTATTCAAACCCAAACCTTCAGATAGAAGATTGAGTGTGGTGGTAGTCCGCCTATAATCCCAGGACTCAGAAAGTGAGAGCAGAAGAATTAGGGAGTTCAACATCACCTTTGGTTATACAGTAAACCAAGGCTAGCTAGTTCCATATTAGAAATGAAAAACAACTAAACTAATAAGTCTAAAAACCAGCATATGTGTGTGTGTGTGTGTGTGTTGTCTAAACAACCAATAAATTAAAAGTCAAATTACATAGGAGACTGTAAGAAAGTTGAAGCTTCCCACTAGACACTGTAAAACCTTTGCTTATGGAAAGGAACTTAAAACTTTTTATCTCCCCTGGTAAAACCTTCATGCTACAGGCTTAATCCTGTCAGTGGTAACACGTTTGTTTAGTTAGACAGAGGCTGCTGCTTCTCCGAACTTAAGTCACCTAAATGTCCCTCTTTCTTTCCTTTCCCTTTCAATGTCTCTAAAAATTAGCCAATCTCAGAACTGCTGTTGACTGCCCGCCCTCAAGACTCCTAATGATATGCTCAGCATAATTAAGAGCTGTTTTTCTGAAGACACCCCGCCCCCTCATTGGGTTTCATCCAATAACTACAGTAATTAGACACCACTATCAGGTGCACTTACACAACCTGCATGCTGATCCTTCTGGTCTGGGGAAGCTCACTCAAATAGCCTTCCAGAGCCTCAAACAGCAATGAAGCACAGACACAGTTTTTGCTTAAGAATGGGGGAAGATCAGGTATGGCTGCTCAGTGCTTGCTTGTGACTGTGGAAGCTGCTACAGGAATACCACTGCCAGGAGTTGGGCTAGCCTGGGCTACACAGAAAAGACCCTGTCCCCAAAAATCTCAAAGAGAAAACAAAAACAAAACAAACAACCCCCCCCCCCCCAACAAAAACCAAAAGCCAACAACAAGCATACATACTGTCAGCTGATGTGGAGAAGCAAGATTCGCATTCCTTTATTGGGAGTTGTCAAAGAAAATAAGTTTAAAACAATTTGGATATGTCTGCTCCATATCTCCCTGACCTTGTAGAACCTGTATGTAAATCTTTTAATCTTCCCTACCTGGTAAAACTTTTTTTGTACAGAGATCCTTCTGTACTCCCAGAACTTGACTCCTGCCCCTTCCCTATCGTTTCTTTTGGTTTGATCTTTTTAAAATTAGCCAATCTTGAAAGATTGTGAGGTTAGACCCACGCCAATCAGAAAAGATACTGTGATCATCTGTGTTAGAATAAAAACCAGTGTGTCCTGTGAGATATCAAACCCAGGCCAAGTCTCGCTGAGTCCGTGGCTCCTCCCCAAACCCTGGGCCCCGCCCCTACCCTGAACTTCTCCTTCCAGTGGGCTGGGCTTCTACTTCCCTCCCCTGGCCTGATCCCTACAGAACTCAGACATTTTGGTGCCTGGGTTGCCTCTTTTGGTTGGGGGCGTCTCTCTTGCTCTTCCTTCCCTATCTCTCCTCACAGTCTGGTTTAGTCTGCCCGCCATGTTCAGCCTGGACTCTGTCCGCTTTCTCCTGTACATCACTATATAGTCTCTCTGATTTAGTTGCTTTCTTTGGAGTAGTTACCTCCTCCTTCCTTCTAGTGTTTCATTCACTTCCTAGCCCAGTCTGGGTTCTGGTCCATGCACCCTTTTTTACAAAAAGAAACTGCCTTGCCAGGTTACTTTTGCTTTCTTTGCATGGTCCTTTCTGCCACCCCGAGATTACTCTTTAGAATCTAACACGTTGGTGAGTTCTCCAGGTTTGGCAGAAGCTAGCTCAACCCTAAAGAGATCATGTTGCTCATCTAGGGACCAAAAAGATGGAATGCCCACAGTTACTTTACAGATACCTAACCTTTTCTTCCGCTTTCTTTCTTTTTAGATGTATTTATGTGTATAAATGTTCGCCTGCATGTATGTGTATATATTCCATGTATACTTAGTGCCCACAGACATCAGAAGAGAGAATCAAATATAACTGAAATTATAGACAGCTATTTACTATCATTGTGGTGGGTTAATGCTCTAGTCCCTGGAAACATTCTTTTACATTTTTTTCTTTTATTTTTCTTTTATGTGTATGAGTGTTTGCCTGTATATATGTGTATGCACCACGTGTGCGCAATGGCTATGGAAGCCAGAGGACCTTGAGGAGACCTTAGCAAGAGACCTTGAAGGAAGATCAGAGAGGCTGTTATATAGTTTATTCTCTGCAAAAATGCTGGATGCCCTGGGACTGGAGTTACAGGTAAGTCATCATGTGGGAGCTAGAAATGAAGCCTGAGTCCTCTGTGAGACTAAATAAGGCAGACAAGACCGACTATGAGATTCTGACTTGCGGACTTATTTAGTGAGTTACTTAAAGCATTGCTCATTTCTAAGCAAGACTCCATATGTTACCTGGAACAGTGACCTAGAGAAATAGCCAGAACAATGGGTCACTGCCCTTAACAAGATGACCACAAAAGCTGAAAACTTACAACAGCCATGAAAAAAGATGACAGCCATGCACACTTGTGTAAAATCTTTCTTGTTCGCTCACCCATCTTGTGGTTTTAGAGGACAAAATGAACATGCAAACTGGACCCAGAACCAAGCCCTTTCAGGAGCTGTCCTGGCTTTCTTCAGGAAGCTGTGACATCTGTTCGCCACTCCTACCCAGTGTCAAAATGTTTACTCCAGAAAGACAAGGTCAGCCAGTGCTCTTAACTGCTGGGCCATCTCTATAGCCCAACTTTAATCTTTTTTAAAAGTATCTGTCACCAGCCTCCTGTGGACATAAGCGAAATGAATACGGGCAGTGTGAAGGCAGACCTTTACTGCCCAGACTACCCTGTCATATAGGTAAAAACAACTTAGTCTCCAGAGTTTTTTGTCCCATGCATGGGAACTGTACTTCTGCTCCTCATTGTTGAACAAACTATCCCAAAAGAAAGAAAGAAAGAAAGGAAGGGAGGGAGGGAGGGAGGGAGGGAGGGAGGGGAGAGAGGGAGGGAGGGAGGGAGGGAGGGAGAGAGAGAGAGAGAGAGAGAGAGAGAGAGAGAGAGAGAGAGAGAAACAACAACAACAGTAACAGCAGCAATAAAACACTGTCCCCGTTTAATCATGGTAGGAGAAGGAAGGAGCAAGAAGCAACCATTCACGGAGCCCTACAGGGAACAGTAAACCTACATACACATGGTCAGTTGATTTTTAACAAAGCTAATTAAATAAACGCATTTCCAACAAAGAGGAGTCAAAGGAGAAAGGAAAGTCTTTTCAACAAATGGTGCTGTAAAAACTAGATATTCATATGTAAAACAAGCATTCAAAAAGACCCCTGACATTGGAAATTCTACCCACGGCCACCAGCCACAGAAGAAAATGTCATTATTTTACAGGAACAGTGAGTACTGAGGAGTCCAGCCCAGGTAATGCAGAATTCCTGTCTAATGAACAAAGCTTCAAAGTCAAGTCAGACATCGGGTGTGCTGGCCCACACCTTTAATTCTAGCATTGGGAAGCAGAGGCAGGGGATCGCTGTGAGTTCTAGGCCGGCCTGGTCTCAAAAACCAAAACAAAATAGAATCCCCAAACAAACAAAACAAAGACACAACCACAACAGCTCGGTGGCAGGGCCTGATCAAGTCAATGATTATAACCATATTCTAGATGTTCAAGAATCTGGGAGAACTACATTAGCTTGGTATATAAAGAATTAAGTTTTAAAAGATTCAAAATGAACTCTTACAGATGAAAAATACAGAAATAACAACAGACAAGGTTAGTGGCATTGTGCAAGGCACATGTCAGTATGAATCTTAGGGGCCACAAAGAGGTCCAGGGGAGGACAGTTTCTAGAACAAAGGCCGTGTGTGCTGTTCAAGGAGAGATACTGAGTGGTTAGGCACTCTTGCTCTGCACACACACACACACACACACACACACACACACACACACACGCATGCATGTACACTCTTTCTGGTCATTCCTCTAACCATTTCAAGCTAAAAGCCATTTACACAGTGTCCACATGGGATTAAATTGCCTGGAGCCTGCAGTACAGAGGCCGGCTCACAGTGCAGAAGGTTTATGCAAGGACCATCCCACTCTATTTTTGGCACTTAAGCTTCCTTAGGTTCTGATGAGCACAGGGTTCTAGAACAATACACAATATGGAAAAATGGACAGACGTAGGATACAAGCAAGATAGGATACAAGCTGGGCATGGCACATGCCTACAGCCCAAGCACTCGGGAGGCTGCAGTGAGATCACTATCCATACAAGGCTAGCACTGCTGCACAATGCCTTCTAGTCTGAAGCCTATGCCACAGGGAGAGACTCTGCTTCAAGAATCAATGAGATAGACCCTATGCAACATAAAATGCTAAGAAAAAACATTCAGAACAACTTCACTGAGCGAGAGGGAATGGTAGAATTTCAATGAACCCAACACACACGTTAATGGGATGGAAAAGGTTAGTGGTGGCACTCACCTGGAGGCCAAGTTTGTGCAAGTTTGAGGCTATCCTGGGCTACACAGAAAGACTCTATATCAATCCCTAACTGAAAGAAAAAGAAACGAAAGAAGTATTTCCCTATTCTATTTTGTGGAAAAGTATAAATGTACTGATCCATAAAGCTAAGCCAATCCTGAGTATAAGCAAATCAAGAAGCCCAGAAACAGCCCCACCCAGAGCAAACGGCCTGCAGGCAGGTGGTGCAGAAGTCGAAGCCCCAGCACTTCACAGAACAAAATAAAACAAAACCAAATAAGAGTCAGCACTAAAATGAAAATCTTTAAAACAGACAGAGAAAAAGACACCAGAATAGTAGAGTTCTGCTCAAGAACAATGTTCTAAGAGTGTGGCAAACAGGCAGCCGCAATATTAGAATATCCCGGGAACCTATGTAACAGCCCTCGGAGGTGTGTGGATAGCTGGATCGCTCTACTTTTTAATTTTTTATTATTACTGACTTTTTGAGACAGGGTTTTTTGTGTAGCCTTTTTTTTTTTTGTCCTGGAACTCACTCTATAGAGCAGGCTGGCCTTGAAATCAATCTGCCTCCTGAGTGTTGGGATTAAAGGTGTGTGCTACCACTGCTCAGCTGGATAGCTCTATATTTTATTATTATTATTTATTATTTTATATGTATGGGTATTTTACCACATGTACATAGTGCTCAAGAAAGGCATAGGATCACCTGGGACTAGAGTTACAGGTGGTTGTGAGCAACTATGTGGGTGTTAGAAATAGAATCTGGGTCTTCAGGAAGAGCAGTCAGTGCCCTTAACTGCTAGGTCGTCCCGTCTCCTTCAGCCCCTATCTCCAGCTTTACAAAGCAGGAGAGGAAATGAGAGGGAACACCATCAGCAGATGGCCAGAAGCAGAGAGGTTCTGGAGAACCACACCACAGGCTCACTAAGAAGCATAAAGAGCACAAAGAGGGGAGCCAGGCAGAGGTGAGAGCAGATGGCATGGGAGGAAGCCCTTTCCCTAGCATCAGATCTGCTGAGTCGGTGCCATGGCAACCCTGCAACTCCTGTGGGGCACACTTTTGGAAACTTAAGAGCAATTGCCATCAGAATACACACTGACACCTGACCAAGAGAATATCTAAAGATAGTGGAGAAGAAACTTTAACCCAAATTACACAAGGTTCAAGAAGGTGTAATCTTGTTCAGAGCCAGGGTCTGCAGGGGACAAAGACTCAGGCTCCAAGAGCTCTGGATATCAGGAAGGACTGATGAAGCAGACATCGACAGCCCAACTGGCAAAGATGAGACCAGCATCAAGACCTTGCAAGGCGCTTCCATGCTTACAGTCAGCATTCATAACCATCCAGAGGCATCACTTGGGAAGGATTTCTACTGCCTGGGCCAGCATCTGCAGCTTGATCCCAGCTGACTACCTGGAAGACTGCCCAGGGCCATACTCTGCCCCTAAAACCCAACTCAGATAAGGTGCATTCGGGTGTGTGTGTGTGTGTGTGTGTGTGACAGGCCCAGGGAACTAGGGAAGGAAATCTAAGAGCCCAAAGCCTGGGAAGAGCAAGCAGGCCAGACAGCAAGCTTACTTAACAGCCCCACCCAGCGGTATCCAATGATGACTTAGCAGTCTACTGTTTGTGCCCTCTCTCTGTCGCCCCCTCTTGCCCCAGTATTTTCCCTTTTCATAGATTTTTTCAAAGGATATTGGCTGGCCTTCTCTGTAGAGTCTGCCTCAGACGTCTGTCTAAGAGCTGGGGTTTTTTAGAGTATCTGACTGAATTTTTTCGTCTACCTTCAGACTTAGCTGCCTCACACCTCCTCCTTTCCTACCATTTCCCCTTTCTATTTACATTTCTCTCAGCTTCATCAGTATACATGACCTTGTAGGGCTTGTAATTCCGACCATGACTGGCACTTAAGGGATGACCCTTTTTATCAGGCCATTACTGTACTTTTGTAGTAAATGTACTGTTTGCTAGTGTTTGTAGACACTGTTCTACTCTCAGGTGAGTACTGCACATCAAGCTTGTAACTCAAACACTAACCGAGCAGAGGAAAAGAGCGCCTTAACCCACGACTGCCTTCAATAGTGTAAATATTTCCAATGAAAGAATTAAAAGAATTTCAACAAAACAAGTTGAATATACAAGTGCCAAAGCAAAACAACCAACCAACCAACCAACCAACCAACCCAAGAATCAGGGAAAACCAAGGTCAAAGGACCCCTCCAAAATTACTAATCCTGGTAATAAATGAGACTCCAGGCAAAGAATCCAAGAGGCTTAGTTCAATGTATGTTTAAAGAAATCAAGGGGGGGGGGGTGGGCTGGAGAGATGGCTCAGTGGTTAAGAGCACTGACTGCCCTTCCAGAGGTCCTGAGTTCAATTCCCAGCAACCACATGGTGGCTCACAACCATCTGTAATGAGATCTGATGCCCTCTTCTGGTGAGTATGAAGATAGCAACAGTGTACTCGTATAAATAAAATAAATAAATCTTAAAAAAGAAAAAGAAATCCAAGAGAATATAAATAAACTACTGGACAAATTCTAAAAAACACAAATAGTAGCTGAGTGAATAAATAAAATTGACATAGTATATGAACATGGAATTCAATAAAAATATCAAAAAACAATCAAATTAAAAATGAAAAATTCAGTAATCAAACAAAAGGCTCTATGGAGAGTTTTACCTATAGAATGAATCAAGAGGATGACAAGAAATCAGGAAAAAAAATCTTGAAAAAAGATGGAGAGATTGGAACATCCAGACATAAATAAAGACAAATTAATTAGAAAGCATAATCATAATCTCTGTGAGTTCGAGGCCAGTGTGGTCTACAGAGTAAGTTTCCAGCTGGTCAGGGCTATACTGTGAGAATCTGTCACAACCAACCAACCAATCAATATCAAAACAAAACCCAAACCAAACCAAACCCCAGGGGAACGAAGTCCAAAGAGCTTATTACCCTTCCTGTATACCCCTATGTACAGAAGAGTTGTTATAGCCTCCTATAAACAAAAGCTAGCAGTCTCAAAACAAAACCTACCTTGTCTCTACTTTTAATTTTGGACTTCCTACACTCTAGAATTGCCTACAAGATTTATTATTTAAGTCACTGTCTTTTATTTTTTTATTTTTTGGTTTTTCGAGACAGGGTTTCTCTGTGTAGCCCTGGTTGTCCTGGAACTTACTCTGTAGACCAGGTTGGCCTCAAACTCAGAAATCTGCCTGCCTCTGCCTCCCAAGTGCTGGGATTAAAGGCATGCGCTACCAATGCCTGATTAAGTCAATATCTTAGGATTTTAGGGTAGTGAACAAACACTGTGACTAAGGCAATTCTTTTTTTTTTTTTTTTTTTCCGAGATAGACAGGGTTTCTCTGTATAGCCCTGGCTGTCCTGGAACTCACTTTGTAGACCAGGCTGGCCTTGAACTCAGAAATCTGCCTGTCTCTGCTTCCCGAGTGCTGAGATTAAAGGCATGTGCCACCACGCCCGGCTGACTAAGGCAATTCTTATAAGGACAACATTTAATTGGGGCTGGCTTACAGGTTTAGAGGTTCAGTCCATTATCATCAAGGCAGGAGCATGGCAGCATCAAGGAAGGGATGAAGCTGGAGGAGCTGAGAGTTCTACATCTTCATCTGAATATTGTAGCTAGCAGACTACTGGCTTCCAGGCAGCTAGGATAAGGGTCTTATAGCCCACACCCACAGTGCCACACCTACTCCAAAAAGGCCACACCTACTCCAACAAGGCCACACTTCCAAAAAGTACCGCTCCCTGAGCCAAGCATATTCAAACCACCACAGTTACCCAGTCTAAAATGTACTAGAAATGTAACTTGAGACAATATGGTATCTTCTCAAGGAAGAATTGAATAATGGAACAGAACAGAGGTGCCATGGAGCAAGACTTGATTTAGGGGTTGGGGATTTAGCTCAGTGGTAGAAGGTTTGCCTACACTGAACTTATGAGAACCACTGGCATTTGCAGAGCAATGGGCAAGGAATTTTAGTCAAAGATTGTTGCTGGGACAGGCACTTACACCTCTATATTGTAAATTGGCCTCTTATCACATACTACAAAATAGAAAAAACTTCTGACTTAGTGTCGGGTGCAAAAGAAAACTCCAGTTCCCCAGACTTCAAAAGGCAGTGCAAATAACCAGCAATGGGCGCAGCCTGGACTACAGAAGGATTTCTGGCAGTCAGACAAGAGGCAGCATTCCTCAGGCACCTGTGAAGGTGCTTCCACTCTACCAAGAAAGACAGAGAGACAGAAAGAAAGAAAGAAAGAAAGAAAGAAAGAAAGAAAGAAAGAAAGAAAGAAAGAGAGGGAGAGAGAGAAAGAAAGAAAAGAAGGAAGAAAGGAAGGAAGGAAGGAAATAAGGCATTTATCACTTTATTTATTTTATGTGTATAGATGGGTAAAAAAAATTTTTTTTGAAGATTATTATGTGAGTACACTGTTGCTGTCTTCAGACTCACCAGAAGAGGGCATCAGACCCCATTACAGATGGTTGTGAGCCACCATGTGGTTGCTGGGAATTGAACTCAGGACCTCTGGAAGAACAATCAGTGCTCTTAACTGCTGAGCCATTTCTCCAGCTCCCTCATTTTCATATAAAGGAATACTTTGGAGCTATGAAAATCAATGAACTATATGAACATGTACAGCTGTGAATGGTGAAAGTTTTTTTTTTTAAAGATTTATTTATTTATTATATGTAAGTACACTGCAGCTGTCTTCAGACACTCCAGAAGAGGGCGTCAGATCTTGTTACAGATGGTTGTGAGCCACCATGTGGTTGCTGGGATTTGAACTCGGGACCTTAGGAAGAGCAGTCGGGTGCTCTTACCCACTGAGCCATCTCACCAGCCCAGGTGAAAGTTTTAAGAATCTAAATTGAGCCCCTTTATGTCAACCCTTCCAAAAGGGAAGTAATGTCAAATTATGAATAATTTTAAATCATGATTGCTTGATAGTGGATATCAGAGAAGAGTGCCAGAGCCATAGCTTGTATAGAGTCCACTGCACCCTTAAATTAAAAAGTACTTCTACAAGGACATCTACCTAGCAATGTCTGTTTCACCTTAAACTGACACCTGGTTTTGTTATTAGTCAGCAGTGTCACAGTTGGTTTTGAAATATCTGATGAAGTCTTCTTCATTTTTGTCATTCAAACCTGGTACCTGTCTCAGCCGCCTTGGTCACAGCAGCAGTCTGCTGCCCAGGCACACCCTCTGCAAGTTCTGCTCCCCACTGCACTGCTGTGCTGGCCCCCAGCACACACAGCACAATCTGAAGAAATCCTAGCAGCATAATCCTGAGCCCCAAAGCAAGCCTGAGGACAACACACATGCTGGGATTTTATCTGGGTTAAGTTAAAAACAGAAAATGTTTAAGGATAATAGTCTGAGGCTAAAGCAAGTTTTTAGGGATTAGGTCCTGGGCAGCCTGCCTGACCAAGGACACATGAAGGACAGGAATGACTGGGAAGCTGAACAGCAAGAATCCTTATGACAGTAAAAGCCACTGGGCTATGGAAGGGAAAAAGTACTGGACCAGAAGCAGTTCAAGGAGAAGTGCTCTTCCTCCTCAGCCATCAGCACTCTAAAGGGCAGAACCTCTGTCTGCATCTAACTACCACAGATGCCAACTCCTTACAGCCTCAGGCAAGGGTTTCCCTTCAACAGAGCTCAGGATCTGACCAATCAATGCTTTCATCAAGCTTTGATCAATCACACTAAGGAGCTCAAGACACACAGTTTGAGGGATGAAACTCATCATATTCTAATTACGGGCAGATTTTAAGATACTAACAACATCTGCATTTCAGGGCCTTTTATCTTTGCAATCCCCCTTCCAAAGCCTGAGAAAGCCCTAGGCATTCTGTGTGGTTTTCTTTTAAGAGACAGGATATGGTAGTACATGCCTAAGATCTGAGGCAGGAGCCTCTCAAGTTCAACGCCTCTCTGTATTATAAAGTATGTTCAAGGCCAGTCAGGAAACTTGGAGAGACCCCCATATTAAAATAAAAATTAGCAATAATAAAACTACCCAGAACATATACTTAGTGGAAGAACATACACTTACTGCCTGTATGTGTAAGGCTTTTTTTTTTTTTTTTTTGGTTTTTCGAGACAGGGTTTCTCTGTGTAGCCCTGGCTGTCCTGGAACTCACTTTGTAGACCAGGTTGGCCTCGAACTCAGATATCTGCCTGCCTCTGCCTCCTGAGTGCTGGGATTAAAGGCGTGTGCCACCACCACCAGGCTATGTGTAAGGCTTTTACTTAAGCTCTAAACTTAAACTTAAGCTCTAGTAATCCTGTGACAGTAACTCTAAACTCTAAACTAGTAAAATGTTTAATACACAGAGTAGGGAAACTCTTGTTAAAGTTATTGTTTCTATAGAATTGTTCTATAGCACAAACGATATGCACTGGGATAATGTGAAATCTAAGTTTTCTAGAGAGAGGGCTGAAAGAGGGTTTTGCTATCCAGTCTTGACTTGAACTTAGTATGTGGACAGCCTGGCCTTGAAATGGTGATCCATTTACCGCAATTTTCCAAGTGCTGGGAGCACAAGAGAGCCGGATTACAAAATATGCCACCATACCCTGATGAAGTTTAAGATCTTAAAATGGCGTGACTGGGTTGGGGAGTGGCTCAGGGGTAGAGTGTTTGCACAGCATACAGAAGAACTGGAGTTGTGCAAAACATAAACGATGTGACTAATAAGGGCACAAACATTTCTAGTTGTACTCTTCATTATTACACAGAGACTGGATACATTAAATCTTGTTGGATAATACAATAATGCAAAATCAGTTTTCTAATGAGCCCTTTGCTGAGAAGATGCAAACACATGGGAGGCAGAGCAGGTGGGTCTCCAGTGTGAGGCCACTCTGGGCAACACGAGACTCCCTCTCGCACCCAAATAACCCATACCATACCCCCTCCCTGGATGTGATCTTGCTTCAAGGTCAGTACTACAGTTCTACTACATGATTTCCACAATGCCCCTGACTCCCGGGTCTGCACCAACAGCTCCGGAGAACAGAAAGGAAGGGCAGAACACAACTCCGCAGAACACCATGGGCTAAAACCGGAGCCACGCGTGCTTTGTCTGCTTTGTGAACGGAGAAGCTGAACCAAAGATCTAAGACAGGGAGAGGAATGTGCCACCAGCTAAAATACTTTCAATAAGAACAAATCATCCAGAAAGAGGACTTGCTTTGTAGAGGCTGAGGAATTTGTGAAGTCAGAGTTCAAAGTCCACAGAACTGCTATATTCAACAGGGAATGAACAGGACTCACATGAGAATGTTCTTTGTAGCTGGGCTTACACCTCAGAAGCATAGTATTTGCCTAGCATGCGTGAGGCCCAGGGTTAGATCCCCAGCAAATCTGTCTCTGTCTGTTTCCCTACCCACCCCCCAACACACACACACACACATACACACACACACACACACACACACACACACACACACACACACACACACACACACACAGGGGTTGAGGAGGGAGGAAGAGAGGAGTGAGGGGAAGAGGGAGAGAAGGAGGGAGGGAGAAGACAGAGAGAGACAGAGAGAAATGGAGACGGAGACAGAGATGGAGAGACAGAGAGAAACAGTTATTCTGAGGAAAAAAAAAGGAACAGGGGGCTGGAGAGATGGCTCAGCGGGTAAGAGCACTGACTGCTCTTCCGAAGGTCCTGAGTTCAAATCCCAGGAACCACATGGTGTTTCACAACAATTTGTATTGAGATCTGACGCCCTCTTCTGGTGTGTCTGAAGACAGCCACAGTGTACATATATAATAATAAATAAACCTTTTTTAAAAAAAGGAACAGGGAAATGAATTCCATGAAATCCACTAAAGATATGTAAGAAAATCCACATTTTCAAGATATTTTCTATTAAGAAAAACACTGCCAGCTCACATTGAAAAGGACAAACTATGAAAAGGAAGGAGAAAAGGATGTTCAATTCCCCAAATTCCACTGGCAAGAAGCAGGTGCATGAAACTAGTAAGCTACAAAGTAAGCTCCATCTACCTCCTGAGGAAACGGACAGACTGCTGAGATGTGAGGCCCAGGGTGAGATCAAGGTGAGATCAGGGTGAGCTCTGAGGGCTGGGATAGCCAGATGGCTCAGTGGGTAGAGACAGCTGCTGCCAAGCCTGAATGTTTGAGTGTAACCTCCAGAGCCTCTGTGGTGGACAGAGAGAAGTAAGTCCCTCATGTGTCCTGTGACCAGCGAATGGAGTCTGTAGCAGCACATGCGCGGCCATGTACATACACACAATCATTTCTTTAAAGGAGCCCCGAGGGTGGAAACAAGAGCGGGACAGATTTCTCGGTCCTAAAACCTAAGGAAGGAACTGCTATTATTCATGGAAAACAAAGGTGCCACAGAGTTCAGAGTTAGTGAAAAAAAAGGAGCCTAGAAGGCAAAGCTAACAGCTCAGAGGGCAGAGCTCCGAGTGACAGGAACAATTCCCAGGCCTTGACCATAATAAAACCCTACAATGTGACCACCTGATTAGACACCCTCAAGTCCCTGCACTGGGTATTAAACCAAGGCAGCTGGACTCAGAGCATGTTGAGTAAGCACTCTGCCACGGAGCTACATCCCCCAAATTATTTTTTCTTAAGATTTTATTTTGGCTGGGAAGTGGTGGCAGATGCCTTTTAATTCCAGTGCTCCAGAGGCAGAGGCAGGTGTAGCTCTCTGTGAGTTCAAGGCCAGCCTGGTCTACAGAGAGAGTTCTAGGACAGCCAGGGCTAAACAGAGAACCCTGCCTTGGAAAAAAAAAATTGTCTATGAGTATTCTGTCTGTCTGTCCGTCCGTCTGTCTGTCCATCTGTCTGTCTGTAAGTGCATCAAGTGCATGCAATGTGTGCTCTCGGAGACCAGAAGAGGGCATGAGATCCCCTGGCCTGGGATTACAGACAGCTGTGAGCCATCATGTGGGTGCTAGAAATTGAACTCAGGTCCTCTGGAAGCTCACATGCTTTTACTTTTATTGTGAGATGAGACAGGGTTTACTGTGTTACCCAGGGGCTAGTCTTGAACTTGAGATCCCCTGACCGTTACCTCCCATGGCTGAGGTTAAAGGCCTGGACACCAGGCTCAGCTTGCTTCCCAGCTGGGTCTTGAAGCTGTTTTAGGCTTTTCATATACTCATCCTCCTGCTTTTGAACCTGATGCTGTAGTGGTAATCCCAGGCTAGCTCTGCCTTTATACTGGGAGAGCAAGGCACAAGCAGTTAGTCCTCCAGTTTCATGAGTCCATACAGAGCAAAGTTCCATTTTAGATCTGCCCTTGGGTCCTGTCCTGAGCCTCATCTTTACAGGTTCAGGTGTGCCCAGCCTTAACACCGAAACACAACTGCTATCTGTGAAGGTCACACTTGAGAACCATAAAATCAAGCTCCCTGGATCCCACGTAATCTGCATAAAGAAATGTCTCAGTGTTTCACTAACTTCATGATTCTGTGTTGGGCTGTGTTCACAGCTACCCTATGTCAGATGTCTCATGGGCTGCAAGTAGGGCATGCCTGGAGATGTTCTGTCTTTTAAAAAGGTTTTTCTTCTCTCTCTCTTTTTCCTTTTTTTTTTTTTTTTGAGTTTCTCTGTATAGTCCTGTACATCCTAGATCTCAACTCTGTAGACGAGGCTGGCTTTGAACTTAAGAGGGCCTCCCGGCTCTCTCTCCTGAGTGCTGGGATTAAAGGCATGCACCACCACCATCTGGCTAAGGTTTTCTTTTAAAAAATATTTTTAATTATGTATGTTTATATTTATGTGTGGGCATGTGCACTTGAGTACAAGAGCTCTTGGAAGCCAAAGGTATTGGATTCCCCTGGAAGTAAGAGGGACTGTGAGTAGTCTGACATGGGTACTGGGAACTGAACTTGGATCCTCTGCAAGAGTGATAAGTATGCTTAACTGCTGAGCCATCTATCCAGTCCCTGCAGATGATCATGATGATATTTGCAATGTCTGAGCCCATGAGACTTAAGGCCTTTAGCTGCTGCCATACAAGGATGAGATGCTTGCAACTGAGTGACTTGTGACTGAGTAAGGAAAACAGTAAGAATCACCGAAGCCAGAGAGCAGATTCAACACCAAGGCCGTTCTTGGTTGCTGAGGGTGCCAGGGAGGGTATGAGACCAGTCCATATCCAGTAGCCAGGCATAAAATGGGGGCTTCAGGAAACTGAGGGAAGTGGTGGACACAACTCAGATAAGCCTGGAAATAGGCTCTTCCCTCAAAGCTTCTAAATTAAAACCGTCAAGCCTGGTTGATCCTTGATTTGGGCAACATCAGAGCTTGCCTGGTGTTCTTTTTTGTTAAGACTATTTGATTACCAGCCCATGTAGTACCTTTAACACATGGTCAGACTGTCCTGCCTCTGCCTTGCTGGGATTGCACTCATGTGCCACCAGACCCTGTTTGCTTAGGCTTTTGACTTGCAAAACTCTGAGTTAATAATGATGCGTTGTTTTATAATCTGAGTGGTTGAGCCAAAGGGAAACAGCCACAGGAAAACAACACTTCTCAAAGAGCACGTGTACTATTCACCACAACAGCTGTGATTCCCCTGCAAATCACACAGCCAATAACAGTCATAGCGGCTTACCTTCCTCAGGCCCGGACTGTGGACTGTTGGAATAAAGATACGCTCCCTTTCCTCCTGTTAGCAAAGTGCCCAAGCAACAGTCGTCCCCCTTTAAAAACATTAGCAACAACAATAAAAAGCTGGGGACTTACAGCATAAAAACGAACAGAATCAAACTCTTATCCATTTTATCAATACTAAAATCGCCAAGTCAGACTTAGATATATACCATGTGCTTTGGCATCATCTGGTTCTTTGGCATAATAGCAACATTCTGAATTCTGAGATCTGTTTTTTGTTTTTTTGTTTTTTGTTTTTGTTTTGTGACAGAGTCTCACTGTAGCTCAGGCTGGCTCAGAACTTGCAGTGATTCTCCTGACTCAGCTTCCTGATTGTAGAGACGAACAAGTGAGTACTCCCTGTCACATCTGGCTTCTATACCCTATTTGTGGTATTCTTGCTCTCATCCACTGATGTCTCTGAAAAAGAAGTCGCTTTCTCCTTGGCCTAATGCTTTGCCATCTCAGCTTCTGTCAGGCCAATTTGGAATCTGCTTTTCATTATGCTTAGCATACTGTGCTTAATACAAGTAGCTCCCTGGTAGAGAGTGCTTGCCTAGAATGTGCGAGGCCTTAGGTTTGATCCCTCGTGGAATCCCTCTCCCTTTGTTCCCCATAAGCAGTTCTCTTCCCCAGAGACCTAACAGGAAGTGGGAAATGCGAATAGGAGTCAAAGACAAAAAGAACAGAATCTCCCTCTGCTTAGCAGTAAGAGGACATATTTTAAAAATAGTTTGAACTTTTTTATTCATGTATTTTACACATATGGGTATTTTTTTTGTGCGTGTATGTCTGTGTAACATATGAATGCTTGGTGCCTTTGGGAGCTAGAAGAGAGCATAGGATTCCAAGAGTAGAGTTGCAGATGATTGTGAGCCACCATGTAGGTGCTAGAAACAGAGCCTGGGTCTCAGGAAGAGCAGTCGGTGCTTTTAACTGCTGAGCCATCTCTCCAGCCTCAAAATGAAATATTTTATCATTACAAGTTGCTTATATTTGGGCTATCTTACAAAACTATTGCTGTGTATGAGTGCTTTGCTTGCATGCGTGTATCTGGTGCTCAGGGAGGCCAGAGGAAGGTACTGACTCTCCTGAAGCTAGAGTTACAAACAGTTATGACTCATTGCTGAGCTGTCTCTCCAGCCCCATCTCTCATGCTAAAAATAATTTCTCGCTGGAAACAAAAGTACTGCTTACCTTTGTTGCTTGCAGGGTTTTCTCAGACAATTTTATTTCACTATCTTCTACCTGTGTTCAATAGAAATGAACAGTTTTCAATTTAGTGCAAGGATAGAATCCTGCTGTCTCTGCCTGGTAGTCACTTAACCACATCTAGTTCTTTCAGTCCTGACATCCTGGCAAAGGTGCTGATGTCATCAGGGCTCAAGCTCTAGGCCAAAATGGGTTTTCTCTCAAGGACCTTAGGCTCAGCTAATAAGCCTCAGATACATGGGGATGGCGTCTGATCTCTATTTACCTTTTGCTGTAGGGGGAAGATCACTTTACAGTGAATGGGAATACAGTAAAATATTTCCGGTGAGTGCTCTGAGACAGTGGCTTTATGTAGCCCTGACTGGCCTAGGATTCACTATGTGGACAAGACTAGCCTCAAACTCATAGAGATCTGCCTGTCTCTGCCTACTGAGTGCTGAGATTAAATGTGTGTGCCACAATGCCTGGCTCGAGTACACTCTTACTCAAACAATGTTAGAGGATGACTTTGTGTTCCTCCCATAACTACATCAGAACTATAGAAACAGATTCTAAAATAAGTTCTAAGACCTGTCTTTTAAAGGCAGGTCTTACTCTCCGTCCAGGCTGCTGTAGAACTCACTATGTAGTGCTAGAGAATCCTGGTGAGCCTCAAACCTGGAGTCCTTTTGCTTCAGCCTCCCAGTGCTGGGCTTTCGTGTACCACCTTGCCTGTTTACGGCATGTAAACTGTGCTGTGCATGTTTAATCTCCAGTGACTGAGACTTAATTACTGGAAGCAAATTACATGTAAAGCTTTTAATAAAAAAAAAAAGAGTTACGTGTCAGTGCCCTCTGCAAACTGAGTTGGGACAAAATGAGACTTCCCTTTAACCTTGTCCTGTCCTAACAAGATACCTGCAGTGCCCTGGAGCACAGCTCAGGAAAAGGGAGACTCCAGGCTGTGTGTTGAAGTCACCAAGTTCCACTCGCTCCTGGGCAGCATTCGGAGCTGTTTTACCAGTCTGTCTGCTCATCACCCTTCTTTCTGTGGACTTATATGCTCTCAATCAAGAAACCCATGCATCACTGCAGTACTCGAACTTTTTCTTTTGTTTCATTTTGTTTTGTTTTTCAAGACAGGGTTTCTCTGTGTAGCTCTGGCTGGGCTGGAACTCGATTTGTAGAGCAGGCTGGCCTCGAACTCATAGAGATTCATTTGCCTCTGCCTCCCCAATGCTGGGATCAAAGGCCATTACCACAATACCCAGCTAGTACTTAAACTTTTAAACACAAGATTTCCTGCTAACATATTTTCTGTTTCAAAACCCTAATCTGGAAATGGTAATGCAATGCAGTCCTAGGATTTGGAAGGCAGCGGCAGAAGAATCAAGAATTCAAGGCACCTCTGTCTCCACAGTGAGAGTTTGTGGCCAGCCTGAGTTACATGAGACCCAGTCCAAACCAAAACAAACAAAACAATCAAACCAAACCAACAATGAAATAAAACTGTATTTCAGACCTAGCTTCATCAAAGAAAACGAGGTTTTTCTACACGTAGAGAGATACCTAGGAAAACAGCAGCAATCACTCTGACCACAGAAGGAATCAACGTCTCAAAGTCTCTGAGCCCCTGGACAGGCAGAGCCTTGATGAAGCACTGGAACCAGTCCCTGGGCACACATCAGCCTAGGCTACAGTGTTCTCATCTCCAACGTGGGGTGTTAATGTCTTCCTTGCATGACTTCACAAATAACTTAGCTTCCTTTTCTCAAGCTTTCTAAGACTATACTTGGATTCTCTTCCCTAAATAAAAGCTAGATCACAATCTAACAGCCCTCCAGGGACTCCATAAGGAGGTTCTTCCTTAAAGGCCTGCCCCGGGATTTTCTGGTTAGGTCCACTGTGACCCAGTACATAATACTCACCAGCCAGGAACAGAATCTGGGGATGGCAGCTGTCAGGATGATGTAGCTGGTCTCTGGGGTAATAGTGCCATCTGTAGGAAGACCAAAGACATGTCAGTTATGTCTAGCCACCTTAGCCCACCCACCTTGCAGGCCCACTTGCACACACCTACTATCACCAGGTGTTACAGACAGCAAAACTGGAAGGCATAGTCCTTTGACCTCAGACACGGTACACAGGATTTGGAGTTTGCTCTGCTGGGGTTTGGTTTTGCTTTGGTCAAGTATTTCCTCAGTATACCCCGGATTCCTCCCTCTGAAGTGTATGTTCTGTGCCAGTGTATGTTGGATGTATGTAACTTTCTTTTGATTTTATAGGAGCTTACAACTAGGAGATTGCTTTGAGGGGCTGGAGAGATTGCTCAGTGGTTAAGAGTACTGGCCGCTCTTCTAGAGCACTGGGTTCAATTCCCAGCACCCACACAGCAGCTCACAACTGTCTCTAACTCCTGTTCCAGGAAATTGGACACCCTCACACAGACACCAATGTACATAAAATAAAAATAAAATAAATAAATATTTTTTTAAAAAAGAGATTGCTTTGAATCTCAGAAGAGACTTAAACTTTGAACCTTTAAGCAGTATTGAGACTGAAAGACTATGAGGACTTTTAGAGTTGTGCTGAATGCATTTTTACATTAAAAAAAAAAAAGCCTATGGAGGTCAGAGAAAGGAGCTCTGTGGTTTCAGAATGGCTTCCATAGGCTCGTAGTTTGAATTCTTGGTCCCCAATTAGGAGAGCTATTTGGGAAGGTTTAGAAGGTGTGGCTATGTTTGGGAGGATGTGTGTGTATCTGTGTGTGTGTGTGTGTGTGTGTGTATGCAGGTGGGGGTGGGGTTTGTGGCCTCCCTCATTCCCAAAGTTCTCTCAGCCTCCTGCTGTCAGTTCTCATCATGGACATTAGCACTCTGAAACCACAACCCCAATTAAACTCTTTCTTCTATAAGTTGCCTTGGTCATAGTGTTTTGTCACAGCAAAAGAAAAGTATCTAAGAAGCTGGGCGTGGTGGCGCACGCCTTTAATCCCAGCACTTGGGAGGCAGAGGCAGGTGGATTTCTGAGTTTGAGGCCAGCCTGGTCTACAAAGTGAGTTCCAGGACAGCCAGGGCTACACAGAGAAACCCTGTCTCAAAAAACCAAAAAAAAAAAAAAAAAAGAGCAAGATAATTTTACTGATACAGATGAGGTAAATTGCCCTTTGATTGGAGCATTGAACGCGTGTTAAAATCTGAAAATCTGTTAAAATCCTATTTCACGATAATAAGTTTGGGCATTTTTTTCCCCTTTTGCTCTTTTGAGTGTCCGACTGTGTAGGGATATCTCTTCTAGATCTTGTTTTGTAGACCAAGCTGGCTTTGAGCTTGTGATAGTGATTCTCCAGCCTCTGACCCAGAGTGCTAGGATTATAGACGTGCCCTGTACTCAGCACTACAAGTAGGTCCTATTGCAAGAATTTCTGATGTTTCACGCTCTTGTAAACAAGCCAAGCTGGTACAGGATAGGGCTATTTGATTGACTGGTAGTTTGGGACTCCTGCTTGCTGCCCTGAGTATTTTGAACAGAAGGACTTCAAGTCCGATGCCACCTAGATGACTCCTATGATAATTGTTCTCAACACCCCGCTAATTCCACGAGAAAAGTGCATAGCCACAACAGCTCACTGCTCCGGCTCCCGAAGGTGCAGCCTCGGCAAGAACTATTCAGCTTGTACCAGACTTTGCTATCACACACCTTGGAAAACTCTAGATGACCCTGCAACCATTTTACTTGGTCAGAGGTAGGCTCCCCTGGTGGCCTAGCAGAGTGACAGCTGTGATTGGCACCAAAAAGACAATGATGTGAATAGTGAAAACACTCCTTTGTTTACAGGCAAGGCATACTGTGATTGGTGCAAAGCCGTCCTCTCAGGTTATACAACACACTTGCTGAAATGCCCGGAGGATACCTTCCTTTGCTGCCTCCCTCAGTACTGCAACATTAAAGTCCAACGAGGCTTCTCTCAAGCTGTCTTGGCTGACAAAGTATGAAGAAAGAAGCGATCAAGACTTAAGAGTGACAATGACAGCAGAGGCAGCAAAGGAGCAGCAGCAACACTGCACAGATCATAGGCCAAGCCACAAGAGCAGCATTGTGGCTAGCTGCTTTACAAGTGAAGGAGAGGCAGAGGGACAGTGTGACAGCAACTGTGGTGTGAACAGGAGGGATGGCAGAATTAGAAAGAGGGTAGACAGCAGGTGCTACAGCTGCTGCTAGGGGCTGAGAAATCCCAACTCTCTAAGTCTGCATGGGAAGTGACACTTGGAGAGCACCAGGCCTATAAGAGAGTGGCTCACACTTGGGAGAACCTGGAGCTCTGCAACCCAAGGCCTGTAACGAGGGTTATAACATGGGAGCGGCACCTGCTGCTGCCACTGCCACTGCCACACACGGAGATTTACAAAAGATGCTGAAGCACTTGATAGACTTGATGTGCAATTATGATTTCTGTCCAGGCAGAAAAAAAAAAACACAGCAGGCTAAATGGTGACACTGCACAACCGTGTGACTGGTAATATTTCACAGCTGGCTAGGTGGTGACACTGCACAGCCAGCTAACTGGTGACACTGCACAGCCGGCTAACTGGTGACACTGTCAGCACCACACATTATCATCCTCTGTAGTTCTTTTCTTTGGCCAACATAAGAAGTAGTAAATGAGAATTGATTTTATGTTAAATGGTGCCCTCTTAACCATTATTGAGGTTGCAAATCTTCACACATAAATCCATCCTTCTTATTGTTTATTTTCTACTTCCATGAACAGCCTGTTTGTATTTTTGACCATGTAACTACTGAATAAAACTTTTCTTATTAATTTATAAGTACTATTCATCAATTACAATATATACCATTTGCTTATTTCAAGTAGTCTAATGTATTAATCAGTTGGCTGGCTGTCATCTTTGGCTTAGTTTATAGTTTATTTTGTAAAAAAAAAATTTTTTTTTCTAAGGTTTCCTTTCTTGACATCACACGCACTCACCTTTTTCTTTAACCAAGATCCGAGATGTCAAAAACGACTCTGAGAAGACCACAGACCCTAAGCATCCTCCTCCTCCTCCTCCCAGCAGGTCAGGAATGTCATAGACGGTCATACGAGCCTGTGTCAGAGAGAAGCAGGGCCAGGCCATTATCAGCCTAGCAATTCAGGAGGAACAGGTCCACAGGAAACAGACAGGCATGAAGCAAAAGAATACTGACAAATCCCTTAGGACCTAGGCTGAAACACACTTTGAACTGGAAGGTGCCTCAGACTTTCCAACAGGTGATGGATCCCTGATTAGAGACAGGCACAGGTTGAAAGGCAGTATTTTTATAAATTCCATCAAACTGTCATCTTCTTAAGAAATAATACAGCTTTCTGTCTTTCTTTCTTTTTAAATTTTGGAGGTATTTCCTCCAGGCTTGTGAACCCACACACACGTCACACCCCACAGCATCTCACTAACCAGGCCTTTGGCTTAGGCTTCAGTTCTCTCTCAGTGAGCTGGGAGAAGTGTTCATTACGCAGGTGTACACGTGGCTCCTGGGTATCCTGAGTGCACAGCAGAGCCTCCTCCCCTTAGCCATGGCTGTGCTCGCTGTGATTCCAGATATTCAGGGACAACAGTGGTCAAAAAATATTAAAAGTCAACTCCAGAAATAAGCAGATGGCTTTCACACTGGAAGCCGTTCTGGAGAGAATGATGGCATTTTCTGTTCTCTCCCCACCTCGCTGAGGATATGCGTCATCTCTCTGACCAGCACCCAGTGAGTACGCTACTTATCTGTTAGTCAACAGCCACCTGAGTTATCAGACTGACTTGTCATAGTGCCACAATGTTCAGAGTCTAGTAGTGTTTCTTTTTAAGAATTGGGACTTAATAAAGATATTTTAGCACAGATTAAAGCCTCAGGTTTAAGTGGAAGAGGGGCACTGAGAGAGAAAAGTCAGGCACAGGCAACTCTCTGTAAGTTTAAGGCCAGCCTGGTCTACTTAGTAGATTCTAGGTCAGCCAGTAGATATGAGCTTCTCTAAGATAGTTGCCAATTAATTCTGATTACTTAAAATTGACCCTGAAGCCAGGCAGTGGTATTGAATGCCTTTAATCTCTGCACTTGGGAGGCAGAGGCAGGCGGATCTCTTGAGTTCAAGAGTTCAGCCTGGTCTACAAAGTGAGTTCTAGGACAGCCAGGGCTACATGGAGAAACCCTGTCTCTAAAACAAAACAAAATAAAACAACCCTAAAATTGACCGTGAGCTGGGCACCATGGTACACACCTTTAACCCCAGCATTGGGAGGCAAAAAGACACGGGGATCTCCATGAGTTCAAGGCCAACCTGGTTTGCAGAACTATTCCAAGATAGCCAAGGTTACATTGACAGTGAGATACTGTCTCAAAAAAAAAAAAAAAACCACAAATAACCTCAAGGCAAAAGAGTAAAGTTTTATGTATATAAGAAAAAAATTATATATTCACATATGCATGTTTACACACATGTGCACACACACTCACTTTATTCCCAGCACGAGCATGCAAGCATACCTGCCAGGAAGGAAATTGGGAAAAGTATCCCATTCTTAAATTCTTTTTTTTTTTTCTATTTTTGTTTTTTTCGAGACAGGGTTTCTCTGTGTTGCCTGGAACTCATTTTGTACACCAGGCTGGCCTCGAACTCAGAAATCTGCCTGCCTCTACCTCCCGAGTGCTGGGATTAAAGGCATGCGCCACCACGCCCGGCTTCATAAATTCTTAGTAGCTTTAAAAAAATAAAAACCTAACTAGGTGAAAGGCTGCTACAAGAAATACCGTCAGACACTGAGAATAAACTGATGACAACAGCGGACTAGATGAGAAGAGCTGTGCAGCAACAGATAAAGTAAATCTATATATTCAAAAAACTCCTGATTAAAGCCAGACTTAGCTCAGTGGATTCGCAAGCACAAGGCCTTGGGGTCAGCCTCTAGTATCAAGAGCAGTGGCTGTGTGTTCTAGTTTGGTTTCTATATGAAAAACACCATGACCAAAAGCAGCTTGGGGAGTAAGTGCTTATTTGGCTCACAGGTTACATCCACCATCAGGAAAGCCACTGTGGGAACTGAAGCGGAGAACATGGAAATTGTGCTTACTGGCTTCCCTTCCCGGACTTGCTCAGCTACCTTTCTTACACAATCCAGGACCACCTGCCTAAGAGTAGCACCACCCAGAGGGCTAGGCCCTCCTCCACCATCAATTAGCAATGTCCCACAGACATATCCACAAACCAGTCTGGTGGAGGCAAGTCCTCAGCTGAAGGTGCCTCTTCCCAGGGTTCTTAGTTTGTATCAAGCTGTCAAAACCTAACCAACACCCTGCAGGCACAAGGATCTGTATTCAAATCCCCAGCACCCACATACAAAGCTGGGTGAGTGCTGGGGGGCGGGCAGAGCCTAGGAGAGCTGGGTTGCTGAGCACCAGGGAGATCCAGGCTTCTGAGAAATAAAGAGCAGCCCAGCAGGACATGCGATGCCCTCCTCTGCCCTCTGCACACTCCCTCTTAAAAGGGACCTCTGGATTCTTGGTCCTTCTTTTTGACTCTGTCTGCTAAGTGCTGGAATCACAAGCATGCGCTTGTGTGCCCAGTTCAGATTGGGTTGGCGATCAAATTCAGGGTTTGGTGCACGTATGCAGTATGGTGCAGTATGCTCCCCAGGCTGGCCGTTAACTTATGGACTCAAGGAATCCTCTACCTCAGCCTCCCAAGTAGCTGACACTATAGTGCCTGGCTTTGAATGAATTAATAACAAAAAATATAAATCTAACTTGTTACAAATCACTTATTATTGTACAAAGCACCTTAAAAAATGATGCACAAAAAACTAAGAGAAGTCAGGGGTTAGAGGTCAGCAGGAAAATATCTGGGGCTGGACAGATGGCTTGGCAATTAAGAGTACTGGCAGAGAAGTACCTGGGTTTGATTCTCAGCATACACATGGCTGCTCACACTATCTGAAACTCTAATCTCAGAGGTTCAACACCCTTTCTGGCCTCGGTAGGTACTATGCAGTACCTACTGCACAGTAGTGTGTACAGATACATGTTAGGCAAAACACCCATACATATAAAATAAAAAAACAATCTAAGACATAGAAATAAAAAATAAAAACTAAATAATTTCCAGTATCTCACATTTTTTGTTTTGTTTTTGTTTTTTGTTTTAAGATATGGATTCACTAAGTATCCCTGGCTAGCCTGGAATCAATATGTAGACCAGGCTGGCCTCAAACACAGAGATCAACCTGCCTTTGCCTCCCAAGTGCTGGGATTAAAGGTGTGCACTGCCACCATGAGGCTAACTGACTTCTTCACAGGGACCATATATAGTGTAAAGTGTTTATTACTCACAACTTTACAAACTATTCTTGCAGTTATGAGCTCTGAGGTGATTTTCTACTAGGGATGGGGGTACCTTTTTACTATTTGGGGGCGGGGGAGAGGATACATTTGTACCAAGTCATCTACAGCTACCCCACCCAGTTGCCCATGACCAAAGCCTTCTGGAATTAAGCGGACATGCATACTACAACCAGAATCTTGGTTGTAACCAACCATTTTCTCATGTTCTGTTTGATAACACTCTTTACATCAGGGTTGTCCTGGAGAAAATGGAGCCCTTGGCTTGTGGCTGAATCTAGCCTACAAATTCTGACTTCCTTGGACCACGTCCATGGGCCATGGGCCATGACTCTTTACTACAGCAACTTATCCACCCATCCGCCCACCATCCATCCATCCATCTATCTTTATTTTGAGGCAGGGTTTCACTAAGTTGTCCTAGTTGGTATGAAACTATGTAGACCAGACTAGCCTCTAACTCACAGAGATCCACTTGCCTCTGTCTCCCAAGTGCTGGGATTAAAGGTGTGCCATGCCTGGCTCAGTTTATTTTAAAATCATTCCATGGTCCCAGCAGAAACTATGGAAAATCCTGCCCTGACTTCCTAATTTCACAAGATACACAGGCATTTGTGGACTGTTGTTTAATTTCCCCCTGGTGTCTGTTAAGGCAACAAGAGCAGTTAGGACATGTGTTGCTCTTCTAGAAGGACTGAGTTTGGCTCTAAGACCAACACTGGGCAGCTCACTACTGCCTGTAACTCCAGCTTCAGATAATTTGACACCCTCTGGTCTCCAGCAGCACCACACATGTGGCATTACATACAAATAAAAACTTTAAAAAACACTGAAAATTTGGTTTGTTGTATTCAATTCACAATTCTTCACAAGGCTGTCACAATCTCAGCTGCCTGCAGAACTTTCTAGCTGTTTCTTACAACAAATCCTTTGCAGATGTCCCTCTGTAGCCATTCTCAGGCAGTGGACTTGTAACAATTTTGCTAACTGCTTACCGTTTTCACAAAGGATAAGCTATCTTCATTATTCAGAGGCACAATTCTAGAAGAAAGAGACAGTAAGTAGAGAAATACATTAAAGAATTATGGTTTCTCCTTGTTTTAAAACAGGATCTCATATAATCCAGGTTGGCCTCAAATTCACTATGCAGTTGAAGAGTAGAGGCAGGAACACAGAAGTTTAAGGCCATCCTGGGCTATATGAGACCCTTGTCTCAACAAAGCACAAACAAGCATTGGGTTACATGTGTACAGAATTAGCACTGGAAAAAGTAATGTTAGTGCCTGACCCCAGTCTTCCAACTTTCCATGGGATAAAAATTGGGTACAGGGACTCAGCCAAGCCTAGGTCCAAGTGTGGAATGGCACCTCTCCCCAAGTAGAATGTGCTGACACCAATAATGGTTGTAGCTATAAGGGCCCCGACACCCTTATGTATCCCAGGAAGGCTGTAAACTTTCTAGGCATCAGAGGATGACCCTGAACTTCTGTTCTTTTTGCCACTTCCTGAGTCATTTCACTGACACTCAGGTCTCAAATTTTGGGTCCTCCTATCTCTGCCTCCTGAGTGTTGAGATTCCAGGGACAATATACGGCAATTGGACAGCCTCTTTCTTTGTGTCCTCATACTTTCCCATGAAAGGAGTCACCATAATTGCACCTACCTTCCCTGGTTATTCACAGCATGTATATGAAAAGTCACCTTGGAGCTGTAGGGCAAAAAAGGAAACAAACCACGAGTCAAGTCTTGTGTTCAGGACTGGCTAGAATCCTCTGAAATACCTGCTTTCCCCTGTATCTTCCCCAGACTGCCAACGCCACTCAATCAAGTGTATCCATTTTTGTTGTTGTTGTTGCTTCTATTTTTGAGACAGGGCCTTACTCTGCAGCTCTGGCTGTCCTACAACTCACTATGTAGATCAGGCTGACTTAAAACATAGAGATCCACCTGCCTCAGCCTCCTGAGTGCTGGGATCAAAGGCACCCCCTTCTACAGATAGAGTGTTATTCTTCCTTAGCTATTTAGATGCCTTTCTCAAGATCCCAGGACATCACCAGGTGAGAAGCCAGGATATTATTCTACCCATGGCCATGCCTCAACTCCTGGCTGTGAACAGACACAATACCCAATGCAGCCTGACCAGGAATAGCCGTCCTGTCATGTCAACTGACCAACCTCTATCAGATGTGTCTTTCTCACTACTCAGAACCACAGATGTACAACAACATAGGACATGCACTAACAGGCAGTATGGCAGAACATGTCCAGATTTTTTTTTTTTTTTTGGGTTTGGTTTTTCGAGACAGGGTTTCTCTGTGTAGCCTTCGCTGTTCTGGAACTCACTCTGTAGACCAGGCTGGCCTCAAACTCAGAAATCTGCCTGCCTCTGCCTCCCGAGGGCTGGGATTAAAGGTGTGCCCTACCACTGCCTGGCCCAGATTTTTTTAAAGATAAGGTATCCTACTATGTGGCTCTAACTGACCTAGAGCTCACCATGTGGCTGAGGTTGGCTACTAACTCATGCAGAGTTCCAACTGTCTCTGTCTCTGGAGTGCTGGGATTAGAGTCATGTGCCACCAATGGCTCGAAGTATTCTTAAATAAACTTTCCAGTGTTGATCTTTCATGACCTTTGTATAAAACTATACAAATGGTCCTCTTGTGGGGCGGAGGGTGGAGTGGCCTGAGCTCATGAAAATGTAGATAAGGACAAAGCCAGCACAGAGCTGTAACAGGACAAACTGGGGATGTGATAGCAGGACTTCAAGAAACTTGGCTCCCTGCTGCCAGGAAGGAGAGGAGCTGAAGTAAGCTCTCTTTTATTAGTGGTCTCCTGCCCCTTGGCCCCTCCTGCAACTCTGCCTTTCCGGTTCCCCTGCTTCTCCTCCGTTGCTTTGGCACCAGGCCGGTCGGGCTCCCAGAGCTCCAGTACGAATCTGCTTCACATTCTAGTTTCAAAACAGACATATGTTTTCCTGATGTAGTTTCTCCATACTTATCACGAGTGGTTCTCTTTCATACATCCTATTATTTGACTTAACATTTCTCAAAATGAGAGAGAGGTGGAATCTAAATTATAAGGGACAGGGGATCTTAATTTTTTAAAAATAAATTCTCATAAAAAATATCAGCTATTGCTTACCGTAGATCTGCTTTGAATGGAACCAACTCAGTGAACACTAACCCAGACTCCAGAGTGTGCTCTGCTACTTCCTTGGCCTGTAAAAGCATCAACAAAACAAACAATTACCTTTTAAGCAGCAAAAGTATACATATCTCTGATAGGAAAGTTCTAAAAGTTGGCCAGTGCCCTTCCCTTCTATGTGACTACTTTGTATACCTCAAAAGATTAAAGTGAAAGCATCAGGTTATGGGGAACAGGTAGGTGCCTGCTGGCTTCACAGGAAACGTACTTAGGCAGGGGCACACTGGCATCTGATCTGCTGGAGAGATGTAAGCAGCTGGTTAGGCAGCTGGAGTGAGTGCTATGTGAGCACTAGAGATGTGCCTCCTCCTCCTTCCTTCTCCTTGGCTCTGGGGAGGGACCAATGCCCTCAGTTTCTGCTAGACATTGAGAATATTCAAATAACTCAACCTACAGAAGATCAGTTAGGTAAAAAAAAAGGACGTGAGAACTAAAGTTGAAGGACATCTAATGGCTTTGCAGAGCTTTCTACTATGTAGCAGCTAAAGGAGCTGAGAAAATTCACATTGTTACAAGGAGCTCAGTAGGAAGGGGATGCCAAGGAGTTGGTGACTACAGCTACAGTCTCTCTGATATCTACATCATACACAACCTTTCCACTGTCAACTGGCTTCCTTCAGGAAAGTCCTACTGGCTTTTGAAGGCATCAAGCCGTCTCTTCTCATCTTACTGGGTCAGATTTAGGAATCCAACTCAGCAGGGCAGGTTAACCGCAAAACAGCAAGGAAGAAAATGGTCAGAGAGCAAATACATCCATGCTTGCCTAGGAAAGGTAAGTCAGATTTTCCAACCTGTATTGAGTTTTAAACACTGAATCACTGGAAACCAACTATGAAGCTCGAAATAAGCTTTCATGGCTTCATTAAAATTCAATGGGATAATCTGTTTTTCTTTAACTTCTAAAAGTGTCTTGTCTAAATTACTAATAAAACAATGACTGTCCTTTAACACAATTGAGTGTTTATAAAGGCTCATAAAACAGCAGCAGCATGGCCACAGGCAGCAGTAGTTCAAGTGCTACAGGCTTGGCTACCAAGGCCCTAAGTCACACACAAGTGAGCACTGCAGGGCATCCAAACAACAAAAACGGTTAGGATGGTTTACATTAAAATGATGACTACCAAAACAGAAATATGGTACTTAAATTACCTTTGCCAGACTGCAAGTTTTAGCATAACATGCAATGCCAGCCAAAACAGCCTCAATAACAGCAGCATATATCTGGGATAAGAGCCTACTTTAAAAACAAAAAATAATGGTTAATATAGTAGCACATAGTCTTGTAAAAAGCTGTATGCCTGGGGCAGAGGAGATGGCTCAGTGGTTAAGAGCACTGGTAGTTCTTCTAAGAGGACCTGGGTTCAATTCCCAGCACCCTCAGAGCAGCTCACAATTGTAACTCCGGTTCCAGGGAACAAGATGTCATTTTCTGGCCTCCAAAGGCACTGAACACACATGGTACACAACATACATGCAGACAAAACACTCATTCACATAAAGTAAAAAAATATTATTTAGGAAAAGTTCTATGCCCATAAATGTGGTCTATAATGATGTTTACAAAGACAAGGCTGGCCTCAAACTACCTTCTTGCCTCCCATACTGCTGGTATTACAGGCATAGAGCACCACGTCTGTCTCCCAAGAAAACATTTAGGTACGGCTACTGCCAAAGTGGAGATAATTGAAAAAATAGAACTCTAAACTCATTTTCAAACGAAACTGTCAACTTTAACTCATAGCTCCTTAAATTGGATAATGGAACCCTGGTCCTCTAAAGAGCAGCCAGTGCTCTCAACTGCTCAACCATCTCTCCAGACTTGGTTTTTTTTTTTTTTTTTTTTTCCTTTTTTTTTTTTTTTTTTTTTTTTAAGCCCACGGGGCCATTTTTTTAAAATTTTATTTATTTTATTATTATATGTAAGTACACTGTAGCTGTCTTCAGACACACCAGAAGAGGGAGTCAGATCTTGTTACGGATGGTTGTGAGCCACCATGTGGTTGCTGGGATTCGAACTCTGGACCTTCAGAAGAGCAGTCGGGTGCTCTTACCCACTGAGCCATCTCACCAGCCCCCAGACTTGGTTTTTATTGTCATTTTGTCAGGGCCTTATTGTAGATCTCTGATTGGTACAGGACTCATAATATAGACCAGGCTAGCCTCAAACATGTGAGAGTTTCCTGACTCCATATCCTAAGTGCTAAGCATTGAGCACAGGTGTGCTACAATGGGTTATTAATTTGTTATTAAATGTGTTATATAATCTGTAATCTACTTCTATTCATGTCTACTCAGAGGTTGAACTTGTTAGGCAGAAGAGATGGCTCAGTGGTTGAGAACACTTGCTGCTTTTGCAGAGGATCTGGGTTTGATTCCCAGCACCTTCATAATGGAACACAACCATCTTTAACTATAGTTCCAGGGGAGCTGAGGGTCTTGACTTCTGCAAGTTTACATGAGGTACAAATATATGCATACATCAGCAAACACTCATATATTAACCTAACATTCATATACTAACCCTAACCCTAACCCTAACCCCAACCCTAACCCTGGTTGATTAGTAAGAGTTTAAGAGGCCCTACTTTAACTTACTAAAAAAAAAAAAAAAAGGAACTTTCAACTTCTAAAAAGTCATGTGTTTATTTGCTGTACTCTACTCTTCTTTAATTTTTTTTAAGACAGTGTTTTACTTTACCATGTAGCCTGGGTGGTCAGGAACTCACTATATAGACCAGGCTGGCCTTGAACTCACAGAGATCCACCAGCCTCTGCTTTAAGTGCTGGGATTACAAGCATGCTTCACTATACCCAATAAATCTTTTCAAGAACAACAGTGACAGCGATTTGCTGGGCAGGTGGCTCAGGAGTCAAAGTACATGCTGTGCTTACAGAGGGCCTCAGTTTGATCTCCACACTCATGTCAGATGAATCACAACCATAACTAGGGGATTTTCCACCAGACACTGAAAGGCAAGAGGATTTCTTAGCAAGGAATTGATAAGACTTCACAAAGAACACATGGATTGAAATCTCTGAGACTCTTCCAATGTGTAGAAGGTGTTAAGAGTTTGGCATCTGGGCTAACCCAGGAAACAATATCTCTGAAAGTAGAATATGTTGTCTAAGGTCACAGAAACTCACAGCAAACTTGAACTTCACTCTCAGCTTGGTGCCTCTCCTCTTTGCCACACCAGAGTCATCACTTCAGTTCCTTCCTACCTTTTGTGGCACACCTCCATCTTATATGCCATAGATTAGAGTGAAGACTAAAAAGCAACAAAGAATCTCAGATAACAAAATGACAAGCCAGGCATGGTAGTACATGCCATTAATCCCAGCACTAGGGAGGCAGAGACAGGCAGATCTCTGTGAGTTTGAGGCCAGCCTGGCTACAGAGTGAGACCCTGTAGGATATGCTGAGGAGAGAGGCAGGAGGACCAGCAGTTGAGACCAGCATGGACCACACATTTCATCCTGGAGAGTCTGTGGACTCTTCTCTGGTTATGAACAGCTGCAGCCCCACCTGCACTGAACAGCTGTAGCCCCACCTGCACTGAACAGCTGCAGCCCCACCTGCACTGGGTTCTCAGCACTCACACCAGCCACTCACAACCACCAAGGCATCTAACACACTTGTCTGGTTTCCTTGAGCACTAAACTCATGTACAATCTTCTAGCTCCCAAATTTGAATTATGTGTGTAGGTTCCCCAGAGGCCAGAAGAAGGCATCAGAGCTCCTAGACCCAGAGCCACAGGTGGCTGTGATGAAATGGCTACTGTGGTGACGTCTTGTCCTGACTACTTTATGTCTGTCTAGCACTCCTCAGTCTGCCGTCTCCTCAAAAGCCAATTTGCCTCAGCAATGCTGTTGGGACTGCCTGTGCCCCTGACTAGGGTCTATAGTATTAATCAGAGTAACTGACATTTGTTTAGACTAAAACATAAACTAAAACAACTAACAGGAAGTGTATAAGTCAGAAATAACTGTCATGCAGCATCTGGAAAATACTGCTAAGCTCTGCAGAAAGATGTTGCTCGGATTCCCCTCAAACACTGATGTAATTGTGAGGTTTGTCTTTAAAAACTATTCCCCACTGAGCTTCAGCCTCAAGAGACTCTCAACAGTCCTTGGTCACCAGCTAATAAAAGAACTCACATCCGTTTTATTGGTTTAATTATCATGGTTGTCAAGAGTTACTTCTAGTAGATCATCTTCAAGGAGCTGGGAATTTAACTGGATCTCCATAAGAGCAGTATGTTCTCTTAACCACTGAGCTATCTTCCCAGCCTCCCAAGTACAGCCTAATTCAGCTGCACGGGAAAATATACTGATATAAGATATTAGAGGTGATGCCGGAGAGAATTATGATTTATTTATTTTCATACTTTCTGTAATGATTATATAATTTGTATTATATTTTCCCAGACAGGGACTCACTCTGTAGATCAGGCTAGCCTGGAACTTGTGGCAATTCACCAATTTCATCCTCCTCAATGCTGAGATTCTAGGTGTGAGCTGCCACACCTGACTCCCCTGCCCTCCAATAAAAGACAGATTAAGCTAAGCATGGCGGCTCACACCTGTAATTCTAACACCATGGAGGAACATGCAGAAGAGTTCTCAGTGTGTTCCATACCAGCCTGAGCTATACCATAGGACCCTTGTAATGATTGCTATTATCAACTTGACAGATCTAGGATCACTCAGGAGAAAGCTTTGGTCATATATGTAAGAGATTATCTAGATTAGGTTAGCTGTGTTGGCTCAGCTAAATGTGAACATTAGCTCCTACACACACACAGGCAGTCATCTTTCCTTGATTCCTGACTGTGGCTGCAGTGAGGTCCGCCACTTCATGCTCTTCCTGCCATGAATTCTCTGCCTTAACAGACTGTACACTTGAACTGATCAGGCTTATTTATCACTATCATTACTGGATGTATCCATATGACACGTGTGCTATGGGGTGAGGAGTACGCATGTGCCACAGCACATGGATAGAGGACAACTTCTTTCCTATCACCTTGCTGAAGCAGAGCCTTTCTGGCTGTTTCTGCTGCTCTGTGGACTCTATGCTAATTGGCCCATGATTTACAGGCAATTCCCCTATCTCTATCCTGACACAGGCCTTCTATCCTGACACAGGAACACTGGAATTAGAGATGCAAGCCATGCTATCCAGGTTTTTGTGGGTTCTAGGAATAGAATTCAGGTCACCCCACTTGCTCAGAAAGTGTTTTTGCCAGTTAAGCCATTGCTGGCCCTTTTATTTTAAAAACATACTTATTTATTCATTTCTGTGTGGGAGGGTATGCAGCCTGCAACCATGTTGTGTGGCAATTTCCTCCCAGATGAAATAATCCCATCTTGAAGGGAATGCTCATTAAAACTTAGAATTTAAAGGGTGTGGTGGCGCACGCCTTTAATCCCAGCACTCAGGAGGCAGAGGCAGGCAGATATCTGAGTTCAAGGCCAGCCTGGTTTACAAAGTGAGTTCCAGGACAGCCAGGGCTATACAGAGAAACCCTGTCTCGAAAAACCAAAAAAAAAAAAAAAGACTTAGAATTCTATCTTTTATTTATTTATTTATTTATTTTTATTTTTTGGTTTTTCAAGACAGGGTTTCTCTGTGTAGCCCTGGCTGTCCTAGAATTCAGTGTTTAGACCACACTGGTTTCAAATTCAGAGATTCCCTGAATCTGCCTTGGAAGTCCTGGTAAGACTCAGGAAATGCTAAGCAAAGTTAAGACTCAGAAACTAAACAACCTGCTAAGTCTCAGAAGTTCCTGAAACTGAACAACTTCACAAGGCCCCTCCCTCTCTCCAGGGCTATGTGAGCAGTCAAGGCTGCTGAGGAGGCTCTCTAGTCTGTTGAGCTGCTCACAAACTGTGCAGAGAGCTTCAAGCATCACCCAAATTGGAGTGGGTGGCCAGTGCCGCAGTTGTGGCTGCCTTTGAGGTCATCCACACTTCTGGAAGTAACCCCCCAATAAACTCACTGGTTTACCAAGCTCAACTTTTGTGGTAAAGTGAAATGTTTGTTTATGCCTCCCCAGAAACAGTGTCACACACAGTGCACCCTGTGCACAGATCGGCAGTGAGCGCTCTCACCTGCTGAGCCATCTTGCTGCTCCCTCCCTTTGTAATTTTTTTTTTTTTTTGGTATTTTAGTATTTTACCATGGTAACAAGGAAAGTAATTGATATAACTGTCTCAAGAGAAAAAAAAGCAGACTTTCACATGTAGTAAGCAGATGTCATGTGCAGTAAGCAGATGTTCCATGTGGCCTCATGTCACAGAAGCTTAACTGTGGTCAATCCATGGTCTCTGAACACTTGTTTGGAGATTCTAATAGAAGCATGCACTATTTGTGCAGCCTTGATTGATTCTCACTCCTCTCCAATGGGAGAAGGAAGCTGTCATTTTGCAGAGTACGCAGCCTGTGTCAGAAGGGGATGACACTAACACCTAACCAAAGCAGCCCTGATGTTCAACAGGAATGCTGCAGCCACATTACCTCATGGCCAGGAGTTTGATGTGATCTATATAGACAATTATTTGTGGCCAATCCCTGCTGGTCATTGAAAGAAATGTCTAGAACTCAGCTATGCTAGGGCCTCGGGTCAAGAGCTGATGTTTTAGAGCTTCAACATCTATTTCCGACCCGTGCGTTCCTCCTTTATGTGAAAGGAGGGAAGTCAGTCAATACTAAGCAGGACCTCTCTACAGCACACAGCTGAGACTGAGCACAGCTCTGTGCACAAGTCTGAATGTCAAGTCCAGAAAGAACTCTGCAGACCACATGAGATATCAGACTTCCCCCAAGGAATCGCAGAAGGTTTTGGTTTTCGAAAAATCCTCAATTAAGTATTTTTTACTGTGTATAATATGCAGGAAGGGAAGTTATGTCATACAAATGTATGAGCATACACACAGGGAGATCAGGAAGCATTCCAGAGGGAGGAGCAGATGGCAAAGCGGCCAAGCCCTCTGGACAAGGCTCCAGACTGAGCCGTTCTGGGACTGGCTGAGCCATAGACAGACAGCAGTGTCCGTCTGTCCCCAGCAGTGTGGACCCCAAGGGGAAGCAGGAGGGCCTCAGAGAGAAACTCAACTCTGAGAAGAGGAAACCTATCTGGCTTAAGGACTTACATTTGCTCCGTGGTCCTGGGCAGCTTCTCGTTGTCACCTGGAAAGGGAAATGTTCCAGGTTAAATTAAATACTACACACGCACAGACGGCAAGCGGTACTTGCCTTTTCCCAGAATTTTCTCAGACTTTCATTTACCCCCTGACTCTTTTTCAATTCATTTCACAGAATCTTAGGCTCTTGAATGTTTTTACACACACACACACACACACACACACACACACACACACACACACACACACTTAAATTAATGTTGTTTAAGTTGTTTTTAAATTTTCTTTTTTTCTTTTTTCTTTTTTTTTGGTTTTTTGAGACAGGGTTTCTCTGTATAGCCCTGGCTGTCCTGGAACTCACTCTGTAGACCAGGCTGGCCTCGAACTCAGAAATCTGCCTGCCTCTGCCTCCTGAGTGCTGGGATTAAAGGCGTGTGCCACCACTGCCTGGCTATTTTTAATTTTTTTAATTATCTGATCTAAGTAATCTTTCTTTCCAGAACTTCCTGGCTTCTATATGAATGGCCTCTGAATCCTGACCTCTGGGAAGCAATGCTGAGAGCCACACTCAATTTAAAAGTTTCTCCCCCATGTCTCTTTGGATACCCGAAGCTTCAGAGTACCCCAGCAAGTAGTGTTCCCCTACTTGGCCTAGCCTTCCTGAAGTTCACTGTTGCAAGTCCTCAGCCTTGGGTGTCCTATCACAGCCTACTTCCTCTTTTCACAGAGCAGCTAGGCAGGAGTTCAGTCATGTGATCCGACTGGAGCTCACATCCCGGCTATCCCAAACTGTCTCATTAATCTTGGCCCTTCTTCTGACACAGCACAGGGGATAAACACAGCTAAACTTTAAACTATAGGTTGAATTGAAATGAATTCTGTGAGGAATGAGTTAAACAAATTGATTCTATAGTTGCAATCAGGGAAAGATAAATGCCTACAAGATGGAATTTTGCATAAAATAGTAAATTGTATAATAATGTCTCTTTCATAGGAAAAACCATTAGGTAATAGCTGGTAAGATAACTATTCATAGAGACTTACCCAAATAAGGAACATGAGTAGCTCCAAAAAAGTATGTTCTTGAACAGGCCAGAGGTCCCTTTGGTGAGACACACTGAGCGACCTGAACGTTGTGGGGAGAAGAAAGAAAGATGAGTGCACTAGGAGCTGGTGAGCTGGCTCACAGGCCTGGCCATCTAAACTCAGTCCCCAGAAACCATGGAAAGATGCAAGGAGGAAACAGACTTCACCAGATTGTCCTCAGACCTCCACTCATCTGCCATGGCACACACACACCCTGCTTCATGAACATTTGCACAATAATCAGACTCTTAAAACGGAGCACACGTAGACAAGTGATGCTGAAGACATGAAAGCAAACAGTTAATGCAACGACGTTTACTTAACTGAACCTGATTTACTTATTTTCTTTTTTCTTCCAGACAGGGTTTCTCTGTGTAGCCCTGGCTGTCCTGGAACGCACTCTGTAGACCAGGCTGTCCTGGAACTCAGAAATCTGCCTCCTGGGATTAAAGGTGTGTGTCACCACTGCCCAGTCTAATTTATTTTTATAGACAAAGATGACTTAATTTGATTTAAACAATAGTATTTATTTGTTTAAATTTAAATATTTGTTTTTAATTTTGATTTTATTTGTGTGAGGGGTGCAAACAGGTTACTATAGTGTACATGTGGAACTAAGAAAACAACTTTTGGGGAGTTGGTTCTCTCCTACTACATGATTTGGGGAGGGGTTCTAGCTAACTTTAACTGTCAATATGACAAAGTCTAAAACACCTGATAAGAGAGTCTCAATTGAAGGATTACCCAGATCAGGCTGTTGGTGGGCATTGTCTATATATAGGGGAACTGTCCTAATGAATAGATGGAAGAGACCTATCCCACTGTGGGCAGTGGCCTTAGGCTGTACAAGGAAGCTAGCTAAGCAGGCAAGGGAAGTAGCTCTTCCACAGTCTACAGTTCAATTGCCAGCTTGAGTTCCCATCCCAGCTTCCCTGAGTGATGGACTGTGATCTCAAAGTATAAGCCAAATAAATCCTTTCCCTCACTAAGTTGCTTCGGTCAGTGTTTTATCACAACATCTTATCCTGCAAATAACAATAACAAAACAAATTCTATTTTAAGAAGTTTAAAATATGAGTCTTATCTGATTCTGAAGGTTATATTACCACCACCACTCCACTCCTGTCAGACAAGAGTGTTGCTATGTTGCTCAAGCTAGTCTTGAACTTGCAACTTTCTTGTCCCAACTCCCAAGTGAGATTACAGACATCGGCCATAGTCCTAAAGTTTTAGAAATAACACATTTGTCTTTTCACACAATACCTTTCCCTCAACTTTTGGTATGCCTTGTAACTTTCTGTCGAAGCTAGACACAGTAACTCTAGTAACAAGGCCTGAAAAAAAGCAAGCCTTTAGTGTAAAACTTGATGTTAATCTGACTGGGTATTAAATTGTGTTTAGTATTTTTTGGAGCTTCAAATACCATAGGCTTCCTTTTCTTGTAGCCTTGTATATGTCTCTGTGTTGAGGTTTGGTCTTGTCTATTGTAATTAAATGCAGGTCCCCAAGACCCGGAGTCTGCACACAGATCCAAGTGACCCTGTCCCCAAGTTATTTCTGATTGGTAAATAAAGATGCCAACAGTCAATAACTAGGTAGAAGAGATATAGGTAGAGGAGAACCAAGAAGAGAAGGTGAAGGAGGAAGAGAAACTACCATAAGTTAGGTGAGCCATAAAAGGCTGGCCAATTGGAATTAAGAGCAGCTAAGATAATAAGTAATAATTTGGTGTTATTGATGGGAGGTAGATTTGAATAGCATAGAGGGTAGACATCTGTTCAGCTCTTGTGCTGTTTAAGGCTTATTGTAAATATAATGGCTGTGTGTATCTTTTATCCAGGAACTAAATGGTCAAAGGCAGGGTAGACACCCTGGATCAGGATTAAATAATTTCTACAACATCTCTATCTCTGAGTTTCCCTAGGAACTTCTTGTATGATCTGCTGCTGCTACACTGATGATCTGCTGGGGTGGTGCTAAGGGAATGGGGAGGGGACATTCTCTAACCTTAAAATTAAATCTGGGTGTGCTTGTGACCTTCTTCACTAGAGGGTCTTAGCTTTTTCTTCCTGCTTCCTAGGAAGGCTGGACTGTGAATAGATAGGGTTAGGAGAATGCCTTTGGTCTTTTTGTTTTGTTTTGTTTTGTTTTGTTTTGTTTCTAGACACAGGGTTTCTCTGTGTAGCCCTGGCTGTCCTGGAACTCACTCTGTAGAACAGGCTGGTCTTGAACTCAGAGATCAGCCTGCCTCTGCCTCCTGAGTGCTAGGATTAAAGGCGTGTGCCACGACTGCCCAGCAAGTATGCCTTTCTTCTAAGTGGAACGGAACTGTGGTAAACTCTTTTATTCTGGAGAGGAGGCCTTTCTTACTACTCTCCTCATACTATAAACAACTTTATCCACCTGCTCATCATCTAAGAGGAATTTTTTGTTGGCTCTTTACTAGAAATTAAACCCATGAAAATGTGGCACTCCCTTTATGACTGCATCCTCTATTAGGTTCTCAGCCATACGAGTCCACACTCAGATCCCAGGATTTTATCACCATTTCCATTTGAGGGGACTGAGGATGCTCTTTGGCCTCATCTCTCCTCCAGAGCTCAGAGTGACATCTTAGTTCTCTGAATGGGTCCAAGAACTGTTTGTTTGTTTTTAACAGTTCAGAGTCATACTTCTTTTTATTTATCTTTATTTTATATGTATTTATTCATCTATGTATGTATGTATGTATGTATGTATGTATGTATGTGCACCACTTGCATGCCTTGTTCCTTAAGATGGGGACATCAGATTCCCTGAAACTAGGATTATGAATGGTTGTGAGCCACCTGTGAGTGCTGGGAATCAAAGCTAGGTCTTCTGTAAGAGCAGCTGGTGCTCTTAACCACTGAGCTCTCTGCCAGCCCAGAAAGACATGATTCTTGACTGGCCCTCTGGGATTCTGCCTGAAAGAGAGGCTATTTGTTATTAATGGGTGACGTCAAAACTCTGAGACTCTCCTAAGGGAGAGTTAGATGGTAGAGCATCCATTCTAGTTCCTGAGGGAGGGTGCCTAGCTCTTCCCACATCTGGCAGGGCAGGGATGATATTTCTCTGTGGTATTGCACAGCAGTTTTTATCTGCACATTTTTGGTTTTGCGAGCCTATGTCTTCTGGTTCTCTGAATAGCTGAGGGAATTTGCCAGTAGATATTACACACGCTAACACACACACACACACACACACACACGAAAGCTAGAAAACGTAACCACCATATCATTGGTCCTGAATTTATGAGCCCATCTATCAAATGTCCAGGGAATTTAGTTGAACTTAGTGGGTGAAGGGAAAGTATAGGTATCCTATTTTTAAATATGGGATATATACTGTACGCGTCTCTATTTTGGATTTAATACCTGAAGTCAACAAGCAATACAGAAATGCCTCTTCTCTGGCATTTTCTATATATTCCAACAATTCTGGAGATTAAGATGGGGAGTTCTAATTTCATCTCCGTTGCTATGATAAAGCACTCAGACTCAAAGCCACTTGGAGAAGGAAAAGATTTATGTGCGAATACTTCCAGGTCACAGCCTGCCACTGAGTAAAGTCAAGGCAGGAATGTGAAACAGAAAGCCCCGAGAACAGTGGTTGTGGGCTCATCCTCGCTCTGGCTGGCTCACAGGCTCAGGCTTAGCTAACTTTCCTACACAGCTCTAGAATCATCCTTACTCCAGGAAATGGTTCTGCCACGGTGGGCGGGGTCCTCCTACACCAACTAAAAATCGAGACAACCCCTCCTGAACATGTCCATGTGTCTGATAAAAATAGTTAGTTACTCAATAGAGACTACTTTTGAGGTGACTGTAGGATGTATCACGTTGACGGTTGATGCTAACTAGGACAGGATAACAGGACAGCAACATGCTACAGAACATGCATTCTGGCAGACCTCTAACCTGAGCTAGTTTGGAGGTAGCCCAAAGATTTCAAGCTTTCAGCCCCAAAATGATATACCATATCCACTTGGGTCATGTGTTCTCAAAAATCCTAATTAAAAAATAACTACACCTACATTCTAGCTTTCCTAACATTCTGCAACATTTTTAAAAGCACTTTGTTAGAAACATTTAAAAATGTTTGAAATTCTATTAAGACGGCACAGACTTTGACAATCTTAGAGTCCTATATTCAAGTGTAATGGTCCTTTTTATTTTGTGCATGTGTGTATACAAGGGTTGTACAGATTCATACGTGTGGGTGCAGCCACAAACGTGGCTTGGTGTGTGCTTAGACAGCCTTCAGGTGTCGGTCTGAGCCTTTTCACTTTGTTTGAAACAGGCTGCTGCCTACGCCAGGCTACCCAGCCCTCAAGCCTCTGGAGTCTTCTGTCTCTGCCTCCCACCTTGCCATAGGGGCGCACTGCATTCATACATATCTGCTCCACTATGTCAGGCTTTTATGTGGGCTTTAGGATCTCAACCCTGAGCTAGTTCCTTGGCCCCGAATGTTTTAAAGAGTATGGCAAATGATACACATCACATAATAATGAACAATCAGAGGGCAGGTGAGGCAGCTCAGTAGATCAAGCCTAATGGCCTGAGCTCAATCCCTAGAACCCACATAAAGACAGAAGGAAAGAACTGCTTCTATAATATCTTTAGCAGTCAGGATTTAACAAACTTAGGCTTAGACTCTGCTTTCAAATTCTGAAAATTTTATTGTATTGACAAAGAATCACCTGGAAAAGTATTTTTTCAACCATTTTCCTTCAAATATTTAAAAGTTAAACATTTTGGGGCCAGCAAGATGGCTTAGCAGACAAAGGTGGTTGCTGCAAAGCCTGGCAACCTGAGTTTGATCCCTAGGATCCACACAGTAGATGTGAGCATCCTGCCAGTTATCATCTGAGCATGAGCGCATGCATGGTGGGTAAGTTCCATAGGCGTGTGAACGCGCGCGCGCGCGCGCACACACACACACACACACACACACATACACACACACACACTAAAATAACTGTAAACAAATGTTTTCAAAATCACACCCAATACTTAAATATGCAGTCACTTCTTTTCACTGTAAAAATACAGTGACAGTTTTGGAATTTTGTTTTTTTTTTAAAGACTAATTTATTTTATGCATGTTACATGAGTACATTGTCCCTGTCTTCAGACACACCAGAAGAGGGCATCGGATCCCATTACAGATGGTTGTAAGCCACCATGTGGTTGCTGGGAATCGAACTCAGGACCTCTGGAAGAGCAGTCAATGCTCTTAACCACTGAGCCATCTCTCCAGCCCGGAATTAAAAAAAAAAAAAAACAAACCAGAAATATTATAAGAATGTGCTTTCATTTTAATCACACGTGTAGGGATTGGGGCTGCTTCAGACTGTCTGCAGCAGCGACTTTAAACTGTCTCATGCTCTAGCAGAGGCATGGTTTTGTCAGCAGCAGATAGTTTCTGCAACTGTGTGACATTTGGAATTCTGGGAACTTTTGGAAGGGTATATGTGATGGTTTGTATATGCTCAGCCCAGGGAATGGCACTATTAGAAGGTGTGGCCCTGTTAGAGTAGGCACTGTGGGTATGGGCTTTAAGACCCTCATCCTAGTTGCCTGGAAGTCAGTATTCTGCTAGCAGCCTTTAGAACTCTCAGCTTCTTCTGCACCATGCCTGCCTGAATGATGCCATGTTCCTGCTTTGATGATAATGGACTGAACCTCTGAACCTATAAGTCAGCCCTAATTAAATATTGTCCTTATAAGAGTTGCCTTGGGCTGGAGAGATGGCTCAGCGGTTAAGAGCACTGACTGTTCTTCCAAAAGTCCTGAGTTCAAACCCAGCAACAACATGGTGGCTCACAACCATCTGTAATGAGATGATGCCCTCTTCTGGGGCATCTGGAGACAGGTACAGTGTACTTACATATAATAAATAAATAATCTTAAAAAAAAAAGAGTTGCCTTGGTCATGGTGTCTGTTTGCAGCAGTAAAACCCCCAGTGTATAAATAAATACTAGAGCCAAGAAGTGGGGTTGGTGGTTGGTGGCTGGTGGTTGTTCAGGTGGATTGGTTGTGGTTTGTTAGTAGTCGTGCTCAAAGAACAAAAGGAAAGAAGTTAGATTTGTGGATCTTTCTCTCTCTCTCTCATTCCCTTCCTCCCCCTTTCTCTCTTATCTAGTGATACAGGGTGAACCTGGGGGAATAAAATAAAAAGAACCCACAAAGTAGCAAAGACCAGCTACATAAAACAACTTCGAATTCAGGACTAAGTCAACATAATAACTGAAAAAGATTCCTTTTGGCCAGCAGCCCTTTCTTGTTATTGGTAAAATTAACCAAGTACCAGACAGTCTGGCCACTCACCATGTGTTTGGCAAAGCTCCCTGCAGGACCAGTGTTGCGCACCAGGTGCCCTTCAGAAGGGAAGTTAAAGCTGCCAGCGCTCAGGTTGTCCCGTGTGGAGTGGTTGCCAAAGAGAACAAAAGGCTGCCGATGAGGGCTAGAACAGCAAGTCAACATGTGGTCAGACAAGGCCCCAGGACTGGACCTCAGGCTCTTCTGAGCGGTGTGACATAGGATGGGCAAAGCCCAATGTAGGTAATGCTCTTGGCTGGCTTGGAAGGGATGTCCGATGTCTCTGATTCATCCTAGTGACCCATGGAGGTCAGAACTATACCCCTGCTAAGTTTACACTTTTTAAAGAAATCAGTCACAAGAGTCTGCTCTAAATAATATAATGATGCCACCCCAATTTTTTAAAAAAAGATTTTTGTTTGTTTAACGTATATGAGTACACTGTCACTGTCTTCAGACACACCAGAAGAGGGCATTTGATCTCATTATGGATGGTTGTGAGCCACCATGTGGTTGCTGGGAATTGAACTCAGGACCTCTAGAAGAGCAGTCAATGCTCTTAACCACTGGTATCTCAGTCGGATACCCCGATTTTTATAAGGTAAAATTTTAATAGAAATTCAGCTTTTAGAGAAATGTGGCAGTTGGACTAATCAGATCCAATAGACAACAGAGCAGCTACCAACTTCTAAGTCCCTTTCAGAAGGGCAGAAGAGAGTAGGATGCTAATGGTGTCCCTATCACACACCTCCCATACACCCACTGCCTGTCTTGGTGGTCTTTTCCTCTCCATCGACTAAACGCGCACCTCCTGCTCATTCCATAACCAATCCCTTCAGACCGTTTAGTCAGGGCACCTTTCTAATAGCCACCAAGGAGACACCACATGAAACATCTAGCAAGTCAAGGATAGGACTTTGGGGGTGGTGGTGGAGGGGACAGAGGGATTAGCTGCTTCCTCTACCCACCAAAGAAAACTGCTGATCATGATAAAGATGAAGAAGGAACTACTCAGAAACCCTTACTCCTGAGAGGCTCTGCCAGAGCCTGACAAATACAGAGACGGATGCTTGCAGCCAACCATTGGACTGAACATAGGGTCCCCAATAAAGCAGTTAGATAATGGACTGAAGAAGCTGAAGGGGTTTGCAACCCCATAGGAATAACTACAATATCAACCAATCAGATTCCCCAGAGCTCCCAGGGACTAAACCTCCAACCAAAGAGTACACGTGGAGAGACCCATGGCTCCAGATGCATATGTAGCAGAGGACGGCATCAATGGGAGGAGAGGCTCTTGGTTCTGGGAAGGCTTGATTGCCCCAGTGTAGGGGAATGCCAGGGTGGGTGGGGGAGCACACTCATAGAAGCTGGGGGGAGGGTGGATGAGATAGGGGGGTTTCTGGAGGGGAAACCAGGAAAGGAGATAACATTTGAAATGTAAATAAAGAAAATATTCCATGAAAGAAAGAAAGAAAGAAAGAAAGAAAGAAAGAAAGAAAGAAACCCTTACCCCTCCATCTTTTGCAGGGCGCTAGGAACTTAGCGTAATTCATCCTATAGCCCCACCCCCACCCAGTACTGCTGTTTCCTGTCTGTAGTTTTGCTTTCCTGAGCTAGGTATAAAATAAAAGTCCCTTTCTTCAGAATGAAGCTGATTATCTATAGCATTTTAAAAGCCATTTTACTGTAAGAGTGCAGGAAAATAAGCAAATACAAAAGTATGAAGCACCACGACAAATAAGTCACAACTACGGATTTTCTTCTCTCTTTCTTTCTCTCTCTCTCTCTCTCTCTCTCTCTCTCTCTCTCTCTCTCTCTCTCTCTCTTCCTCCCTCCCTCCCTCCCTCCCTTCATTCCTTCCTTTCTTTTTCTTTGAGACAGGGTTTCTCATTGTAGTTCTAGCTGTCCTGGAACTCACTCTGTAGACCAGACTGCTCTTGAACTCAGAAATCCGCCTGCCTCTGCCTCCCGAGTGCTGGGACTAAAGACGTGCGCCACCGGTGCCCAGCACAACAGTGATTCCTACGCTGTAACTGTAGTCAGCTCGCATTCTGAACCTCAATGATCCCCATATTCGGCACCCGACCCGTTTCCAATTCCATCTTCTCTGGCATCATTCACACTCCCGCCCCAGGAGACATACCTGTTTTCAGTAATATGGCTGGAGAGCATTCCATGACCGAAGTAGCTTCTGAATGGCTAAAAGGAAGCCAATATCTGATGTAAGATAACAGCTTTGAAAATAATAAAGCTTTCACATATGTGCATATGTACATGTCAAGAGAGTGAGTAGTATGTAACAAAAAAACAGATGTGAACAGAGTATAAGAACACAGAACAATAATGTAGATAAAATCATGAACTTGGAGTATAGCAATGAAATAAAACAGAGCAAAATAATATGAAAATGGCTGCAAAAGGCGAAGAAACACACAGCAAATCCATTCAAATACATAGTTTTTAACTACAGAAAAGAACTCTGACCAATCAGCATTTACAGTTCAAATCACTAATCTTGCCCTTCTCTTCTCTTCTGTTAAAGGTCCCTATATTCCAATAACTTTAAACATAATTGTAATATGCTAATTTAAATCAGCAATCAGGGGAATTAAAGAACACAGAAGTATAATGATAAACTTTTCGTAAGAAAACAAAGAATTAATTCTTGACTTTGGATGAAGTGCTGGGCTAAACTTATTAATCAAAAGTTACCAAACAGGGTCTCATACGCAATGGTTCAAAGTTTTAAAAGGGAATTTTAGTGCCTTCAAGTTGTAGCTCTTGTGTATTTTTTCAACTTGTCAATATTTCTTCCTTGCAGAACACAATAAATCATACACAATCTCTAAGAACTGTTAACAAGTTGATAAATTTTCTCCAATTTTTTAAATCATATCTGTAGACTATTACTGATTATACTGCAGTTTATTCTTTGTTCTAAAATATGTATACTGTTATTGAATCTCAAGATTATTACTGTGGGAGATGAAGAGATGGCTCAGGAGTTAAGAACATTTTTTTTTTTTTTTTTTGGTTTTTCGAGACAGGGTTTCTCTGTATAGCCCTGGCTGTCTTGGAACTCACTTTGTAGACCAGGATGGCCTTGAACTCAGAAATCCGAGTGCCTCTGCCTCCCAAGTGCTGGGATTAAAGGCATGCGCCACCACGCCCGGCTACATTTGTTATTCTTGCAGAGGACCCAGATTCAAATCCCAGTACACACACAGTGGCTCATAACTATCTGTAACTCCAGTTCCAGGGATCAAATACCCTCTTCTCATCTGGGCAGGCAATAAGACACATGTGATACACAGACATATATGTAGCCAAACACTCACACACACACAATAAAAATAAATAAATCTTTAAAAAATAAGATGGAACATGGGCTGGTGAGATGGCTTAGTGGGTAAGAGCACTGACTGCTCTTTGAAAGAGTTCAAACCCAGCAACCACATGGTGGCTCATAACCACCTGTAATGAGATCTGATGCCCTCTTCTGGTGCGTCTGAAGACAGCTACAGTGTACCTATTATTTATTTATTTATTATTTATAATAATAAATAAATCTTTAAAAAAATAAGATGGAACACAATCATGGAAATTACCTGACAGTGACTTTTGGCCTCTACATGCAAGTGGACACATGTGTGTACAGAATACACATGAATACATATACACACATACATCACACATATATACAAATGTATTTTCATGGCAAAAAGGAAAAAGACATAAACAATGCAATTGTAATAAACATAGAAGAAATACTCAAAATATATAGTAAGAATTCTTTAATTTTATTTAGAATTTCTTTAGAGACAAACTATTAAAATGATGGCCTCCGATGCATTATGGGGTCAAGAACTGCCTTGAACTTCTGCTTCTTCTGTTTCCACTTTCATAGAGTAGGGATTACAAGCATGCCAGCACATGCAGCAGGTTTTTTGTTTATTTTTGAGGGGTCTTACTATGTAGCTCTGGCTGGCCTGAAAAACCCAGCGCCCTAACTGCTGGAGCTCATGCGAGGTCACACCCTGGTAATTTATTAGTTTTAATTATGCATCGGCATGCACGTGAACGCAGGTGCCCATGGAGACCAGAGCCACTCGGGTGAGTACTGAGCAGTGAACGATTCTCAGCCACTGGCCAGTCCCTGCAGCCCTGAGACTGAAAACACTCAAGATAAACTAAATATTCTAGTGAGTGTGTAACATCACATACAGCTTCTACGGCTGGTGAGATGCAAATCAGAATGTTTTCAAGGAATTTGGCTATAGGGTACCTTTTGACACAGAAAATGCCCAGTGGTACACACACACACACACACACACACACACAAGCCTGCAACAACAATAACAATTAGTTTTTAAAAAGGAAAAAAAAGCCATGAGTTTAAATTAGAGTGTGGAAGGGTATATGGAAGGGTTTGGAGAGAGGAAAGGGAAGAAAGAAATGGTAATTATGATTTCAAAATAAAAAAGAAAGAGAAATCTTAATATGTGCCAGAGGAGAGAAGACCTATAGCCACAGGAACAAAGACTAAGACGAAAGTCTCACAAAACAATGTGAATAAGCGGGTAACAGAGGAACATCATGTGAGTACTGAAGGGAAGAAAACCCCATTAACCTAGAATCTACAGAATTTTGCCTATACATTGCAAAAACATATTTCAGAAATGTAGTTGAAGCTGGGAGCGGTGATTCTCTTCCTTTCTTTTCTTTTTTTTTTTTTGGTTTTTCGAGACAGGGTTTCTCTGTAGAGCCCTGGCTGTTCTGGAGCTCACTTCGTAGACCAGGCTGGCCTCGAACTCAGAAATCCACCTGCCTCTGCCTCCCGAGTGCTGGAATTAAAGGCATGCGCCACCACACCCAGCGGGAGTGGTGATTCTTATTGAGGTGGTTCAAATGAGAATGGCTATAGGCTCATAAACCTGAATATTTGGTCCCCAGCTAGTAGAAGTATTTGGAAAGGACTAGGAGGTGTAGACTTTTAGGAGGAGGTATATCACTGCAGGTGGGCTTTGAGGTTTCAAAACCCTACACCATTCCCAGTGTCTCCCTGCCTCTTAAATGTGACTCAGATATGAGCGCTCAGCTACTGCCCAGTGCCCAATAAACTCTTCTGTAAGGTGCCTTGGTCAAGGTGTCTTCGTGGCAATTACAAGGGACCCAAGATATTATCTATTATCCCAGCACTGGGGAGGTAGAAGCAGCAAGCCAGCGAGTTCAAGGCTACCCCAGACTATACAGTGAGATCCTGTCTCCAACAAACAACAGTGGGGAAAAAAAAACAAACAAACTATGTTCCTCTATTATGTTCCCTTGTGCATACTGAAGCTGAAAGAATTCATCACCGTAAGATTTAATTACAAACAACATTAAAGGACATCCTTAGAGGAGGAAGATGCCAAGCAGAATACTGGTCCATACAGAGGAATGCAGAGCACCAGAGGAAAGTAAAAACAAATAGGTAAGATTCTTTCCTAAGTATTAAGGTATTTGAGAACAATAGCAGCAATGTATAACAATATATAGAAACAATGTGTGTGTGTGTGTGTGTGTGTAAAATGTTCCAGATCAACTCCCAGTGGTCAGGTAAGGGCGGAAGGGCTTGTTCTGTGCCACTGTGGTACACTGAGAACAGAGTAGTGATAGTTTAAACCCCAGGGAGGCTCAAAGGCAAGCTCAAGATGGCTCTTCTGTGTCTTTCTGTTGAATAGTTTTTCTATTCTGTTCCCTAGTTTTCAAAATAGACATTCAGTTTAGTCATGAAGGTGCCTTAGCCTGAACCAGGTAAGTGGTAACTCATTACTAATGTGGGCTTGGAATACCACCACGGCACTGTCACCAAGGGGCTCAACTAGTATTCAGAGGTACATAAGTACTAACTAGCACTCACCATAACTATTGGTTGGGGACACCACATGCTGAAAGGTGAATATCCTTCTAATAGAGAAGTAGGCATAAGAAAAATATTTTGGGGGTATAGAGGATTGACAACAGAGCCTTGAATATATTTGTTTTTTACAGGCATGGGAGGGAATTTCTTTTATGACACATACAGCATGACTTATAGAAATGACAACCAAAACAAACCTCTACATTGGTGAATCTTGAAAAAAAATCACTAAGTCAGGCACAGTAGCACACGACTTTTACTCCACCACTTGGAAGGGCAGAGGCAGGTTTATATCTTTAAGTTCCAGGCCAATCAGGGTCACATAGTGACCACATAATAAAATAACAACAAAAATAATAATATAACAACAATAATACATTTATCATTTTTCTTTCTTCTATGACGTTCTACTTACGTACCTCACCCGCCTGAGATTCAGAAAGTTCCAGCAGGAAAGGGATTTCTGTATCAAAGTTAGCAAAGAAGCTCGTCCACTGATGCTCAAACACCGCCAGGTCCTATTTAAAGGCAAACAAACTGAGTGTCACATAAGAGAACAAGAATCATGACCTTACCTGAAATACTAGGCTATTCTATACACGGATTATTTATTACTTTTGAAAAGAAAATATCCAGAAAAGAAACATCTTTGCAGACAAAGTGAGTTGGAAGTTAAGTTACCCAGGGAGTGGGGACAGACATTGACTGCCCATGGATACAGGTAACTTCTAGGTTGATAAAAATAGTCTTTTATTTTTTATTCTTTTATATTTTATTTTTATTTTTTAGACAGTGCTTCACAATGCAGCACTGGATGGCTTGGAGCCATTTACATAGACCATGCTGGCCTGCCTCTACCTCCCAAGTGCATGGGATAAAGATAGCTGACTTTCACTAGAATTCTTTGCTTATTGACATCTTTCTATCCATCCACCTAAGCCATCTATAGACATGTCTATACACATGTATAAGGTGTGCACATATATATTTATACAATTCTCAATAAAATACTTATAAATTTATTCAAAAACACATCAAAAAGATTATCCACCATAATCAAGTCAGCATCATGTAAAAGTTGCAAGGATAATTCAACAAGTATAAATCGATAAATGTAATCTAATATATAAACAGACTGAAAAACAAAAACCATATGATATTTCATTAGATGCAGAAGACTTCTACAAAATTCAACATGCTTTTATGTTTAAAGTCCTAGAGGGACTAGGGATAAAATGATATACCTGAATGTAATAATTTACAGCAATAGTCAATGTCCTAAATGGAGAGAAACTCAAAGCATTTTCAGTAAAGTCAGGAACAAAGTAGAATGTGTCCTCTCTGTATACTTGTTCAGTATAGTGCTTGAAGTCTTAGCTACAACAGTTAGACTACTGAAAGAGATCAAAGGGATTCAAGTAGGAAAAGAAATCAAAATATCCTTATTTGCAGATGATATTTTATACATAACAGATCCTAGAAAAATCTACCAAGAAACTTCTACAGCTGATAAAAACTTTCAACAAAGTAGCAGGATGAAAAATTAACACATAAAAATCAATAGCCTTTCAACATACAAATAACAAACAAACTGAGAAAAAAATCAGGGAAACAATACCTTTAATAATAGCCTAAAAAAAAAATCAAATGTCTTGGAAAACCTCTAATCAAGCAAGTGAAACACTTGTGTGATAAGCACTTCCGAAGAAAGAAACTGAAGAGGGTAGAGAGAGATCTCTGTTCATGGCCTGGTGAGACTAACACTGAAAATGACCATCCTACCAAAAGTAATCTATAGATTTAATGTAATCCCCATCAATATTCCAACACAGCTTTTCATACAAATTGGAAAAAAACCCCAATCTTTACCTTCATATGGAAGCACGCATGCACACAGACACACACACACACACACACACACACACACACACACACACAGGTACACACACCAACAAACAAAAACAGGAGAACTAAAACAATCCTGAATGACAAACCTGCTGGGGGTTATCACCACCCCAGATCTCAAGTCATGTTCCAGGGTTATCATAATAAAAACAGCATGGTATTGGCATCAAAATGGCTATGTTGATCAATGGAATTGAATCGAAACCTGGGCATAACTCCACAATTGGACAATGTGTAGAAAATAACACATTTTGGAGCACTCAGCTCTAAATGGGATGTCATTATGAAGCCGCTCCCTCTAAGGGTCAAAGATTTATGCAGAAGAGGAGGGAAAAAGATATTAAGAGCCAGAGTGTCTTAGTCAGGGTTTCTATTCTTGAACAAAACATCATGACCAGGAAGCAAGTTGGGGAGGAAAGGGTTTATTCAGCTTACACTTCTTCACTGCTGTTATCACCAAAGGAAGCCATGACTGGAAGTCAAGCAGGTCAGAAAGCAGGAGCTGATGCAGAAGCCATGGAGGAATGTTCCTTACTGGCTTGCTTTCCCTGGCTTGCTCATCCTGCACTCTTATAGAACCCAAGACTGCCAGCCCAGAGATGGTCCCACCCACAAGGGGCCTTTCCCCCTTGATCACTAATTGAGAAAATGCCCCACAGCTGGATCTCATGGAGGCATTTCCTCAACTGAGACTCCTTTCTCAGTGATAACTCCAGCCTGTGTCAAGTTGACACACAAAACCAGCCAGCACACAGAGGGAGTAGACAACTGCAACGCAACAGCATCTTTGAGACACAACAAGGCTGATACAAACATGACCTTGACTGTGACAACACATACAAAACCTGTACAACAAGTTTCAGTCAGGCGAATCCTAGCACGTGGAAGGGTAAGTGGACATATAGTCCTGCCCTAGCCATGAGTGTTCTCCAGTGGATGAATGACACTGAGTGTATCAGCTACACTCCAGGGCAGGAGTGCTTGGCCAACACAAAGTGGGATTTCACGTTTTCTGTGCGCTTTTAGTTTTATTTTGTTTTGTTTTTGTCGTCCTGATTTTTGTTTGTTTTGATTTTGGATTTTTTTTTTTTGAGGGAGAAAAAGAATATGAAGTTGGGTGGGTACAGAGGTGGGGAGGAGCTAGGAGGAGCTAGGGGAGGAGAAGGAATATGATCATAATATATAATATAAAATTTCTTTTAAGACAGCAAATAAAAAGTAAGGAGTAAATAATATATCCTATTACTCTTAAATTAATTATGTATCAATGTCACTGTTCTTGGCTTCAGAGGACGAGCTCTGTGCTTATTATGAGTTTCCTTTCCGTTTTATAATTCATTAATTTCTTTTTTAAAAAACCATTTTCATTATTTAACTTTATGTTTTGTATGGGTTTAGTGTGCTTGTGCATGTCTGGTTCCTACAGAAACTGGAAGGGCATCTGATCCCCTGCAACTAAGGCTTCCAGAAGGTTGTGAGCCACCATCAAAGTGCTGAAAATCAAACCCACTTCAATACTGAATACTGGAAGAGTATTCAGTGCCCTTAATTGCCAAGCCATCTCTATGGTTCAACTCATTAATTTTTATTTTCATTTAAAATTTTTATTTAGTGGGGCTGGAGCAAGTGGGCCAGAGTGAGCAACCATCCATAATGAGATCTGGCCCCCTACCCCCTATTCTGGAGTGTCTGAAGACAGCTACAGTGTACTTACATATAATAAACAAACAAATCTTAAAAAATAAATGAAATAAAATTTAACTATTGGTGATTCTAGCGTGGGGTGTGCAGGCATGCCACAGTGTACATGTGGAGTCAGAGGACAGTTCTGGGGAGTGGGTTCTCTCCTTCCACCTTATGCACACTCTAGGGATTATATTACTTTACTAGCCTCAGCAAGTGCTGGCCCAAGCTTCTTGCCTTTTAATCAGTTCTTTCTTCCCTAGTAGTTCATTTGATATTTATTTTCATTTATTCCTAAGTGCCTTCCTTTCCAATAATTTTGGTGCTTAAATATATGTTTAAAGTCTTGTAATTAAACTTCCATTTTGCATCATGAGACAAAAAGGAAGGAAGGAAAGAAGGAAGGAAGGGAGGGAGGGAGGGAGGGAGGGAGAAAGAGAAAGAGAAAGAGAAAGAGAAAGAGAAAGAGAAAGAGAAAGAGAAAGAGAAAGAGAAAGAGAAAAAGAAAAAAGTTTGGGGGCTGGAGAAATGGCTCAGCAATTAAACACATGTCCTGTTCTTTCAGAGGACCAGAGTTCAGTTCTCAGAACCCACATAATGGTTAAGTGCCTCAGAAATACTCATTTTTTTTTGTAAGCAGCTCCCTTTATTTGAGTAAATAGCTTGTAAATAAATCATTGGTAAACATTACAAAATTAAATACATTTTCAAAAGCTTGCCAGTATACGGAAAATTCACAAACATAGTTCTTTTAAAAAATAAAATATGTTCAAAGCACCCTTGATATAAATTGCCTGGTCCCTGTTTTCAGACAGGGCCACCTGGAGACTTTTCACGGCAGGCAGGGTTTCCAGGGGGAGGCAGCAGGGGCATCCTGGAAGGAAGGAAGGAAGGAAGGAAGGAAGGAAGGAAGGAAGGAAGGAAGGAAGGGCTTTTACTCAATTTTTACCCTGCCTACATCCCATATGAATTTTAATTCTACTCAAAGAGCTGGTATGTAGCTGTAGGGTTAGGGTAGGTCATCAGACCTAGCTCCTAACACGGAAATCAGGTCACAATCAGGACCATGAGCCACTGAGAGAAACCAGAGATGAAACCAGACTTCTAAACCAACAAAGGTCTTGAGGGGTCTTCCATCTCTACATTTCGCAACACTCAGTTCACACTTCTGGACTGATGGTACTGGCACAGAAGAGGCCAGAATCTGCTTCTAAAAAGGAAGCTCAACCCATTGGTTTCCTTTTGACCTGCTTTCATGGACAGAGCTAATACAGTGTATTACACTGAAAGCAGAGAACATGTTGCTACCTGGGGCTTCCTTTTTTGATTGCAAAGCTCTGTTTAGGAAGTGTAGGTATTTCTTTATCAATCAGGCTGGTTTTCAAAATTAAGAGTTCATAAAACTTTAAAAAACCACAATGAGGCAATAAGTACATGACCTGGCGAAGCATCTCAACCAATGAAATAATAAAATTTATGAATTAAGCCCTTGACCAACTCAACGCCTGTGCAGTATGGCTCACTGTAATGACGAACACACCGAATTCGAATTCTTTCACTTTGTTGGAGAAAGTGGATGCTGAAGGTGGACGACATTTGTCTGAAGAATGTCTGGAGACCTTTTGAAAGCATGTGTGTTGTGACCACATCTAATAGGAAAGCACAGGTTTATTCCATGAACCTGATACAAAGCTCACATCTCTAGTTTTAACTTAGTGTCTGTAGATATATACAAGCATGAGATCCAAGCATGACATCGAAGTCAAATGTACAACTTAAAATGTCTTACCAAACTGACCATATGAAAACCATCTTCCCTGCATTGCGAGATCCTAAATTACAGCTGAGTCCTGACAGAAAACACACCTGGCCTTGTCCATCCTGTGGATGTACCTGCTTTGATAGTTCTTGGTTGGGCTACAGTCCAAGTTGTAGTAGCTTTGCCATTAAAATATTACAGTAATGAAAACCCTTTAAAAACAACAAAAGAAGAAACACTTTTGAATAAATGTCTACTCCCCCCAACACACACACATACACACCAAAAAAATGTTGTTGTAAAAGACAACTATGGTTATTTATTTATTTTTTAAGAAAAGTATCTGTGGGGTCCAAATTCCAGGTTGCTTTCTTCATCTCTGAGAGAATTTTACCCTGTAGCAAAATCATACGCTCTTCTTCTGCGGAGGGTTCAGCTTCCTCATGCTCTTATTCGGGAGAGCAGCTCTCTGATGAATTCCTCTGTTGGTTTATAGCAGACTACGAGAGCTTCCTGTAATTTCGAAGCTCTTTCCTCCTTGCGGTTGGCATCAAGAAGATCATCAATGTCAATTTCTACGTCTGGCATTTCTTCTTCCTTGCAGCCATACAGCTGACCCAGCTGCTCCACGATCCATTCTTCCAGCACCAACCGCTTACGAAGCTCCTTATGGTCATATTTCACTGTCACTTTTCCCTGCTGGTGGTGTCGCTGCTGCTGTTGCACTTGCCCAGCGGTGGCCACCATAGTCACCGGCACTGAGTCCTCCCTCGAGGAGCCGGAGCTGCTGCTAGATCCTGGGCTGCCGCCAGTGCCACCGCAGGGAATCTGGAAGAAGACACTCGCACTGCCACCCACCGCCTCACCACCGCCAGTCACCACCGACATGTCCCCGCACGCCAGAGCCTGAGAGTGGCCCGGAGAAGGGGTGGGCGAGTGCCCCGCGCCTACCACAGCAGCCCCAACAGCCGCATACAGTGGCTCGCACCTGCTCCGCGCGCCTAGACCAGAAATACTCATCTTATTGCTTCACAATATAACATTCTGGAGTCATAGTTTGGGGAGGGTGTGGGTAAGGATGCTATAAGTTTTCTTATATGCTTTATTGTTCTTTTGTTGTTGTTTTTAGTTTTTGTAATGAAATCTGGGGCTGGTGAGATGGCTCAGCAGGTAAGAGCACTGACTGCTCTTTCGGAGGTCCTGAGTTCAAATCCCAGCAACCACATGGTGGCTCACAACCACCTGTAATGAGATCTGACACCCTCTTCTGGTGCATCTAAAGTCTAAAAACAGCTACAATGAGTGTACTTATGTATTAAATAAATTAAAAAAAAAAAGAAATCTGAACCAGCCTGAATCTTACTTTTTTATCTGTTCATGGCTGCCAAATGAACATTTACTGCTTTCTGTTTGTATGTGACAACGAGGAGAGGGGCTATGCTCAGTACTGACCATTGTGGGGAAAGTTTCTCTGGGACATGAAATAACTTTGTTTTTATCTCCTCCTCCTCTTCTTCCTCTTCATTTTCCTCCCTCTACTCGTCCTCTTCCTCCTCGTCCACCTTCTCCTCCACCTCCTCTTCTTTCTCACGCTTCTTTTTGAGAAAGGGTATCACAATATAGTCCTAGATGGCCTGGAACTCACTCTGAGACCAGGCAGGCCTCAAACTCACAGAGATCTACCTGCCTCTGCCTCCCAAGTATCAGGATTTTTAAGGGCAAGTATCACCATGCTCTTAAAATGCCTTTTTAAATATATAGTCTCAACTTTCTACTATTCTAAGGAAAAACAATCAACATTCTCAGCCATCAGGGAAATGCAAACCAGAACAACTCTGAGACTCCACCTTACACTTATCAGAATAGCTAAGGTCGAAAACTTCAACACGAAATGTGTTCTACCTACAAGATGTGCAGGGACAAAGATGGAGCAGACATTGAGGGAATGGCCAACCAATGACTGCCCCAACTTGAGACCCAATCCATGGGCAAGAACTATTAATGATACTACTCTGTCATGCTTACAGACACAAGACTAGCATAACTATCCTCTGCGAGGCTCCACACAGCAAACAATGAAGATGCAGAGACCCACAGCCAAACATCAGACGGAGCTCAGGGAGTCTAATGGAAGAGTTGGGGAAGGATTGAGGGGCCCAAAGAGGACAGGGACTCCACAGGAGGACCAACAGAGTCAACTAACCTGGACCTTTGGGGACTCCCAGAGACTTCATGAACTACCAACCAAAGAACATGCAAGGGCTGGGCCTAGGCACCCTGCACATATGTAGCAGATGAGCTTGGTCTTCATGCGGGTCCCCCAATAACAGGAGTGAGGGCTGTCCCTGAACCTTTGCCTGCCTGCCTGCTTGCCTGTGGATTCTGTTCCCCTAACTGGATCACCTTGTCTGCCTCAGTGGGAGAGGAAAGGGGCAGTGAGGGAGATGATACCTAGAGGAGGATTCCCCTTTCAGAGGAGAAGGGGAGAGGAATATCTGCATGGAGGGCTGCTGGGAGGAGAGGGAGCTGATGTTGGAATGAAAAGTAAATAAATAAATTTAATAAAAAATATCTATTTTCCTTTTTTCTTATCCTTTTACTTTTATTTCCTTCTGCCCAAAGGAACTAGAAACAAAGCTCAGCACAGTATGAAATTAAATTGTGTGGCCTCTAAACTTACTCCTCACTTAAACACACAGGAACTCTACAAAGACATGGCTGGTTATAGTGAGAAGCAGCGAAAAGTCCAGATGATCACGTAACCTCAGGCAGTGCTAGAGAGGGAAGGGGCGGTGTGCAGAGAAGGAGACGACTCTAATTTTCTTTGTGCAGCCTCCAAGTAGATCACTCTTTTTCTTTTGTTTTCTAATTACTGTTTACATATATAAATGACAATAACCTATCCTACCCTATTCAAAATGGTTAGTACAAAGTATAAGTGACACATCTCTGATAACTATGACCATGTATTTACTTATTTTATAGGTTAGAGGACAATTTTGTGAGACTGGGTCTCTGCTCTGTGGATGTCAGGGAGCGAACACAGGCCCCCAGGCTTGGCAACAAGTGCTTCGACCTGCTCAGCCATCCCACTGGCTCCACAGCAAGATTTTGTTGGTTGTCTTTATCTTTTTTGAGGTAGGGTGTGTGGTCAGGGCTGGTCTGGAACTCTATATTTAGCTGGGGCTGGCCTTGAACTCAGAGCTCCAGCAGCCTGAGCACCTCCGGATGCTGGGAGAAAAGGCACCACCACACCCAGATGAACAATTAAGGACTCAGAGGCAGAAAATGACATTCTAGGGTGAACACGTTTCTGTACATAAGGCTTCAGGCGAGCACAGACACACCCAGTTCAAGGACTACCTAGAATAGCTTTGTGGGACAGGGATACTGCTAAGCACGTGCAGGAACCTAGGCAGGATGTCTAGGCAATAGGACAAGTCTGGCACCTCTCTTCCAAACTTTGATCTTTTTAAGCATTTTGTCATCTTAATCTTTCCTGTTACAACTTCCGCATTGTTTGTTTTTACCGAAGTCCAGAATAATATCTCTCCCCTTGAGGGAAAAAAAATAACCAAAAAGTCTTCAGGTGAAACAGCTGCCTCAGCAGGCTTTCCTCACCGAGAAGCCTCAACTCTCCCAGGATGGGAAGAGATGCTCCACTCTGATTAAAGCAAACTAAGATGTGCCTTGCGCGTCTTCCAGTTAAACCCCTTTGGTGGGTAATTGCCTAGATAACTGAACATGGTTATGTTGAGTACACTTTGGCTCCTTACTTCTGAAAGCATGTTCTCCAGAGACGCAGGGTCCATCCTGCTGTAGACATTCCACAGACTCAGACTCACGTCCTGCAACTGACACAGAGAGCAAAACACTGCAATCATTAAGTCAATCACTAGAAGGTCAATTACTTCTTAGCTTCTGAGACTCAAAAATTACTATACCGGTATAAATAGTATTACTAGAATAATAAACTGAAATTTCATTATATTACTTTTAAATTATGAATTTTGTTAACTGTATTTATTATTAAACCAAGGCTTTATTAATTCTATTAGGATAAACCACAATTTTATTAATCTTATTTGACCCTATACAAATTAATAATTGCTTTTTCATTCAAGAAAATTATTTTCAGAATCTTCAATATATCATCTGATTATAGTCAATGCTGGCACATACACATTTATACACACACACACACACATATATATATATATATATATATGTGTATATATATATGTATATATATATACACACACACACTATGTTTTTTCTTTGTAATTTTAATTAAAATAATATATGCTCATAGTTTTTTTTAATTAAACTATAAAAAAGGCTTACAATAAAAAACTTGATTTTTCTACTTTATCCTTTTAGAAAGTACATTAGTTTCATTCAAAAACTTAAGAGTTTTTTCTTTTTGTTATTTATATCTAGATTTATTTATATAAAGATGTCGATTTATTTCTTATAAACTTAGAAGTATTAACCTTTGAAAAGATGCAGGTCTTCTTTATCATCATCTCACACTTTCTCTCTAAACACACATTAGGTGTTTATAATATCAAATCATACAAATATTATCTCTCCAAGGTAAAGTACACTTCTATCCCATCAGGTGTTCTGACTGCTCCAATTTTTCACTAGCATTATCTTTGCTTTGGTTTGTTTGCTTTTTTTGAGACAGGGCCTGTCTCACTCCATGAGCTTTGGCTGGCCTAGAGCTTCCTGTACACTTGGCTAGCCTTGAACTCATACATTCTGAGTACTGGGTTTAGCAATTCAATCCTGAACTTTAACAGTCCCACCCAGTCTGCTGACTCCGGGGTTCCCAGCAGTACCACCACTGTCTCTCCTCGCCTATGCAGATGTTCCTGTGCAGTGCAGTGCCCGCAGCACTCCGAGCCTCTCTGCACTTCCTTCTTCTAAAGCCAAAATTATCAAATGTTGAGAGCAGAATACGACACAGTCACCTCTGAGATCCAAGTAACCCACTCAGCTTTCCTCAGTCTACTGAACTTTACTGTGTGAAGAAAATATTCTTTAAGAGCCTGCTTATCTATGTGTGTATCCTAGGTGCTGTGGTCTTTGATACTCTGATGATTTTATCTTGTTTTATTTTGTTTTTCAAGATAAGGTCTCTCTGTGCAGCCCATGCTAAGGAAAGCTTGCTGTTACAGTTTGAATATGGGCAACATATTTTGGAAGGTGGTGGAAACCTCAGGAGGTAAGGAAGTCACTGTGCACACACTTTTGAAAGTTACACCTTGTTTCCAGACCCTTCTTCATCTCTGCTTCTGTGTGCCATGGCGTATCAGCCACTGCCACACAATACTATTGCCAGGATGCTCTCACCATGGGCCACATAGTCGGGACTGAAATCTATGGAAACCCAGGCCCAAGAAATCTTTCCTCCCTCAGATGTTTCTATCAATCAGGAATTCTGTCACAGTGATGAAGTCTGACCACACCTGCAACCCTCCTGCCTCTGTCTCCCAACTCTTGGGATTACAGACATGTACCACCTTGTACAATCTGCTAAATCTTTCTCTTGTTTTGTTTTTGAGACAGGGTCTCATGTAACCCAGACTGGCTTGGAACTCTACACAGCCAAGGATAACCCTGAATTTCTGAACCACCATCTCCCTAGTGCCTCCAACCCAGGTCTATGCTTGTTCAGGCTGGGCACGCGCTCTGCTAACCTAAGTTACAGCCCAGGCTTAGATCTTTTTCTTAAGCATCATTCCCACCTTTCAGCTGAAGAGCTTATGTTTGTCTGTATGCAAGTAAACCAGCGTTCACTGTTTCCTCTCATTATCTTTCTTTAGTGTTTGCTGTTCTGACCCTTTGCTTAGGGAGCTGGTCATGGTAAGTTTTACATGGCCTGGACACAGTTTCAGCACATTAGCAGGAAGAAGGAAGCTAGAGCCAAAGGAGTTCAACCAGGAGAACTTTCTTCCTGCTGCTTCAAGAAAAGGAAAGTTCTCTATACCCAGACTCAGTTTAGCTCAGCCTAAGTGCTGGCTATGTGGACTTGCTTCTAAAGGTACTATACACCAGGATGTCCTCATTTCTAGCATGACAATGCTTTGCCTGCCTGGTTTTCTGTTGGGACACGTACAGTGATCCTCTGGGGTAGGTACCAGGTTTTGTTTCTCTTACAGAGGGGTCGAACAAAATTTCCCAAAGACACAGTGGTAGTTAAGTGAGTGAATGGTTGGAAAGACATCCCCTCCCTGAGATGATTGGTGACTTTCTTTGGGTTATGGCCATGTGCAAAATTAAACTGTAAGTGGCTGAAGCTCTCTTCCCAGTACTTAAAGAGGCAAGAGCCAGACATCCAGCCATCAGAGTTGAGTAGGACACTGGGAGATATGATCTACAGAATAAGCTGGTCCACACATTAAGTAACCTGAGAAAGGCAAAAGAAGAAAACTATGATGGGGGACAGAGGGAGGTGAAGGGATAATGAGATGGAGGCAAAGGAAGAATACTTGGGAAAATGGTGAACATTATTAGTTACATGTTGGGCACTTGCCTGTAACTGAGAGGCAGAGGGTGGAGGATTCTAAAGGAGGGCAGCCTAGGTTACAAAGTGAGACCTTGTCTCAAAACACACACACACACACACACACACACACGACAGGATCTTGCTATGGAACTCAACCAAGCATGGAACTAGTGACCTTCCTGCTTCAATTTGTCTGGCATTACCGGCATATACCATGTTTAGCTAACACAGGTATCTTAAAGATTTACAGTCTCCTATGATATTTGCTAATTCTTCCACAGGACCCATCCCATGGTAAAAGGGTCTGCATCAACCCTTCAAAGGCTTTAGAGTGAGGGGATGTCTTCCCAGCCAGTCACTTTCTCATTAGCTCTGTGTCTTTGGGAATATTTGTTTGACCCCTCTGTAAGAGAAACAAAAAACAGGACCTACCCCAGAGGATCATTGTATGAATTAAATCGTGTGTGTGTGTGTGTGTGTGTGTGTGTGTGTGTGAGATGAATAAAAGGCACTCTACATATACATAGTTCAGACAATTAACAAAGAACAAATATAACCATTATTGTAAATGATTTCCTTTCTGTCTGCTGTGGCCTGATTCCCTCCAACTTCCTTGGGAATTACTGTACATTTCAAGGGAAACTCCCAAAGCCTGATATTCACTCTGTAACTATAGTAATCCTAGCTGGCAGAAAGGTGAAATCCACAGAGAGCCTTAGAGAGTTGGGGGGCCTGCTAGGCAAGTCCCTGTGTACTTCCTCAGGATGTTAGTCCCCGGACTTGCTTCTAAAGGTACTATACACCAGGATGTCCTCATTTCTAGCATGACAATGCTTTGCCTGCCTGGTTTTCTGTTGGGTCAGGTAAGATCAGATAGAAACAGATGGATGCCTCCTGGCACACGGCTAACATACCAGAGCATCCTTCCTAACCTGTCCTGAGGACTCTTTTTCCAGACTCGCTCTCACCTATTAACCTCTCTCAAAAGACATTTATTGGTCATCTCCAAGATGAAAGAAATACAGAACACTGCACACTCCATCTCTTTCAAAGCCAGGCATAATGACACCCTTAGTCCCTTGTCTTAGGAAGTGGAGGCAGATGGATCTCTGGAAGTTCCAGGCCAGCCTGATCTGCACAGTGAAACCTTGGGTTGGTTTGTTTAATGCACATTTGCTTTGTGACAAGATCCAAACATAGTTTTCATACATACCTCATATTTCATGGTAAAAAATCCATCTCCTCCAATGCCTTCAAGTGCAAAGGCCTGGACAATTGGCCACTTCTCTACCACAAACATATCAAATATCTGTAAGTGACCTGGAAGAATCACACACCAATACACATCAAATACCATCCCGGACAGTTGGACCCAATCGCATGTGGTCAAACAGGAATCATTTCTTACAAATTTACCAAGATAATAAGAGGGTTAGATATTGAAACTAAAAATATAAAGTGAAATTCAAGAAAAATTTAAATCACAAGCAAGTATTATAAATTCATATTTCTCTACAGTACATTTACATTTTGTTTTTTTAAAGAGTTCTATACTACAATTGATTTGTACTATTTAGTGAGTACGTTTATTAACAGACCAAAAGTTGGCTCTTTTATCCAAAGCCAGCCAATCAGCTTTCTCAAGTGAAAACTACCAAACCATGTCTTTTTTTTTTTTTTTTTTTTTTTTTTTTTGGTTTTTCGAGACAGGGTTTCTCTGTGTAGCTCTGACTGCCCTGAAACTCAGTTTGTAGACCAGGCTGGCCTCCAACTCAGAAATCTGCCTGCCTCTGCCTCTCGAGTACTGGGATTAAAGGTGTTCGCCACCACTGCCCGGCTCAAAAAGTTTCTTTTCCAGCCAGGTGTAATGGCATTTGCCTTTAATAGCAGCACCTGGGAGATAGAGGCAGGTGGATCTCTGGAGTTTGAGCACAGCCTGGTCTGCATAGCCAGGGGCAGCTACACAGTGAGATCATGTATCAAACAAAACATCTTTTTGTAACAATAATTCCAATATTCAGGGTTTTTTCCTTCCTACAATATCAGCACTGATAAACTTGTTGATTCACCCCTGTAGTCTACATTGGTTTTCCCTTTAAATCAGTGGTTCTCAACCTTCCTAATGTTGTGACCCCTTTTCAGATATGTGGCAGTTCCTCACGTTATAGTGACCTCTAACCATAAACATATTTTGCTGTTACTCTATATCTGTAACTTTGCTATTGTTATGAATGGTAATATAAATACCTGAAATGCAGGACATACGCTATGCCACCTCCAAAGGGGTCACAACCCACAGGTTGAGAACTGCTACTGTAAACATTTTTTTTTTCTTGCCTGCGTATTTGAAACAGGGTCTCTATGTAGCCTTAGCTAGCCTGAAACTCATTATGTAGAACATAATTGGCCTCACCCTTATACAGAACTGTCTACTTCTGCCTCCCAAGTGCTGAATGGGATTAAGGGTATATGCTAAAAAGATTTATCTTAATAATGTATATATGTGTGTGAGGGCACCCATGAAGTCAGATCCCCTGGAACTGGAGTCACAAGTAGTTGTAAGCTGCCTGATATGGCTGGTGAGAACTGAACTCAGGTCCTCTGAAAGACCAGTATATGCCTTTAGCCATCTCTCTAGCCCCATAAGCCTATTTTTAAAATAGCTATTAAAATTAAAATTATAATTTTCTTAATATTTATAATTATAAAGACACATTATATCTATAAGTAATAAGTAATACAGACTAGATGTTAATTGTGCTAAATCCCTCATCAATTCTCCTTGACCACAGATAGCTTGCTATGTTACTGTGGTAACTTCACAGTTATGAACAAGGAGCGTGTATAAGAGAGTTCCTAAGCTTCATTATGTTTGATACTTTTCCTCAGTGAAAAGGGGCCAAGTGCTTTTCCAGCCAAATATCCATCAGGAAGGAGGAGCATTCAATCCTCATAGCATCCAAGCAAGCAACATTCTTTGTTTCTTTTTTTAAAAAGATTTATTTATTTATTTATTTATTTATTTATTTATTTATTATGTATACAGTGTTCTGCCTGCACATATGCCTGCAACCAGTAGAGGGCACCAGAAATAATTATAAATGGTTATGAGTCACCATGTGGTTGCTGGGACTTGAACTCAGGATCTCTGGAAGAGCAACCAGAACTCTTAATCTCTGAACTACCTCTCCAGCCCCCAAGCAAGGTTCTTAAATGGCTTGCTGTCAGATACTCACCTTGGGAGCTATAAGGAATACCAATCCTACTACAGTCTCGAACCATGTCCACAAAGCTGGAAATCTTAAATTCTTCTGCTGCTTCCTCATCTTCATACTAAGGAAAATTAAAAGAAAAATGGACTCTAATGAGAAACATCATTTAAATTCACATTATCTATGTATATTCTTAGGGACTGTATCTCCCCCTTCTCCCCAACACACACTGGGTCACTCTGTGTAACAGTCCCAGCTGTCCTGGAACTCACTCTGTAGACCAGGCTGGCCTCAAATTCATAGAAATCCACCTGCCTCTGCTTCCCAAGTGCTGGGATTAAAGGTGTGAGCCACCCCCACCAGCCTCAGGGACTGTCTTAAATGTCATTTATAAAGAACTATTCCCAACTAGGGAAGGATGGCTTCCTAAAGCCATCGTATTTGTTGGTCAAAAATAGTCTCCAATTCTGCATCTCATAAACAAAAATCAACTCAAAATGGATAGAGACTGAAATGGAAGAGATAAAACCTATTCCTCCAAGTGTTCCCAATAAGCACATGGAAAGAAATGTTCCTAATCAATACTGTGTAGAAACTGCCATGACATTCATTATAGGCAGAAAAATCTCAATTTGCTTTATAGTCATATTCTTCAAAAGGACCCAGAGGGAAACAGAAATAGAGATAGACACCAAGAAACCCAGATATAAACGTCACAAAGTTTAGGACAATTCTAACCTTCGCAGGCATGTCAGGTCTTTTGACACTGTAACCCAACTCTGCCAACTATAAAGTTTAGACTCACTCAAAAAATTGCCTAATCAACTTACACATTAAACAGAATAATATTCTACAAGGCTGGCGGAATGTCCCTTTAATCCCAGCACTTGGGAGGCAGAAGTAGGCAGATGTCTGAATTGCCGGCCAGTCAAGGCTACACAGTGAGACTCTGTCTCAAACAGGAAAAATAAAAATAAAAGATACAGTAAGATCCCATAACTATTTAAATAAACCTCCAAGTCTGTGTTGAGCAACATTTACAGCTATTCATGCCTGCTGCGCCCTCAGGCTGCAGGCTGGAAAGCCTGTAAGGGCAGTCTCTGAGCAGTCGTCCTGCAGACAGACAGACGGAGGCTGGAGAGGGAGAGGCAGGACAGGAGAGTGGGCTGAGAAACCAGTGAAAGCTTCTGCTGTCTCCTTCAGGCAGACAACCCAACGCCTCACAGCAGAAGCTTTCCACGAGAATATTCACTTTTGTGTAAGCATGCTCAGACACAGGAGCTCTATGTTTCTAAAGGGGCTTCTGCTCCAAACCAACACTTTCCTGAAGAAGTACTTGTCCTGTCTTTTCTCCTCACCTCATTTTCCGTCATGCAATGGAAATGCAGGTTTCTCCAGTGTGCCACGTAAGGCAAAAGATAGCGGTAGTTGACGGGATTACAGTACAGATGGACACTATCTGATTTAATCAATAAAATCACGTCTGCAAGAAGAAAAAAGCAAAACACCAAATTGTCAGAAGCTTTTCCTGCAGTTTCTGCTTGGGAAATTAGTAACTCCACTGTAAGCACAAGACTGTAGTAAGCAAGTCAGAGTTTGCATGGCCAGACCCTGGGTTCATTTCTAGTATAACAAACAAACAAACAAACAAACAAACAACAAAACTTCAAAAGCAAAACATACAGCTATTTCAGAAACAATGTAACAAAAGTCTAAATGGGTAATTATTTAATCAAGCAATAGTCAAGAGTGGACAGTAAGGGTTTTCTAGTGCCTCTGCAAAGCTCCCCCTATGGTGGCCTTCCAAATATGACAGTGTAAGCTCAAAATAAGTCAAAAGAGCAGAGTTCATTCCTGAAACAGTGCACTGCAAAGTTCAATAGTCAGAGCTGGGGTACCAGGCTTGGCCATGTTACTCATTTACTGACTGATGACATACTGGCTGCATTCCTGGAGATGAAGCCTTAACTACATACATGCTCAGCAAGCAATCTGTTACCCTCAGCCCATTTCATTTTTTTTTTTTTTAAGACACGGACTCACTAAGTTGCTTCAACTAGCCTTGAACTCAATATATAGCTCAGGGAGGTACTGAACTTGCAATCCTCCTACCTCAGCCTCCCAATCAGCTATGACTTCAGGGCTGTGCCACTAGGACTGGCTAGGTATGTATGTATGTATGTATGTATGTACGTATGTATGTATGTATTTTTTAGATTATCTAGCTCTTGCTGACCTGGAATTCACTGTGTAAACCAGGCTGGACTTGAATTTACAGCAACCCTCCTGCCTTTTCTCCTAAGGATTACAGGCAAACATCACCACACCTGGCTTCACAATACACTATCAGTGAGGAGATATGAATCAAATGGAAATAACATGACTACTCAATCAAGAAACGCATCAACATGGCAGGGACTCTACACTAAAACCAGTGTCTAAAATTCATGTCCAGAGGCTCATTTGACTCCAAGCAATTGTGAGCATAGACACTGCACGTCAGTCTTAGGACACTTGCTGTGTAGAGCAGTGAGCTCTGTACACAGGAAGAGGCTGGAAGGAAGGAAACACAGGCAAGTGAATGAGCTTCTGGAAACATACAACAGATTACAGATTCAGAACAGCAATCAACAGCGGTGACTCCCCAAGTGTACAAGGAAACCCAGGCAAATCCAAGAGCCATGAGACAGGAAATGGAATGGGGCAGAAACATTAAAGTAGACTGAGTGTCAAAAATGAACACAGTCATAATTCCAAAAGAGAAATGGGCTTTGCTCAAGGCTCCAATGGCAGGACCACTCGGCCTCTCTCTAACAAGACCACGCTAGGAACTGGCAGAGTGAGAAAAGTGCAGAGAGAAGAAAAGAGTCAGTCTCTCCTCTCTCTCTCCCCTCTCTCCTCTCTTTCTCTCTCTCTCTCTCTCTCTCTCTCTCTCTCTCTCTCTGTCTCTCTCCCTCCCCCCTCAGCACTGGGCTTCCTCATGTCCCAGAGCCCCAGGTCCTATCCTAAATCAACTGCAGACTTCCTGCTAAGGGAGAAATGTTATGACACCTGAAAAAGTCGGCTGGCAGTGCACACGCCACATGTAATCAACACTGAAAAGTGGGGGGCAGTGCACACACCACACATACTCTACACTGAATATAACCTTAAAGTTTTAGGATTCAAAAACAGATGTATCATAACAACTGCTAGCTAAATCTAATTACACACTTCATACTCTCAATGGACTCTGATATCTGACAGAGTAAACAGTCAGATAAAAGAAGAAATTATGGTCAGGTGTGGTGGCTTTAATCATTTAATCCAAGCACTGGGGAGGCTAGGAAGCCAGATCTCTAATTTGAGACCAGCATGGTCTACATACATAGTGAGTTTCAGTTCAGCCAGAGCTACACAGTGAGACTCTATCTCAAAGGAGGAGAAGGAGAGAAGGGAGAAAGAAGAATGCATGAAGCTGGGCATGCTGGCACGTGCTGAGGACCACAGCACAAGTTCAAGGAAGCCACTCTGATCTATAGAGACACCCTGTATCAAAAGCAAATTAAACTCAAATAAGGCAGCAGCAGGAGAGTGAGAAGGGAGATGCAGGAGGACTGGCAGGAGGAAGGAGGGGGGATAAGATGGTAAGGTCAGCCTGAGAAGGGAGACACAGGAGGACTAGCAAGAGAAAGGAGTGGGGGACGGGATGAGATGGTAGGGTCGGCCAGTACGTTGGCACGAGCTTTAAATCACAGAATTCTGAGTTTGAGGCCAGCCTAGTTACATAGCTTGTTCCAGGATAGCCAGAGCTCCATAGAGAAAAACTGTCTCAATAAATTAAAATAAATAATAAATTTAAAATTATGTAAAATGTTTAAAAAATATTTTTGAAAAGTAAGTACCTCATGTTGGCCTTTTCTACGCAGTGAGGCTAAGGAAGAAGCCTGTGGTGGCCTACTCCATTCATCCTGGCACTCAGAGGCATCTCTGAGCTCCATCTCTGTGAGTGTGATGTCAGTGTCATCTACACAACAAGTTCCAGGGCAGCAAGGACCACATTGTGAAACTCTGCCTCAAAACCCAAAAACCTAGAAGCATAAATCTGCTGATCTTAACTTTCTAACTATAAGGATTTAAAAATGACCTTATTAATTTGAAGTAAAATGCTTATTTGCTAGGTATCCCCTGTGCAAAATTACAGGGTAAAAGCACATCTCTGGGAATTTAAACACACTCTTTATTTTTAATACTAAAATGTCCTTGCAATCATGAAATGTGTAGCAACTGGAAACTTCCAAAATAAATTCTTTCCAAACCACTGCATGTAAGGGAAGATATTTTATTTTATATGTGATATTTTTGTTTTGTTTTATTTTATTCATATGGGTATTGTGCTTGCATATATATCTGTGTATTACTTGTGTGCCTGGTAGTTGCAGAGAAGCCAGGAGACAGGGGTCTGATCTCCTCAGACTCAAGTCGCAGACAGTTGTGAGTCACTGTCTAGGCACAGGGAATTGGATCCAGTCCTCTGGAAGAACACCCAGTGTTCTTAACCACTGAGCCATCTCCCCAGACCCCTGAAAGAAAGGCCATTTTATTTTATTCAAGGCAAGGTCTTTTTATCCTAGCCCTGTCTCGGAATCTCCTAGGTAGACCAGGCAAGCCTCCCAAGTGCTGGGATTAAAAGCTTGAAACACTTTTCCTGGCCAAGAAATTTAAAGTCAAAATCTGAAACAAACAATAAACTGAAAAAATAAACTGATGGTGTCTCCTACTAACATTAGAAGCTGCATCTATGAAGTCTCACCAACATGACTGTCCAAGCATGGGCTGCACAGGGCCACCACCAATGGACATGCCAACATGGGCAGAGAAAAACCGGCGAAGCCTCAACCCTACACACAGAACTGTGGTCGCTGAGAAAAAGCTGCGAGTGGGAGAGCTGTTCTTCCCAAGGAAGAGCACACCAACTGGCTGTCCAGTGACAAATAGTCAGCCCTGAAAGCATACATAAAATAATATTATATGGACTGAGGAGATTAGATATAGGAATATATATATATACACACATATATACGTATATATGTATGTATGTATATATGCTCAATAATAATTAAAGAAAAAAGAGGCCAAGGATTGAAAGAGGGGGAGGGCCACATAAGAGGGTTTAGAGCAGTGGCTCTCAGCCTTCCTAATGCTGTGATCCTTTCATACAGTTTGTGGTGGTGACCCCAAACCACAAAATTATTATTGTTGCTCTTTCATAACTGTTATTTGTCACAATGTAAATGTCTTTTGGAGACAGAGGGTTGCCAAAGAGGTTGCAACCTGCAGGCTGAGAAACATGAAGGAAAGGTTAGGAAAATGTGTTACAATGTATTATAATGTCAAAACCTAAGAAGAAAAGGACCTGAAGAAGATCACAGTGGTGGCTGTGCATGCAAGCCTGCAGCAAGAGGCTGAGAAGCGCCTGCATCTGAAGCCAGCCTGATACAGAGTGAGAGCTTACCTCAGACGGAAAGGTAAGGAAAACCAAAGAAGATGCTAACTCAAAGTACTTTCAGTCTCCCTTTTCTGCGATCATAATAAAAAGGACAGCTCTAGCTAAACTATATGAATAGTATTGGGGTCTTTTCCAAGGTAAAATTTTCTCAGACAGAAAGATAAGGAAGAAAAAAATGAAGAAAGGATACTAACTCAAAGTCTCCTTTTTCTGTGATCTTAATAAAAAGAACAGCTCTAAGAAAACTATATGGGGGCTGGTGAGATGGCTCAGCGGGTAAGAGCACTGACTGCTCTTCTTAAGGTCCTGAGTTCAGATCCCAGCAACCACATGGTGGCTTACAACCACCCGTAATGAGATCTGACCCTCTCTTCTGATGCGTCTGAAAACAGCTACGGTGTACTTATAAATAATAATAAATAAATCTTAAAAAATATTAAAAAAAGAAAACTATATGGGTAGTATTGGGGTCTTTTCCAAGGTAAACTTCCAAAGATGATACAACTCAGAACTATTTAATAGGAAAACTCTTCACTGCATGACAGGCTTTCTTGTTTATTTTGTGGTGATCAGCAGCAGCCTTGGTGCCCACTAGATGCCAGTAGTGCCACAGATCGAGCCATGGCCATCAAAACTGTCTTCAGACATTGCTAAATGTCCCCCAAGGGACAAAACGGCCCCCCATCTGAGACCACACTACTCAAGTGAGATCATCTGACATGGAATGTTTGCTTTCATGGCATCCCAGCTGCCTTGCAAGTGCCTAGTCTCTTGTCCAGTCTTACTTGTTTGTTCTATGTCTCCTGACTCATCTTGCAGACAATTTATAATGCTAAGTACACGATATGAGAAGTAGCTCCTGGGCAACAGCCCACAGGAGCATCAACGCTCGCAGTGTCTCCAAGCCAGAGAAGGCAGACTGCAGGCAGAAAGCCTGCATTGTATTAAAGTCACACAAAAAAACAATTCCCAAAGACAGCAGGACAATAGCCCCTTGTTCCTCAGCTAAAGATCCACATAAAATCTTCTTTCTCACAGAGCAGCTTACAAGAGCAGTCCGTCTTTGCCTCAAAGCAGAGAGTGCTTTCACTGGCAACAGCACACGATCTGAACCTTCCGTGAAAAGGAGCAGCGGGCAATCCTAAGAAAAACTAGCACCCTGCCAAGAGACAAAGCCAAACACCAATGTCTGCTTTGGTCTCAAAGATGATTTACCCAATAAATGTATTCTGAAAACTGCTGCTGACAGTCCGTTATCCAGTCCATGACCAATAGGAATATTCTATTTTAATAGGTCAACACGGAAATGCTATTTTTCACTATTAAAAAGATAAAATCTTACCTGGTATAATCCTAGCTACTTGGGAGGCTGAGGCCAGAAGGCTGCCAATTTTAAGACCAATCACATTATTCAAACAGTAAAACAAAATAAGGCAAGAATTTAGTGGAGCTTTGGACTATTTAAATTCTGCTTATATTTTCCTATTAAAAGATCACAAACAGGGTGCTGAGTGTATGTCTTTAATCCCAGTACTAAGAAGGCAGAGGCAGGTAGATCTCAGAGTTCAAGGCCAGCCTGGTCTATACAGTGAGTTTCAAGCCAGTTAAAGCTATATGAGACTCTGTCTCAAAACAAATAAATAATAACAAAAACCCAAAAAACACAGACACAGAAATAAAAAATCATGAACTGGGGATGTCCAGATGGCTCAGCAGTTAAAAGTACTTGCTACTCTTCCAGAGGACCTGGGTTTGATTCCCAACACGTGAATGGTGATTTACAACCATCTGTAACTCCAGTTCCAGGAGATCTGATGTCATCTACTGGGCTCCAAGGGCCTCAAGCATGGGAGCACACACACATGCATACACACACACACAGTACACATACATACATGCAAGCAAAATAGTACAATACAGTAAAATTAAAATTAAAACAATTTTTACAAGAAGATCACAGCTGTGCGTGGTCTTTAATTCCAGCACTCGGGAGGCAGAGGCAGGTGGATTTCTGAGTTCGAGGCCAGCCTGGTCTACAGAGTGAGTTCCAGGACAGCCAGGGCTATACAGAGAAACCCTGTCTCAAAAAAAATCATGAATTAAGGGTCCAAAGAAATAAATGACTCTCTCCTACCTTTTGCTAATATAATATAGACTTACCATCTAGAATTTCTTCAGAAAATCCCGTTTTCTCAAAATCAGTGGCATTCTGACTGTACAAACCAAAAAGCAGGTAATTTGCCAGCTCTCTACAGCCTTCATTGTACCTGCTGTCAATTCCTGCAAAGCAAAGAAGGCTTAGGATTAGCTGGCCTATACCATGGAATACAGTAAGAGCCCGTTTAGTAAGGCCTTGATGGCCAAACCAGGTTTGTGCTAAAACTAAATAAATGACCCCTTGTAAGAGAAACGGGCTGAGGCATAAGGTACCTTCCTTGGATCTCAAAATCTACACAGGTCGGAGAATTAAGCAACAAGATTACTAAGGCTGTTAATTCTGAAAAGCATTTTTTCTTTCAGTTTTTACTTTACATGTATAGGTGTTGAACTTCCATATGTATGTGTATCATGTGTGGAAGAGCACCCTCCATGATCTACCAGATCCCCTAGAATTAGAGTTATAGATGGTTATGAGTCACCATGTAGGTGCTGGGAATAGAACCTGGGTTTTCTGGAAAAACACCAAGTGCTCTTATCTATGAACCACCTCCAGCCCATATGAAGCATTTCTTACGGGCAAAAGGAACCAGAAAATATGGTGTTCTGTGGATTTACTACAGATCTTGGAATATTTTGTTAGCCTAAGAACAGATCTCAGAGAGATCCTCATGAAAAAACGTATATGATCAACTAAAGACAAGTTAAAGTGGTTCGAAAAAAGAGGAAGACAAGTGGACAGACTAGCACCCACTGGCCCTTCCCAAATGTCAGAAGCAGTGTTTAGACTGCACTGTAAGGGGTGGTGCAGTGACACACACTCCTGCAGATAACCTTCACTAAGGTTAGTCTAGAAAGGCTGGACCAGAGACAAAAGGAAATTACACGACACTGTCTTTACTTCTGTCTCTCAATGACTTTGCCATCCGAGGACTACAGCTATTGGCAGGATGGAAGGATCAGAGGCAAGCAACTGCTCTCTGTGTGGTTTTGAAAAGAAAGGGTTGGGCTGGCTAGATGGCTCAGCGGGTAAGAGCACCTCCAAGGTCCTGAGTTCAAATCCCAGCAACCATATGGTGGCTCACAACCATTCATAACGAGATCTGATGCTCTCTTCTGGAGTGTCTGAAGACAGCTACAATGTGCTTACATACAATAAATAAATCTTAAAAAAAAAAGAAAAAAGAAGCCGGGTGGTGGTGACACACGCTTTTAATCCCAGCACTTGGGAGGCAGAGGCAGGCGGGTTTCTGGGTTCAAGGCCAGCCTGGTCTACAGAGTGAGTTCCAGGACAGCCAAGGCTACACAGAGAAACCCTGTCTCGAAAAAAAAAAAAAAGAGAGAAAAAAGAAAGAAGAAAGAAGAGAAAAGAGAAAAGAGAAAAGAGAAAAGAAAAAAGAAAAAAGAGAAGAAAGGGTTGCAGCAGGCACAGTGGCGCCAGGACTTTAATACTAGTATTAGGGAGGCAGAAGCAGGCAAGTCTCTGAGTTTGAGACTAGCCTGGTCTACAGAGCAAGTTTCAGGACAGTCAATGGCAGGCAGGCAGGCTTGTGGCGGGAGCTCCCTCTTTATCTCACTAACACCACCCCTCTTTTTTTTTTTTTTTTTTTTTTTTTTTTTTTTTTTTAAAGATTTATTTATTATTATATCTAATTACACTGTAGCTGTCTTCAGACACACCAGAAGAGGGCATCAGATCTCATTACGGGTGGTTGTGAGCCACCATGTGGTTGCTGGGATTTGAACTCAAGACCTTCGGAAGAACAGTCAGTGCTCTTAACCGCTGAGCCATCTCGCCAGCCCACCACCCCTCTTAATATTCACCCTCATTAAGATGGAACAGATGTCACAGGAATGAAAACTGGGAAGATTCGAGCCCATTCCGTACCCTACGTGCCAGCATTACTAGTGCCTCCCTGAGGTCAAGACTACAGACTTATTCCTAAAGCACTGACCGAGGATGCAGAGGATCCCATCAGGTTGAGACTTGCTGCTCTGGGTCAGGACACTTTGAACCTGGCGGAGTCGGCTGCAGCTGTAACAGAACAGAGTTTCTTGAGTGCTGTAGTGTGAGAGTCCCTAAAAGGTACATGCAAGAGGAACGGGTTTGTTAGGTAAGGAAAGTGGTGCCTAACTCTTTAATCAGAACGTTACCCTTCTTTTCCATGTTCTGAAAGAGATTTAGTGGAAGTGGGCTAAGGACTGTCTGGACAACTGATTATGAAAACCGTCAGTAGCTCTCTGGCTCAGTGGAAGATGGTCCCAAGGTCCCATTCATAATCAGGCAGCTGATGCCAACAAGTTCCACTGTCTTTTTACTTTTGCTGATTCTCAAAGAAAAGTTTCTACACTGCTTTAGCCTAAATTTAGCCTTTCTCAGTTTGTTTCAAAAGCAACAAACAAAACCAAAAACTGATATAAAGGTCTAAATAAACTAGCTCTAATTACCCCACACAACTGCCTTATAGATTTTTCAGCACAGAAGACACATTCTTTTTAGAGAGCTATTACTCCTTTGGTAGAAGGGATATTCCTTGCACTCAGGCAAAGTGTAAGGAGATATATATTCCTAAACAAATCAATTCTATGGACTCTACTGTCTTTCTGTCTCCCTCTATTCTCTCTCAGTAACCCCAAAGATGAATATACAATTTCATGGTCAAGCCTGACTCTTCCCCACGACCCCCATGTCTAACTCTCACCTCATAAACATTTTTAACTGTTCAGTATCATGAACCATTAGCGATGCAAACTACGCTACTTTGAGATTCCATCTTCCCACAGTCATAATGTCTGTCATAAGAAACAAGTGACAAGTACTGAAGAGGACATGGAGAAAGAGTGACCCCTATCTACCAGCTGGTAAGGATATATGTACGGTAGGGTCTAAACTGCTACAGACACTATGGAAATTAGTGTATAGAGGAGTAAGGCTAAAAACAGAACCACCATATGGCCTACCTATCATGAGAATATACACACAAAGGACTCCATATCCTACAACAGAAATACTTGCACATCTATATTTATTGCTGTCTATTCAAAATAGGTAGGAAATAGAATCAGCTTAAATGTCCATCAACTGATGGATAAGGAAAATGCAATACATATATGCATCAGAATTTATTCCTCTGTAAAGAAAAATTAAAATTATGAAAATTTCAGAAAAACAGATACAGCTGGAAAATATAGCAAGATAATTTAAACCCAGAAAGACCCTGCATGGCCTCTATGGGTTGGAGAGACATCTTAGCAATTAAGAGCACTGACTGCTCTTCTGAAGGACCAGGATTCAATTCCCACCACCCATAAGGGAGTTCACAACTAACTGTCTGTAATTCTAGTTCTAGGAGATCTGACGCGCTTGCACAGACAGACACGCAGGCTGTGATGGTTTGTATATCCTTGGACCAGGGAGTGGCACCATCTGGAGGTGTGGCCTTGTTGGAATAGGTGTGACCTGATTGGAATGGGTGTGTCACTGTGGCTGTGGGCATAAGATCCTCACCCTAGGTGCCTGGAAGTCAGTCTTCCACTAGCAGCCTTTGGATGAAGACAAAAAACTCTCAGCTCCTCCTGTGCCATGCCTGCCTGGATACTGCCATGCTCCCACCTTGATGATAATAGACTGAACCTCTGAACCTGTAAGCCAGCCCCAATTAAATGTTGTCTTTTATAAGACTTGCCTTGGTCATGGTGTCTGTTCACAGCAGTAAAACCCTAACTAAGACAGAGGCCAAACACAAATGTACATTTTTTCTAATATTTAAAAATAATAAAGTCAATTATGTGTGTATTCATGCAGACGCCCACAAGGCCAGAGGCACTGGATGCCCTTGGAGCTAGAGTTAAAGATGGCTATGGAACCGAACTCAGGCCCTCTACAAGAGAACCATTGCTCCAGCCCTAGCTTCAGGTTTTTAGATTTCTATATTTCACTTATAATGATTATAAAGGTCAAGAAGCCAGAAAGGGCTCACGAGAGGGGGAGGGAACAATGACTTAATTGGGAGAGGTGACAGTAGCACACAGGTGCTCTGAGGGAAGAGGGGAGGACACTGGAGGTAAAAGTTATGCAGGAGGTGGGAGGGTTTGAGGGAAGAGAAAGGAGTGGGGTGGGTTAGTCAAAACTAAGGATTTATAGCCCGGCAGTGGTGGTGCACACCTTTAATCTTGGCTCTCCAGAAGTAGAGTCAGCCAGAGCTCTATGAGTTCAAGGCTAGCTTGGTCTACAAAGCAAGTTCTAGGACAGCCAGGGATTCACAGAGAAAATCTGTCTTGAAAACAAAACAACAAAACTGAGGATTTATAAAAATGCCTCATGGAAGCCTACTACTGTGTCACAATATGATTTAAGGCTGGAGGAATGACACAATAATTAGGAGTACTTCTAGAAGACCAGAGTTCAGTTCCCAAGACCTGGGTCCAGCCCAGCACCACATCAGCAACTTACACCTCCTTATGACTCCAGTCCCAGCAAATCCAAAATCCATGCCCTCCTCTGGGCTCCCTGAGCACCCACACACACATGTATCACTCACACACACACACACACACACACACACACACACACACACACACACACACTCACTCACTCACTCACACACCTGCACTATAAACCTGGCCAAAATCCTTTAGCTGGGGTGGTCACAGAACCTAGGGAAAAAGACTACTACTGCTTTCTTGAATGGAAGTCATCAAACTGCCTTCTAAATACTTCTGTCTATACATATAGTGTTATTATCTCTCTCTCTTTTTTATATTTTCTTTATTTACATGTCAAATGTTATCTCCTTTCCTGCTTTCCCCTCTGAAAAACACCCTTCCTCCCATCCCATCCCCCCTCCTCCTGCTCACCAACCCACCCACCCCCGCTTCCTGGCCCTGGCATTCTCCTATACTGGGGCATACAGCCTTCATAGGACCAAAGGTCTCTCCTCCCATTGATGTCCGACTAGGCCATCCTCTGCTGCATATGCAGCTGGAGTCATGAGTCCCACCATGTGTACCCTTTGGTTAGTGGTTTAGTCCCAGGGAGCTCTCGGAGTACTGGTTAGTTCATATTGTTGTTCCTCCTATGGGGCTGCAACCCCTACAACTCCTTGAGTCCTTTCTCTGGCTCCTCCATTTGGGACCCTATGCTCTGTCCAATGGATGACTGTGAACATCCACCTCTGTATTTGTCAGGCACTGGCAGAGTCTCTCAGGAGACAGCTATATCAGGCTCCTGTCAGCAAGCACTTGTTGGCATCCACAATAGTGTCTGGGTTTGGTGATTGTAAATTGAGTCAGTCTCTAGATGGTCATTTCTTCGGTCTCTACTCCACACTTTTTCTCTGTAACTCCTTCCATGGGTGTTTTGTTCCCCCTTCTAAGAAGGATAGAAGTATCCACACTTTGGTCTTCCTTCTTCTTGAGTTTCACGTGGTTTGTGAATTGTATCTTGGTCTAATATCCACTTAACAGTGAGTGCATATCATCTGTGTTCTTTTGTGATTGGGTTACCTCACTCAGGATGACATCCTCCAGATCCATTCATTTGTCTAAGAATTTCATAAATTCATTGTTTTTTTAACAGCTGAGTAGTATTCCATTGTGTAAATGTACCACATTTTCTGTATCCATTTCTCTTGAGGGACATCTGGGCTGTTTTCAGCTTCTGGCTATTATAAATAAGGCTGCTATGAACATAGTGGAGCATGTGTCCTTATTACATGTTGGAGTATCTTCTGGGTATATGCCCAGGAGTGGTATAGCTGGGTCCTCAGGTAGTACTATGTCCAATTTTCTGAGGAACTGCCAAACTGATTTCCAGAGTGGTTTGTACTAGCTTGCAATCCCACCAACAATGGAGGAGTGTTCCTCTTTTTCTACATCCTCGCCAGCATCTGCTGTCACCTGAGTTTTTCATCTTAGTCATTCTGACTGGCAGTGTTACGATCTTGACATGATACCAACACAGAGCTGCACTGCTTTCAACCTTGTTTAGAGAAGCTTCTATCTGCAGTGGACAGTGGTTAATGTAGAGGCTCATGGCTATTCAAAGTGCTGACAACGCAAGTGACTGTGACACTAAATGGGACACTCTTTGAACCACCACCTCCTCCTCTTCCATTACCCCATCCCTACCTTCACTGCCTCCTTCACCTCCATCTCTATCACCACCTCCACCACCACCCCTACCTTCACCAACACCTCCTCCTCCACCTCTACCACCCCCACCTTTACTACCTCTTCTTCAATCACCCCACCCCCAGCCCACCCCCTCTTCCTCCTCCACCTCTACCCATACCTTCACCACCACTCACTACCACCTCATCTTCCACCACCACCACCACTACACCTCCACCACCTGCTCCTCGACCACCACCAGCACCAAGGCTTAGTGACCATCAGGAGGAGAAGGAAGACAGAGTCTAAGAGCTGGAGGACAGAAAGAGTAAGTGCTTCTTCAGAAAGGCCGCAGCCACCGCACCAGCCAACTCAGTCAGTGTGGTTACCTGCAGGAGATCAAGCCAGTAGAAATCCCAACACGGACAGTGAAAGTTCATGAGTCCCCATCCTAGCTGAAAAGCTACTGGCAGCTGATGGTTGCTAGGAGAAGAGTTTTGGGGTGTGGTCACCCACCATAGTACAAATACCAATTCTCCTCAAATTAACATGCAGGCTTAACACAATCCCTATTAAATGCCAAAACTTTATGGAAATAGAAATGTTTATTCTGAAATATGTGGGGGCTGGTGGGATGACAGGGTTCCAGGCTAGGAAGGGCTATATTAGTTAGACTCTGTTCCAAGGACACTAACTAAATGTATGTGGCCAGCTCCACAAGGGCTCATCATACTATTCTTTTACTTTCTTTGTAGTTTCTATAATAAAAATTATGAGGAAGGGGCTTGTTATGGAATAACAAGGTTTCAGAAGCAACAGCGTAAAGATAACTTTAAATATTGAATAAACGTCTTTCCCTGCCTGCCCCTGCACATTCTCTTTTTACCAGGATTGATCCTACAGTTGTTTCCCCTCTGGAAGGACTCTGCAAGTCGGACCTTTGGCCCATTTTCTGTGAGGACAGTATGCTGACTGCCTGCCAAGGCTACCAAGAGCTCTTTGGTTTGCAAACTTATAACCAGCCACTGACAAAAAGCATGACCAGATCATGTGGTGAAGACACAAAAGAGTTTCCCTGGCAACTGTTGCTGGAAGCCAAGACAATACTGAAAATAGGAGACTTTTTTCCTACTTGTACCCTGTCCAGTCCAAATACAGTGGGAACACACAAATGTAAGAAAAGGGTCTTTTTCCTTAAGTAGAACATTATCCTGATTAATATTTTTTTATCAAATGGTTTAAACTAAATTTAGGGTTTTTTCCCTTCTTGTACATTTTCTTGATGCTCAAATTTAATCTTTAACCAGAATATAGTCTGTCACTGAACCATGAAGTATTACAGTTACTTAATTATTTACTTTGGGGGCTGAGTGAGACAGAGTTTCTCTATATCCTGGCTCCCCTAGGATTCACTCAATAGACCAGGCTGGCCTTGAACTCACAAAGATCCATCTGCCTCTGCCTCCAGAGTGCTGAGATTAAAGGTGTCTGCCATCACACCCAACTTTTTTATTTTATTTTATTTTGCTTTTTTTTTTTTTTTTTTTTTTTTTTTTTTTTTGGGTTTTTGAGACAGGGTTTCTCTGTGTAGCCCTGGCTGTCCTGGAACTCACTTTGTAGACCAGGCCGGCCTTGAACTCAAAATCCGCCTGCCTCTGCCTCCTGAGTGCTGGGATTAAAGGACTGCGCCACCATGCCTGGCTTAATTATTTACTTTTAACAACAACAAAAAAAACCCCACATGAATATACCTGATGAGTTCAAAGAAAAGCACCCTTTCCCATCCAGCACCCAGAATTAATCACAGTTGACATCTGGGCACATCTGCTTTTATTCATATTAATGTTTTTTGAACTGTATGTGTAAAATATTAGTTTATTGTACTTTCATAAATAATAAATAGAACATTTATTTATATGAAACTGAAGTTTTCATTGATCCTTACACTCAAAGGTCATATATATGATAGTTTGTTATGTGTCTACATTGCATACACCCCAAGTTCCAGTAGTAACACTGCCATGTAGCTCACAGTACCTGAGCAAGGCTGGTATATCCTGGATAGGCCTATATTTGCCCATGACTTAGAGTTTCACCTTCAGAAGTTGTATAGAGGAGGCTGTCATCATTAGAAGTCATGGGTGGGTGTGCTGGTTACTTTTATATCAACTTGACATAAGCCAGGGACAGTGGAAAGAGGGGAACCTCAACTGAGAACATACCTCCTGACATAAGACTGGACTGCAGGCAAGCCTGTAGGGCATTCTTTAAAAGTTAGTTATTAATGTGGGAGGGCTGAGCCCATGGTGGCTGGGGCCACCTATGGTCTGACGGTCCTGAGTGCTGTAAGAAAGCAGATTAAGTAAGTCATAAGGAGCAAGCCAGTAAGCAGCACTCCTCCATGTTTCTGCCCTGTTTGAGTTGCTGTCCTGACTTCCCTCAATATTGACAGTGACATGGAAGCATAAGCCCTGTAAACCCTTTCCTCCCCAGGCTGCTTTTCGTCATGGGGTTTCAGCACAGCAATAGTAACCCTAATGCAAGGGCTAAAGGCACTTACCATTAAATCTGAGTGAAGAAAACAACAGAGTCTCCCAAGTTGTCCTCTGACTACCATATATGCAGCTGGAGCAAATGCCGCCCCCAACCAACCAAATAATAGATAAATGTAAATAGCAACAACAAACATGAAAAAGCTGAGAATACAGCTCAATGGTAGAACATCTGCCTGGCTCTGGGTACAATCCTTAGTCCTGAAAACACACACACACACACACACACACACACACACACACACACACACACACACACACACACAGAGAGAGAGGAACATGCACTCACAGGCACACGCGCACGCACACTCCAGTGTTTTCAGGCTGGTGATACAGCGCCATGGTACGCACTTACACAGTGCCACCTTTATACTATCATTTCTTCCTGGGTCTCCCTGGGTTTAGAATGAGTTTGAGCATGAGAGATGACAATGCCATCACTCATGGGCACACCACAGAGAACTGGCTCAAAGATAGGAGTGGAGACCTTGGCCTTCTCAGGTTGACAGCTGTTGTGCTTCAAGTTTGGAAGGTAAAGAGAACTAGAGACTGCCACTATGGCTGCAGAAAGCTCCAGTGGCATCAACTTGGCTGTCATCTCCCTCCGAGAGTGTAGAACACACACCTCTAGAAAACCAGCCTGCACCTGTGTTCTTGAGAGAGCACAGTCCACGAGCAGTGCATTCCTTCCAAGGCACAGAAGAACCTGCACGATCTCTTTCTACTCACTGGTCTCCCTCACGGCACCAATTAAATTAGAAAAGAGACTGTAAGCTATCTAAACTAGCATCTAATGCTACAGCACTAAAAAGACATTGAACCAATGGTATGTCTTGGTTTTACTTTGTTTTTGTTTTTGTTTTTTCATGAAATCCAAATCAGTCAGCAGCCTTGAAAACTCTTTCACACAGGTTTGGTTGTTTCTTTTGGAAATCTCAGGTTACAAGTGCTATTTTCTTTTTGTATGCCAGGTGTGTTCAGGAGCCTGTGGTGGCTAGGAGAGGGGATCAGATCATCCCTTGGAGCTGGATCCAAACCCAGTCCTCTACAAGAACAACCAGTGCTCTTAACCATCTACTGAAAGGTGTCTCTTCAGCACCTACATTCACAGGAGAGCCTTTATTAGAAGTGCTCTGAAAACAGCTATAACATATGAAGGGACCCATTATTACTGTGGTGATTTGAGTACGCTTGGCCCACAGAAGTGGCCCATTAGGAGGTGTGGCCTTGTTGAAAAAGGTGTAGCCTTGTTGGAGGTACTGTGTCACTGTATAAGAGGGCTACGAACACTCCTAGTGCTCAAGCTCCTCCCACTGTGGAAGACGGGCTCCCCCAGCTGCTTGCAGATGCTAGTCTCCTCCTGGGTGCCTTTGGATCAAGATGTAGAACTCTTGGCTCTTTCAATACCAGGTCTGCTTGCATGATGCCATGTTTCCCACCATGCTAATATTAGACTGAACCTATGAAATTATAAGCCAGCCCCAATTAAATATTTGCCTTATAAGAATTGCCTTGGTTATGTTATCTCTTAACAGCAATAAATCCCCAAGACAATTATATAGTTATTATCAAATAATATAGAAAATATTTTTATAGATAATAAGATTATTATTCTATTTGCTAAATTGACAGCAGAGTGAAGGGAAATGAGGATTGAACCTGGGAAGTCAATTAAAAGTCAGTGACAGGTACACACTTGTAATCTCTGCAATTGGAGAGTAGAGTTGGGTTAGGACTTCTAGGTCACCGTTGTGTTGAGAGACACTATTGCTGGGTAGACAAACAAATGTCTACTCATCCCAGTAAGGGAACCACCAAAGTCCAACTTGGTGAACCAGTGAGTTTTATTGGGGTTCCTGACAGGAGCAGAAATAACTCAAAGATAGCCCATCACCAAAGCTGTCAGCATGGATGACAGCTCACAACGGCTAGAAACCTGGAGCTCACTGCACAGCCCCTGGCCACTCCACAGGTCACAGAGTGTCTCTTGCAGTCAGCTGAGTGGTCTGAGCCTCTTCCAGGATGCTCTGGTGATCTCCGTCCCTTCCAGGTAGACTGGCTGGTATGAGTGTTTTTATACAGCCCTTACTGAACAGAGGACCAAACCACATTCAAAAGTGGAATAAATGGACACACAGCTCATCAGCAAAGTGCTTACCTAGCAACCCAAAACAAAGCTCTGGGATTGGTCTCAAGCATTGGCTTGATTGCCAGTGCCATAAGAAAACAAACACAATAAAGTGTGGGATCTACATATGGACACATAGGAATATGCACCGAATCCAACTTTTCTGTACTTCTGAAAGTCTTCATATTACAGTGTGGGAGGGATCACAGCAGGAATAATAAAGGTCGCCATATCTGCATCAATCTAGACTTCAGGGATTGACGAGAATGTGCTCCCATAGGACTGAGGCAGGTTGACAAGACGTGGCCTTTGCAGTAAAGCAGCCACCATTTATTTCCCTTGGCAAAATTAAGAAAATTGAAGGAAAGGGTAGAGGCAGGGCATGTGGCAAGACCATAGAAGTCATTTCCACTTGATGTCTGGCACTGGAGTGACAGGTAAGACAAAGTCAGCATTGCTACTGGCATGACCAAACCACTAACCATAAAATGACTCAAACTGACACATATTTTATGACTAAAGAACATGTTCCTGCCATGTCACTACATGATAATCGCAATTTTCTCCAAGCCCCTCCATGGTGGAGGAGCTCTGAATAAGAATGCTCCCATAGGCTCATAGATTTGAATGCTAAGGGACTGGCAGTCCTTATTAGAGAAGGTGCCCAGTAGATCTGGGTGTAAAACTCTCAGCTCCTTCTCCACCACTCTGCCTGCCTGCTGCCATGCTCCCTGTCATGATGACAGTGAGCTAAACCTCTGAACTGTAAGCCACATTAAATGTTTGCCTTTGTAAGAGTTGCCTTGGTCATGGTGTCTCTTCACAGCAATGGAACATTTAGACCTCCACCTCCACAGCCACAAAAACCCAGTGCAATATGATTCTCATTCTACATAGCTATCTTGCTGTAGCAGAAACAGAGCTTTCATTGATAACACCCCCATTTTATTTAGGTTAGCAACAGGCCAGCTTCCTCTGCTCCTAGAGCTAGCTATCTGACTAATGAGGACGATTCAGAAGCTGTCGTAGAAGCCTCTGGGAAGGCTCCTGTATGGGAACTGATTTAACTAAGAGGACCAGCCTCCCCCTTCCTCCTCTTACCTGAAAGACACAGTGGCCAGGGTTCCTACAGTCATTTTTGTGACTATGAAGCTATTGTAAAGATAAAAGCCATTTGCTAATGTCACCAAAGGAAAGTATAGGAGTAGCTTGGCTCCTTGTTAACTTTATACTAGAAAAGGCCTCTCATCCTCTGGAGGACATCTTTTGGAACAGAGAATAAATGCTAACATCATTTTTCCTAAGATTATCTTACTAGCTACTAAATGTAGTTTCTAATAGACCACCTAATCTAAAAAGGTTAAAAACTCATGCTCAATTGAAATTTATGTCTATACAGAGTTCATCAATTTGTATTAATAAGATGCTAGACCCAAGAACGCCAGAAAATGAGTCATCATAAACAGGAAGTGCCATCCAGAGGTCTGCTCAGTGTATTCAGATATTTTCCACACTGGTCCTTCTCTTTGGCCAACTGTGAGCACTGCTCTCACTTCCTGCTCTCTGTAAAATCAGTTCCACAAGTACTCATGCAACAAGCATCCAGTGGTCCTCCCCCACATCCTTGACTGTTGCAAGCATGTCAAATTCAAACATAATGTGGAGGCCTAGATTAGATCTTAGAATAGAGAAAATTCATTTAGGGAAATAAGGTCTGGACTCCAGGTAAGCAAGTTTACTAATTATACTAGAGCTTTATACCAACACTGATGCCTCCATTGTTAGAAATGCACCGTGGTTCTCAACTACAATTCATCTATAAATCTAAAGTTACTTTGAAGTTTGTAAAAAGCATGCTAAGGGCACAATAGATGGCTCGGGGAGCTAAGGTACCTGCCACCCTGAGTTAGATTCCCCAGGCCCTACATGGAGAATGAAACAAGAGACCCTACTCCCTCTAGTTGTCCTTGATTGCCATTCCCTATACACCAACACACACACACACACACACACACATACATATCACCCCCCCCCCACACACACACCACACACACATACATACCACACACACACGATGAACATAATTAAAAATTTTAACATGGTAAAAAATAAAACCAGGTATGATAGTACACACCTTCAATTCCAACATCCAGAAGGCCTATTTCTCAAAAAGAAATATACTAAATATGCTACCTTTTCTTCAAAAGAGGGCTTTAAATCAAAGGTACCAGTTTTTAAGTACCCAAGCTATAATGCTTCCTTCTTAATTTTAATTTTTTTCTACTGATGCATTCATTTGTGTGTGCTATATGTTGCATGTGGTGGCATGTGAATCTCATGATGTATGTGTGTGTGTGGGTGTATATGTAGTTGTGGACCTGGTTTTATCTGTCTACCTTGTGGGTTCTAGGGACTGAACTCAGATTCTCAGGCTGGGTTGTAAGTGCCCTTACCTGCTGAGCTATTTCTCCAGACCCTTTAAAAATAAACTTTAGGGTAAACTCAACATTTTAAGCTGTGTAAGATCTCTCACATTTACTCCCCCTTTGGGTAAGAGCACAAAAGCTAGGAAACACTGCCATGTAACACACTAGTGATGTCACAGAACTAAAGATCACAGTACACTGTCACCCCAGCCATAAGCACAAAGGCAAACAGTGTGGCCAGTGCCTCTGGGCAGAAATAAAGCTACAAGTCTCAACAAGCAAACCTTCCTGCTTCTACTAGAATCACACCACGCTTCCTAGTCAGCAGCCAAGCAACTGAGGCGTTTTGAAGGTTTTGTTGTTGTTGCTTGTTTGTCTGACATACTCTACCTAGATGGATCCCGAACTGAGAACTGTTCTGATATAAAACTGAAGTTCTTGGACTTCTGTAGTTCTGCAAGAGACCTCTACACAGAAAAATACTTTAAAGTAGGACAGTATATTTCAGTAAGATTTCCACTAATTCCTTAGTATTAATCCTTATAAACTAGGTTATACTTTGGTTAAGGAAAAAGTTCTAGGGCCAGAAAGATGGCTAAGCAGGTAAAGGTGTTTGCTGTTAAACACGTTACCCTGAATTCAATTCCAGGGATTCACATGGTAGGAGAGAACTTACTCCAGGCAAATTGAATCAATCCTCTCTCTCTCTCTCTCTCTCTCTCTCTCTCTCTCTCTCTCTCTCCCTCTCTCTCTCTCCCTCTCATACACACACACACACACACACACACACACACACACACACACACACACACACACACATAATTTAAAAACAAAATTATGGGGCAGGAGAGATGGCTCAGTGGTTAAGAGTACTGACTGCTCTTCCAGAGGTCCTGAGTTCAATTCCCAGCAACCACATGGTGGCTCACAACCATCTGTAATGGGATCTGATGCCCTCTTCTGGTGTGTCTGAAGACAGTGACAGTGTACTCACATACATGAAATAAATAAATCATAATGAAAAAAAATTTTTTGAGACAAGGCCTCACTATGCAGCCCTAGCTGGTCTGAAACATGCAATGAAGACCACCCTGGCCCCAAACTCATGAGAAATGTGCCTGCTTCCACCTCCCAAATGCTGGGACTAAAGGAGTGGCCCATCATTTGAGACCAGAATTTTTTATTCAGGTGGGTCAGCAGTAAAGAACACTAGACATGCTTGAGAGGACCTGGGTTTGATTCTCAGCACCCACAGGGTAGTTTACAACCCTCTGCAACTCCAGTTCCAGGAGATTCGATGCCCTTCTGACCTTTGCAGCCACTGTGCATGCATGCAAACTGTACTTGGACATACATGCATGCACACTGTACATGGACATACATAGATGCAGGCAAAACATCCAGACACAAAGTAAAATGAAAAATCTAATTAAAAATTCAAATAAAAATATTTTATTCTATTCTAAAACCCAGTGACATTTTACTTCTTTCTCATGCTCATCCCGGGTTCCAGAGTGATTTGGAACAACAACAGCCACCATAGCAGAAGGAAAGAGAATAACAAATTCATGGTTGAAGCTTTTACCACAAAGGACTACAGCACTATTCTTATGTACATTTTATTAACCAAGTGCAACTTACAAGTCAACTTAAAAGGGGAAAAGCAACTTTAATTCTACATTCTTGGGGGACAGACACCAAAATTATCTGATAGCATGATTATGGCCATACCTTAGAAAGAAGCCTCTAATTCTGATCAATAATATTTTCACTTCTGATCTCTATTTTCCATCTGTGAGAATGTACTCCTTCAGAAGAGGACCATGCATTTCCAAGTACTAACTATGGTCTCCAGGAACATGACTTCTTCACTAGTTAAGCCTGCCTCTTTCATCAGTCAGGAGTGAGAGAGCACAGAGACCTAGTGTAGCTGAGAGGAAGAGCTGAACCCTACCCTGGTAGGAACCCTCAAAATGTCAAAAAAAAAAAAAAAAATGCAAGGCAGGAGCAGCGAGGGCAGCAGGCATGGTGTCAGGGCTTGAAACCTCAGCCCTTGGCAGCACAAGGCAGGAGGATCAATCAAGTTCAAAGCCAGTCTGAAAAACAGATTTATTTCAAAAGCACTAGGGACATAAGAAGGCAAGACTTTAATAGGTAAGAAAAGCATGTTCAACCACAGGGAGGTAGAGAAATGAGGTGACCCTTCACCAAAATTCCTTTATCAAAGGCCTACTGTTAAACCACTGTGTACTAAGGCAAGTTTCAGCCAAACCACTTTATGCAAAGTTCAGAGTTTAGTTATGGCTAATAAAGTCAGCCAACATGCTTCTTTTTCTTGAGACAGGGTTTCGCTGTGTAGCCCTGGCTGTCCTAGAATTTACTCTATAGACCAGGCTGGCCTCAAACTCACAGAGATCTGCCTGCCTCCCCAGTGCAGGGATTAAAAGAATGAGCCACCACCACCTGGTGATTTTTTTTGTTTGTTTGTTTTTTGGTTTTTCGAGACAGGGTTTCTCTGTGCAGTCATGGCTGTCCTGGAACTCACTCTGTAGACCAGGTTGGCCTCGAACTCAGAAATCTACCTGCCTCTGCCTCCCAAGTGCTGGGATTAAAGGCGTTCGCCACCACTGCCCCGCTAATTTTTTTAAATGTATGTATGTCTGCATGTTTATCTGTGTGAGTGTATATTGCATGTTTGCTGGTGCCAGAAGAGGACACCAGATCCCCGAGCCCTATATATATCTTCTTAACATTCTTTAAGAAAGTAAAGAGCGGGCTGGTGAGATGGCTCAGTGGGTAAGAGCACCCGACTGCTCTTCCGAAGGTCCAGAGTTCAAATCCCAGCAACCACATGGTGGTTCACAACCATCTGTAACAAGATCTGACGTCCTCTTCTGGAGTGTCTGAAGACAGCTACAGTGTACTTACATATAATAAATAAGTAAATCTTTAAAAAAAAAAAAAAAAAAAAAAGAAAGTAAAGAGCTCTCAGCAATGTGGAGGCAGAGGCAGACAGATCTCTGAGTTCAAGGCCAGTCTGGTCTTCTAGGCCATGGATGAGAAACCTGTCTCCAAATAAATAAATAAATAAAAATAAATTTTAAAAAATCAAAGGAAAAAAAGAGGGAGAAAGAGAAAACAAAAGAAAATAAAGAGGCAGAGCGATGGCTCAGTGTGTAAAAGTGCTTTATGTGCAAGCCTGATGACCAAGCTCGATTGCCAGACTCACTTCGGAAGGGGAATCAGATCATGGAAATTACCCTCTTGACCTCTACACACATGCCTTGGGGCCAACATGTCTGCATCTCTCCCTTAACACACACACACACACACACAAACCTGCTAATAATAAATAATTAAAAAAAATTAAAATCAAATAAGTAAGCCAGATGTGGTAATATACTGCTGTAATCCCACCATTCTGGAGACAGAGGCAGGGAAATCACCACAAGTTCAAGGTGAGCTCAGACAACACAGCACGTTCCAGGCCAGCCAGGGCTCCATAGCAAGACAGACAGACAGACTGACAGAGACAGTGACAGAGAGACAGAGACAGAGATGGCAGGTAGTATTCTGGGGATGCATTTTTATGATAAAGTTGCTTCTCCACATCCAAGGCTCAAAGTATTCAAAGCAAGGGTTGGCAAAATAGCTCAGTGGGTAAAGGAGTTTGTCACCAAGACTGATGGCATGAATTGGATCCCTGAGGCAAACATTCACACATGATGGAAGGAAAAGAAAGATGAAAGAATAAAGTTATCCTCTGACTGTTACATGTGCTCTGGGACACACACACACACACAGACACATACATACACATACTTTTGGTTAAACAAATAAAAATGTGGAGATGGCCCAGCAGTTAAGAGCATGTACCCTCTTGTAGAGGACCTGAGATCAGGTCCCAGCACCCATGTCAGGGGACCCACAACTGCCTGTAACTCCAGTTCTAGAGAATCTGACGCCCTCTTCTGGACCCACTGGGAATCTGCATTCACCTGGGCTTTCCTTATACACAGTACGCTCACAGAAATAATCTAAAATGAACTACTTTAAAATACAATTCTTTTTAAAATTTAAATAGATTCCCGAGCTTATGATGGGGATACAGTTCAGAGGCAGAGCATTTGGTTACCATGTTCACGGCTCTGGGTTCCATCCCCAGCACCACATCAAACAAATGTGGCACCGGACACACACACACAGGCAGACAGGCAGACACACACATCCCTCCAGAGAGGTTTATCGCCAGGCTGCTCAAAGTTCTAATGCATCCTGTTTAAATTTCATACAAAGCTGAAATACTTTCAGTGATCCTCTCTGGCCGAAGGATTGAGAAAGGATGGAGACTGTTCCCATGAGCAGCTACACACTACAAACTGTAAACCCCAGAAAGAATTCCTGTTGGGGGCAGAGAAATCCACACAGTGTCAAAGTAGAAGCAAACCAGGTCTCCCAGATGCATTGTTTCATTACTATCTCATTGCTTTTCTTCCTTCACGGCTTAGTCATTCAATAAACACATTGCCAGAGTATATGAAGGAGTCCTGAGAAATGAAGAATGAGAATTAGTTTTGGGGCCTGCAGAATGGCTCAGTGGGTAAAGGCACTTGGCTGCCAAGAGACCTGGCTGAGTCCAATCCTGGTGACCCACATAGGAGAAAGGGAAGAAAAGACTCCTGGCAAGGTGTCCTCTGACCTTCATACTCCCAGTGGCAAGCACAGTGAGTCTCTCTCTCTCACATATACATACACACTACATATATACACACACAATACACACACATAAAACACATACACACACACAATACATGCATCTACACACACAAACACAGACACAATTTAAAAATAAAAAAGAAGCCAAGCAAAGTGGCTCATATCTTTAATCCCAGCACTGAGAAGCAAGTGGATCTGTGAGTTCAAAACCAGTCAGGCCTACAAAGTGAGTCTCTGTCTTAGGAAAAAAAAAGTCATTTTCATTCTTCATAGTTTTGATAAAAGACAACAAAACTCTACAAAACACAAGGCTAGATGTGCTATAGCACTTGTCCAGCAAAAGCAATGTATTGGGATTTGACCCTCAATACTAGAAAGAAACACACACACACAGACAGAGAGAGAGAGAAGAGAGAGACAGACATGAGAGAGGAGAGAGAGAGAGAGAGAGAGAGAGAACACAATACAACACTCAATCAAGAACACAGAAAAAGCCGGCCAGACACGGTGGCACAGACTCAGCATTCAGGAGGCAGAGGCAGGTGGATCTTTTCGGGTTCAAGGTCAGCCTGGTCTACAGTGAGACCCGGTCTCAATTAAAAAAAAAAAAAAAGACAGAAAATAGGATAAGCTATTCTAATATTAGTTGACAACCCCCACTCAAGGGAACAATAGCATATTGCTTTGCCAAATGGCTGCAAGTAAGCAAACAAAAAAGGCCTCTTCTGGTTTAATGACAGGTTAGCAGTACCCAAACCCCAATGACTCCTCCCTTCCCTTTCTTATAGGCTCCTACTGCAACACCTCCACCACTCCAACCTCCGCGTTTCTCTGGCAGCCGCATACTAGCTCCTTCACAAACAAAGCCCGGACGGCTATCAAGGTCAGCCCCAAAGACAGAGAGCAGAAATTGGAAACAGATCTTCTGTATGGAAAAGGGCAGGGCAGCACTCCCTAATATCAACTCCCCTTCCAGTCCACCCGCACTCCTTATCACGAACCTAGTGTCAGCCGCTCTGGGGGGTTCCGAGCCTCCTTTTCCCTCTCCATCCAGTTTCCTTTTTCTTCCTGCGCCCCCAATGACCTTCAAGCCCCTGAAACAGGTGCTCCCCAAGGGAAAGGGGTTGGATGCAGTGGCCAGGGACAGGTGAGCGGAGTTCCCTGTACACGCAGGGGACTGGAAACTCTATAATCGAGCGGCAGTCTGGGGCAAAGGGTCTGGACACCTAGGAGCAAAGGGGTTTACGCGGCAGTTTCGGGAGCTCCACTCGCGTGAACACAGGGCCTCTAGCGGTGGGCTGTCGGTGGGGAAGGTTTAAGGGAAAACCGGTCCATGGGGTGGGGATGTCACAATGGGGTCTTCCCGGAAACCGCAGTGGGTTGTCGAGCTACAGACATAGCAGGGTCCCTCCAGAAGGCCGCCTGTCCCTGGGCAAACGTTCTTCTCAGAGCCGTTTGAAACAATCCTCCGCAAGGAAGCCATATCAGACCACGCCCTGCCGCCCGAGGCGTAGCCGCCCCAAGGCGCATCCCGGGCCACCCTCGGCTGTCTCGACGCGGCATACCTGACGGAGGCCGCCCCACTGCCAAAGGTGCCAGCGAAGCGCGCGGGGGACAGCCCCAGCTGCTGGGGGTCGAACGAGTCCATGGAGGCTGGCGGCGTAGGACCTGGGGGCCGCGGAGGGTCGCTGGGGCCGGCACCGCTGCGGGCCAGCGGCAGGGCGGAGCGAGGGTGCGCCAAGGGGGCGGGGTCGGCGCGCGCGGGCACGCGGGGGCGGGGCGGGAGCGCGCGCAGCGGGGGCGTCAGTGTGAGTCCGGCCCAGCGCCGCACCGTGCTGCGGAGGAGCCAGACGGACTTGGGGTGCGGGCCGCCAGGCGCAGGCTCCGGGACACCACACCTCCGGGCCCTAAGGTCTCTCAGTGCGGTGAGGGTTCTGCGGGAGCTACAGCCACGCTCGCGGACGCGCCCGGGGCGGGGTCTCGCTCCCGCGAGGGCCGGGCTAGGCTTCTTCTGGTCTGTATTTGGCTTTATCTCTAGGTGTCCTGGACCGCTGCCTGGCTACAGTTATCTGTTTCACATCAGTTGCCTATCCATCCTTGGAACGTTCGGCCCCTTAGCGATGCGGCCTGTTGAGAGCACTGGCATCAGTGTGCTCACAGTATCCCAGGAGACGCCTGCCTTTGCAGTTCAGAGTCTGGATAGAATTGTTTCCAGCTGTGGGTCGGTGGGCCAGAAAAAATCTCAGAGCCCAAGTTCCTTCCTGCATAAAGTGGAGAGTTGCTTACTATATACAAGGTCTACTTTAGCATCACATATCGACCTTGTCAAGATGTCCTACGTGTCCTAAATTCATCTTTTCATGGTAAATTATAACACCACAAGACTAGTTTCCCTGCTACAATGATCAGCCTTTGAATTATTTATAAATAGTACTGGCTGAAAAAAATCCTTCTTCCACTCATAAAGATTTTAACAATCCCCAAGGTATCTCTTGCAGGTTTGAAAAAGAGAAGGAACTAAAATGCTTATTTTTATACTTAAAGGAAAATAAAATTTTGCCTTCAGACCCAACTCGTGAATGTGTAACCATTGTTTAGAGGTAACCAACACAGTATCTGAAAATCAGCCAATCAGAGACAGCCTCTCTTCAGGGGCTTCCAAATCAGCCAGTTATCAACAGCTTCTGAAACCCAGCTAATCATTGACAGCAGCCCAATCAGCAGCGCAATGACCAGGCTTCCGAATGAAAGAGCCTTTCTTAGCTGCTTTGTTCTGTAGACCACTGTTAACAGCCAGGAGACTGTAAATTGCTAAACAGTCAATTTATTGAAACACCTCGAGCTTTTACGCACCCAGTCATTATATACATCTCCAGCTCTGTTAATCAGCTTTGAGAATACATCTTTTCTCTACAAGCAAATGTGATATTCACCTTCTTCCTTCCTCCTCCATTTGGTATGTTTTATGTAGCCTAGGCTGACCTTGAACCCCTGAACTTGAACCCTTGAACTCTTGCTTCAACCTCCTAAATTCTGAGATTACAGGCCTGCATCATCATGTCCAGATGGAAGGCTACTACAATTTGTAGCACAGAACAAAATTGTGTGCCTTTGGTTGCTTGGCCAATGTCGTGGTATGCAGATATCACATCTTTTGTATTCATTTATCAGTTAATGAATATAGAAGCTTTTTTCCACACTTTCTGTGCCTTAGCTTAATGCCAATATGACCAAATACCGAAAGTTTTTGTGTAGACATGTTTTTAATTCTCCTGTATATGTAGTATACTCCTAGAAGTGTACTGCTTGATTATACTGAAAGTCTGTGTTTAATAATTTGAGGCATCTTTTTGTTTTCCAAAAAAGCTGCACCATTTATATTCACATTACCTAGGTGAGAGAGTCCCAATTGTTCCACGCGTTTCCAAACATTTAATATCTATCTTTGGATCGTAGTCATCTTACTGGATATGAGGCTGTAGTTTCCTTATGGTCATTTTTTCATGTGCTATTGGAGAGAAATAGTGTAAATGAGAATTCCTGGAAAAAAAAAAGCTGTGTCTGCAAAACTGATTGAAAACTGATCTTATTGGCCAGGTGTAACAAGTTCATGTTCCCAGGCTTAGGAACACACACGCACCCCACTTCTCTCCAAATGTCTTCTTAATTGTCTCTTAACTGAATATAGAATATAGAAATCGCTGTTATCTGAACCAAGGTGCATAAGTTGGAAAAACACATAACCAGTTGTCTGTTATGCCCTAATTAACTACACGCAGCTGACCCACTCCTTTGTCCTCTTACCACTCTGAGCTCCAGACCTAACGTCTAGGAAAATGAATTAAGAACCTTGAAGCCAGGTGCCCTGGATACAGCCCAGTCTCCAAGGGGTACTCCCTTACTTAACCCGTAATGTCAGAGTACAACTGGATAACACTGCAGCCCCACTCAGCTCCCCCCTCAATTTATGTTCCCATTTTTGAAAAACATTGTACGGTCTCCCTTCAGGACAAAGTTTACATCCTGAGCTGGCCACTTCTCTGGGCACTCAGAGAATAAAGCTTTCATGTTTAAGCTTCTGTCTCTGAAGTGAGTTTTCGCAGCTTCTACCCCGAACCCAACATAAGAAGAAGTAACCAGATGTGCCACTGTTTACTGAATTGTGGTCTGCAGCCAATGAGCAGCTAGATAGGGGTGTGGAAAGAGCATGGTTGAAAGAAAAACTGAAGAGAAAGGCATCTGGAGAAGTATTTGGATAGCTCTCTCCAAATGCACAAAAAAATTGAAGATAATTATATCTCATGAATTTTTTTGTTTTGTTTTGTTTTTTGAGACACAGTTTCTCTGTAAAGCCCTGGCTGTCCTGGAACTCACTTTGTAAGACCAGGCTGGCCTCGAAATCAGAAATCCACCTGCCTCTGCCTCCTGAGTGCTGGGATTAAAGGCGTGTGCCACCATGTCCGGCGTGATTTTTTTTTTTTTTCATTGAGACAGGTTTCTCTGTGTAGCCCTGACTGTCCTGGAACTTGCTCTGTAGATTAGGCTGGCCTGGAATTCAGAGATCCACCAGCCTCTACCTCCCAAGTGCTGGGATTAAAATAGGACACCACACCCCAACAATTGTGTCCCATGTAAATGCTCATCAAAAGGTAACTTCAGCTAAGGAGTTCAATAGTTAAGTAGCTAGGATGACCCATTCTGTGACAGCCAGCCTCTTTCCCCAGCCATTCCTGTCATTGCCCAACTCCCCGAATCCCAAACATCAGTTCAAATTCCCAGAAACGAGCTCACTCTGGACTACAGGAGGATTCCTAGGAGATAAAAGGCAGGAGTCCTCTAGAACTTCTGAAACCAGATCCCATCTGCCGGAAGGAGTCATTTTCCTTACCGCTGGCAGAAGGGACTTACGGCTCCATTGGCATATGCCTGTAATTGATATCGAAGTACATGTTGCCTCCAGGCTCCTTCAGCTTCCCAAGTACCTATTATATATTTCATAGTTCACACTAGCACATTAGCATCGTAGGCGTTCTCATCTGCCCAGGCTTCCTTCCTCCCAGATACCCATTTGTTCTCTTTATAATGACAAGGTTTCCCCACTGCCCCTACTATTCTACATTTTCTCTGTTCACTATTCCCTGCTATTCTTCATTCTCCCACAGATAACCCTGGTCATGCCCAGTCTTTTGGTCATATTCAGTCTACTTTTCCTCTCTGCTTTGGACTCTTCCAGATGCCTCTGACTGTTCTCTCACATCTACAATTAAAACTTTAACAATATCATGGAGTGGTCATATCAGCAATTTCTTTACAGTGTTATGGGAGAGATGGAAGTTATGTATGAGCTCAACAATACGGATTTGCTCTCACCAAGGCTGGCCTTCTGCAGTTGCTGCTGAGTGTCAAATCTGCCAGCAGCAAAGACTAACACTTAGCCTCTGATAAGGAACTGTTCCCCTGGGTGACCAGCCAGTGACCTACTCGGTCAGTCAACTTTGGATAACTTTCCTTTATGGGAAGTCAATGCTTTTGCCTTAGTGGAATAGATACTTATTCTAGTTGTGAATTTGCTGTTCCTGCATGTAATGCTTCTGCTAGAACACCATCATCCACATACTTATAGAATGCCTTATCCACAGCCATGGTATTCCACACAGCACTGCTGACCATGGAACTCACTTCACGGCCAGAGATATGGGACAGTGGGCTCTATGCTCATGGAATCCATTCATCTTATCATGTTCCCCACCATCCTGAAACGGCTGACTTGATAGAATGGTGTAAAGGCCTTTTGAAGACACAGTTACACTAGCAATTAGGGCAACCTTTTGAAGACATGATTACAGTGCTAATTAGCTGTCAGTATCCCTGAGTGCCTGGGCAGAGTTCTTTAGAAAGCAGTATATACTTTGAATCAACATCCAATATATAGTGAGGTTTCTTTTATAGCCAGCATTCACAGGCTCAGGAAGAGGGGGGGATGGAGGAGGGGAGGGGGAGAGGGGAGGGAGAGGAGAGGGAGGGGAAAAGGGAGAGAGGAGGGGAGGGGAGAGGGAGAGGAGAGGGAGAGAGAGGAATGGTCTTCTTACCCCTAGTAACTCATTAGGGAATTTTCTGCTTCCTGTTTCCTCAACCTTCAGTTCTACTGGCCTAGAAGTTCTGGTTCCAGCGGAGTGGTCCTGCCTGGAGACAAGCAAACATTCCACTGATCTGGAAGCTCAGACTTCCCCCTAGACACTTTAGGTTTCTGATACCCTTAAGCCAAAAAACTAAGAAAGGAATAACAGTGTTAGGGTGGGTGACTGATCCAAACTACCAAGGGGAAATTGGATTGCTTCTTCACAGTGGAGGTAAGGAAGATTATAGTGCAGGAGGTCCTTTAGGGTGTCTCGTGGTGTTACCATGTCCTATAGTTAAAGTCAGTTGGAAACTAGAATAACCCAATCCAGGCAGGATGACAAAGGGTCAGAACACTCCAGGGGTAAAGATATGCGTCACTCTTTCAGGTAAAGACCTGGAACCTGCTAAGGTTTTTCCTGAGGGTAGAAGAAATACAGAATAAATAGTAGAAGAAGGTAGCTATAAATATCAACGGAGGTCACATGACCAGTTGCAAAACCAAGGATTGTAATTGACACAAGAATTTCTATAACATTCCATTAAGAAAATATTTGTGTATATATACATATATATCAAGCAGATATTTGTGTTTTCTTTCCTCTATTATCATGTAATATATCAATTGAGATATAGTGAAGGTTATGTTGGAAATCTATATTATTATATATATAATTATATTTAGAAGACTAAGTATTTCTCAAGGTACTTTGTAACCTATTTGAAAATTAATGATGTTTGTGGTTATATGTAGGATAGTTATATCAGTGTTACATAGAATTACAAACTGGTTATTGTTCTCATTTGGAAATTAAGCACAACATAACAAGGTGTGATTGTATTCTTGTTGACAAGGGATAGACTTCTGGTGGCTAATCTTTATTGTCAACTTGACTATACATCTGGAACCAACTAAAACACAAGCTGCTGGAAACTCATGAGGAATTTTCCTTAATCAGATTATATGAATCAGGAAGACCCACTTAAATCTGAACCAATGCAGGGACAAAAAAAAATGGCGCAGAGACTGAAGGAAAGGCTAATCAGAGACTGTCCCATCTAGGGATCCATCCCATGCACAGACACCAAACCACCATTGCTGATGCCAAGATGTGCTTGAAGACAGCAGTCCTGATATGGCTGTCCTCTGAGAAGCTCTGCCAGCACCTGACTAAGACTGATGCAGATACTCACAGCCAACCACTGAACTGAGCCCCGGGACCCCAGTGGAAGAGTTAGGGAGACTGAAGGAGCTGAAGGGGATTGCAACCCCATAGGAAGAACAACAATATCAACTAACCAGACCACCCAGAGCTCCCAGGGACTAAACCACCAACCAAAGAGTATACATGGCAGGTCCATGGTTCTGGCCACATATGTAGCAGAGGATGGCCTTAACTGGCATCAGTGGGAGGGGAGATGCTTGGCCCTGTGGAGGCGTGATGCCCTAGAGAAGGAGGTGTTAGGGGGGTGAGGCAGGAGTGGGTGGGTGGGTAGGAAGCACTATCTTAGAGGCAAAGGGGTGGGGGATAGGGTGAGGGGTTCATGCAGGGAAGACCAGGAAAGGGGACAACATTTGAAATGTATATTTAAAAAAAGAAGAAGAAGAAACCACAAGACTCTGCCAATTGGCCAGAGTTCACAGAAGTAACAAGAAGCCACTAGAAAATCATGAGAGGTTTTTTGGCAAGTTACCCTCTGTGAAGCCACGGCAAGTGAAGATTAGGGCAAGGCAAACCAATACCAGAGCCTCTTCCTGACATCTGTGAGGTCATATTTATATACTTTCTAAACATTACACATCCTCTCACGTGTCTGCTTCAGCAAAACATTCTTTCACCTGTCTGCCCCAGCAAATCAACATATGACTTAACTGAGTTTCCAAGGAAACCAGAAATTTCCACTTCAACGTTGCCTCTGTTCATTCTCTCACTTCTGTCTCTTGAGAGAAACTTGACTAATATACCTGACTTCTGTTAACTTCTGACAGTTCTACTTTTTATTATGTTTATTAGTTTTATTTCTTTAGATAGTCTGACCTCCAACTTGCAGGAATCCTTTTGCTTCAGCCTCTCAAATGATAGGATTACGGGTGTGAGCCACCACATCCAGACTTGTAATGGCTCTTATTAAAATATCAGCCGAGCGTGGTGGCGCACACCTTTAATACCAGCACTCGGGAGGCAGAGGCAGGCGGATTTTTGAGTTCAAGGCCAGCCTGGTCTACAAAGTGAGTTCCAGGACAGCCAGGGCTATACAGAGAAACCCTGTCTCAATATATATATATATATGTTTATGTATATAGCCAAGTATACTTTAGTAGCAAACAGGAACAGGGCTACAGGCAACCAACACTAAAAACATATGATTGGGGCTGGGAGAGAAAGGACCCAGATTGGATTCCCAGAACCCATAAGGCAGGGCTAAACCCTCTGTAGCTCCAGCTCCAGGGCATCCAATGCCCTTTTCTGCCCTCCACAACTGCGCACATGTGGTGTACAGATATACATAGCAAAACACCATACACATAAAATGAAATTTAAGACATTACATTTATGGGGATAGATAGTTGAGTGGCTAAGAGCATTGGATACAGCTAGAGAGCCTGCATGGACCTGAGCTAGGCCCTCTGCACATGAAACAGTTGTGTAGCTTAGTCTTCATGTGGGACTCCTAACAGTGGGAGCAGGGGCTGTCTCTGACTCCACTGCCTGCCTTCAAGACTCTTTCCTTCTACTGGGCTGCCTCAATAGAAGATGGACCTAGCTTAGTGCCTTAGTCCATAAGTTCTGATGTGCCAAGGCTGGTTAAAATTCATGGAGGTCTCCCCTTTTCTGAAGAGAAAGGGGGGAGGAGTTGGAGTTGGGGCACAGAAAGGACTGGGAAGAGAGGAGGGAAGAAAAACTGCAGTTGGGATGCAAAGTTAATTAGCTAATGAATTAATAAACAAATAAAGAGCATGGTTACTTTTTCAGAGGAGTGGAGTTCAATTCCCAGCAACCACATGGTAGTTTACAACCCTCTGCAATTCCAGTTCCAGGAAATCCAACATCTTCTTCTGGTCTCCACAGGCACTAGGCCTGTAATTAGTATACAGACCTCCATGCAACCCAAGTACTAATACATATAAGATAAAGAAATGTTTAAATCACATTTTTTATTAAAAATCTAAGAGTCTGCTTGTTAGTGTTCAACTCTATTTCACAGTTTTATACAATCCTGGGTTCCGTGATGATAGAATAATTCTGCCCATGCTCTATATTCATCCTTCTGCATTAATGAACATAATCAAGATAATCCCCCATAAGCAAACCCAGAGGTCCATCTCCCAGATGATTTTAGATTCTGTCATATTGACAATTAACACAACCGTCAGAGCTGCTTAGTAATCTTTTTTTTTTTTTGCCAGTTTCTTTTTTTTTTATTAGATATTTCTTTATTTACATTTCAAATGTTATCCCCTTTCCTAGTTTCCCCTCCAAAAATCCCCTATCCCCTCCTCCCCCTGCTCCCCAACCCACCCACTCCCATTTCTGGTCCTGGCATTCCCCTATACTGGGGCATAGAACCTTCACAGGACCAAGGGCCTCTCCTCGCATTGATGGCCGACTAGGCCATCCTCTGCTACATATGCAGCTAGAGCCATGGGTTCCTCCATGTGGTATAGTTCCAAGGAGCTCTGCGGGTACTGGTTAGTTCCTATTGATGTTCCTCCTATGGGGCTTCCGAGCCCTTCAGAGAGCTTGCTTAGTAATCTTAATAACCCTATTTTTTGGGGTCAAATACATTCAAGAACATACTTTGGAACTAGAGGCAGGAGGAAAACAGCCTAGACTGGTTTCAAGTTCATGCAGTTAGGCAAACTATGTCCCCAGACTGAACTTTTAGGGAAAATTACCTAAAATCATGTCTATGCATGACTGGGCATATATAAGATTACAATCAAATGCATCATGAGAAAGGACATGCTCAGCAAACAAAGGCTTATGCAATGCAAGCCTGTCAATCAAGACGAACGCCACCTCCTCATCTTGGACCTACAAAGGGATGCCCCAGGAAATAGCCAGGGTACTAAGGTTCAGATAACTCACTGCTTTCTTGGGGTATATACATGCTGTACTTTTCAGTTTGCTTACGAATAAAATCCGTTCCTGACCTCCTCTTTTGTATGCACACTTTCAATTCTTTGAAAAAGACACCAAGACCCTGCAAACACCCATGTAGACTGCAAATACTAGTAACAAATATACTAAAGTACTTTTAACTCCACGAGGGAAAGTCTCTATCATTCTGAACTCCTGATAAAGTGGCATAGTGGTACGTGACTGTAATCCTGGCACTTGTGGATAGAGGCAAGATAACCAGAAGTCCAAGGTCATCTTCAACTACATAGTAGTTTCAAGCCAACCTGGTGTGGAGATGGTGTGGAGAAGATGAAAACTGGAGAAAAGAAGAGGAAAGAAAAGAAAAAACAAGAACCTCTAATAACAGGAAGAATGGAAAATACTTTTGTGAATGAAATGTTTCCCATCAATCTTAAGCATTTTCTTCATACCTTAAGTATGCTACTAGCCAGATATCTTTTGGCATAACCATTACACATTTGGCATGGATAGTACAGATGTAGGTTTCTTCAAAAAATACCAGATAGGCTTCACCTGTCCCGAGAAGCACCAACAGCTGCACTGTGGAAATAGTCTGGTTTGAAGTCCTGAGCAAACTCTTAGGCAGCCCCTGGGTGTAGAGCGTGGCAAACAGAAGCTGTCCTACTTCACTGTGTGTTGCTGTGATAAACACCATCACCAAAAGCAGCTGATGGAGGGAAGGCTTTAGTTCACCTTGTGGCTCACCAGTTCACCATGAAGGGAACTCAAGCAGGAACAGAGGCTGGAACCATGACAGAGGCCATGGAGGAAGGCTGCTTACTGACTTGCTCAGTCCAGGGGTAGCACTGCCTGCAGTGGGCTGGGCCCCTGAAATCAACCGTTAATCAAAACACTTCCACTCAGACTTGCCCACTGGATAATCTGCTGGAGGCATTTTTTTTCTTTCTTACCTTTTTTGAGACAGGATTTCTCTGTATAGCCCTGGCCGTCCGGAACTCTCTCTGTAGGCCATGCTGGCCTTGAATTCACCAAGATACATCTGCCTCTCAAGTGCTGGGATTAAAGGCCTGTGTCACCACTGCAGGGCTGGCGTTTTCTCTGTTGAGATTCCTTCTTCTCAGATGACTCTGGCTTGAATAAAGCTGATAAACACTAACAAGCACAGAACGTCAGGGTGTTTTTTTTACCATTGTTGAGACATGAACTCATGTAGCCCAGACTGACCTCTCAGACTTGCTAGTGTAACTCGGAGTGACTTTAAAATTCTTAATCTTCTGCCACTGTCTTCCAAGTGCTGGGATTACAGACCATGTGCTAACAGATCCAGTTTATGAGGCAATGGAAATCAAACCCAAGGCTTTATGCATGTGAGGAAGCAGTCTTCCAACTAACCTACATACCCAGACCCTAGGGAACTTGCTTGCTTGCTTGCTTGAGACAGGTTTCTTTATACTTTACGTTGGCCTTGAATTCACTTTGTAGCTAAGGATGCATAAACTCTTGATTGCCCTGCATCCAATTCCCAAGTGGTTGGATTATAGGCAGGTACCACTACATCGGACTTAATTCACCAGATTTCTAATAACATCCAGTTTCATGGACGCCACAGTGACAGGGCTGTCGGTAGCAAGGCTTCTTCTCTCCCCTACAGAGTGAACTCTTGCAAATACCTTTTGTAGCCAACTGTTTCATTATTTATAACTTGTTTATAAAATTCCTTACAGATACAGCATTTGGTAATTTTCATTGTAACATAGTGGTAATGGTAGCCATATCTAAGTTATTTCACTTTTGTGCCTATTGAACATTTATCAATTAGAATTGCTCAGCACTAACATAAAGACGCCATATACCAAACAAATTCTAGGACACAAACTTGAAAAGTGCTCTCTCTATTTCTCTCTGTCTCCTTTTCTTTTCCTTCTCCCCTGTTCCTTCCACAAACCCCCCACTGCCTCCCTTTTCTAGATAGGGTTTGTCTATGTAGCACAGGCTGGCCTTGCACTTGAACGTCCATCTTTCTGACTTGGCCTAATGAGTGATGGGGTTGTAGGAATGCTCCATTATGTCTGGCCATGTTACATCATCTAAGATCATGCGTGTAATCCACCTAATGAGGATTCCTAAAAATAATCTTTTTATAGAGGCATAATTTCCTCATCACAGAATGAGTTATAAAAATGTATAGCTCATTTTTATTGATAGATTTCAACTATTGTTCTCTTCCCCCAAATCAGAACTATGCAGTCAAACCCATGACCACCTTCCAGTGCAGGCAAGTGATTTTAATGTCTATAGATTAGTCTGTTCTTGAATTCTGTAAAATTGGAATCACCATAATGATTTTAAGGGTTATTTGTTTCCTTATATGTACATCAATAGTTTGTTTACTTTTATGGATATGAACAACTAGTTTTCTATAAGTTAGATATAGCATATTCCTATGTTAGCTGACAGATAAATTGTTTTCAGTTTGATGCTATCAAATATGTATAATTCTTTTTAAGATTTTTATTAGATTTATTCATTTTATTTTATGTGTATTTTGTCTGCATGTATGCCTGAGCACCATGTGTGTGTGTGATGCCCATGGAGGTCAGAATTGGGCATCAGCTACCCTTGGAACTGAGGTTAGGGATGGTTGTGTCCTACTATGTGGGTACTAGGAATCGGACCCAAGTCCTCTACAAGGGTAAGCAGTGCTCTTAACCACTGAGCCATCTCTCTAGCCCTGTATGGATAACTCTTACAAACAGTCACTGTAACCCTTTGTATGTTTTCACTTTTCTTCGGTTACATGTTCTGTCTGTTCCTTCCTACCCCAGGCTTATTCATGTTTGCTTTTGCTTTTGTTTTATTTTGTGGCAGTGGAATCCATGGCATTGCACATGTTAGGTAAGCACTCTACCACTGAGCTGTATCTTCAGCCTGTGGTTTTGCATTCTGTCGTTCAGCTGCCTATAGTCAACTATAGTACAGAAACATTAAATGGAAAATTACAGAACTAGAACTAAGGATGTAAATCAGTTGCCTGGCATGTATGAGGCACTGAGCTTGACTGCTAGCCTTACGAACCGTGTGTTGTAATATACATTCATAATTCCAGTGTTCAGGAAGTAGAGGCAGGAAGATCAGACGTTCAAGGTCATCTTCAGCTATATATAGCAAGTTTGTGGTCAGTCTCATGTGATATGAGACCCAGTCTCAGTTCAACAAAAACAAGAAATACAACAAATTAAAAAGAAAAGTAAAGGAGGAAAGGAGAGAGTGAGAAGGAAAGAGAAGGGGAAAAAAAAGCCCAGAAATCGATAATTCATGCAGTTTAAATTGCAAGGCATTCTGGGTAGCGTGATAAAATGTTACTTTATCTCTCTGGAACTGTAATTCAAGTAAACTCTTTCATAAATCACTTCTAGTCATGGTGCTTAGTCACAGCCAAACACACACACAATTAGTAGTTCAGGAGGCCGACCTTGGTTTTCAGCTTGACACACCTGGAAATAAGAAACTTCATTTGAAGAACAGCCTCCATCAGTTTGGCCTCTGGACATGTCTTTAGGGGCATTTTCTTGGTTGCCACTTGATGTAGGAGGGCCTAGCTACTCTGCGTGGTACTTTCTCTGGGCACGCAGACCTGAGTTGTATACGAAGGGCAGCTGAATGTCATCTGGGAAACAAAGCAGGCACAGTTCCTCCATGGTTTATACTTTAAGATCCTGCCTTGAGTGCCTGCCTTCATGAGTCCCTTGATGGTAGTCTATAAAGTGTAAAATGAAATGGGAAACTTAACCCAAGAACAGACCCAAGTAACAAGAAAAGTAAATTAAGTTGTATCCCCAGGATGCTTTAGGTCATGGTATTTTAACATAGTAACAGAATATTAAGCTAGGATACAACTATAAATATGAATCATTGCACACATGCTTGCCCACACACAGACACACACCCAGGCAGGGGGTTATCTCAAGATGGACAGCTCTGTAATAGCGTGCTCACTTAAGTCACCCATGGAATCTGGGATCTTTTCCACCTGCCCTCTCTTCCCAGCTGAGGTCACACCTGCCCTTTCTTCCCAGATGAAGTCATACTTGATCTCTCTTCCCAGCTGAGGTCATACCTTCTCTCTCTTCCCAAATGTGGTCATACTTGCCTCTGTTCCAAACATACACTGAGGTGTCCTTTCCTGCTTCTTTTCTTTCGTTGGTCCTGTCTTTGTCTCTCTTCCCAGCATGTGATCTTGAAATCACACACTCAGAAGATGACATGCTGAGGATTCTCCATTCCGGGCTCTGCTAGTAGGGAACTTAACCCAAGAATAGGCCCAAGTAACAGGAAAAATAGTTTCTTTCTGATAATCTGGTAATTAGGTAATGCTTAGTCTTCCTCCGCAATGGATTAGATTACTCTCATTTCTTCACATTTCTTGGGTATACATCAGTCATTTCTACTCCATTGATAGAGCTTGGCTACAAGAACTAGTTTGGCAATGAACTGTTAGTGGATATGTTGTAAGAAGTTTGAAAAGTGTCTGTGTGTGGCCAGTGAGATAGCTCAGTGGGTGAAAACACTTGCAGAACTAGCCTGGCAACCTGAGTTTGATTCCCAGATAAAGGTGAAGGAGGGAGCCAACTCAACTAAGTTGTTTGACCTCCACATGCAACCCCCCAGTACATCATGCATGCACATACATTACTACTACTACTACTACTAATAATAGTAATTTAAGAATTAAGATAAAAATAGAATCTAAGTGTGCGGCTTGCCTTGGCTTTTACTGTTCTCTGTCACAGTAAGAGAATATCACAGTAGCTGCTGGTCCTAGAATGAGGGGACTTGTGAAATGGAGTTGAATACCTCCTGTGGCCTAGAATTAAGATCAGGAGATTCCAGTTAAAACCAGAATAATTACAAATGTAAGAATTTGACCAGATATGGTGGCACATGCCTTTAATCCCAGTATACAGAAAGCAGAGGCAGGAATCTCTGTGAGTTGAGGCCAGTCTGGTCTACATAGTGAAACCACCCTCCCACCACCACCAAACAAAACTAAGAAACAAAGCTATGGGTAAAATATTGAAACTTGTGATAAGATAGAATTTTGAGAAAGGAGGGAGGCAAAAATGAGAAGATCATTTTAAACTTACAGCTCAAGTTAAATCATTAGAAATGGGAAAAGAAAGACAGACAGAAGGAAAGGAAATTGTTCCTTTTTTTTTTTTTTTTTTTTTTTTTTTTTTTTTTTTTTTGGTTTTTGGTTTTTGGTTTTTCGAGACAGGGTTTTTCTATGTAGCCCTGGCTGTCCTGGAACTCACTCTGTAGACCAGGCTGGCCTCAAACTCAGAAATCCGCCTGCCTCTGCCTCTCAAGTGCTAGGATCAAAGGTGTGTGCCACCACATCGGGCTGCGTTCCATATCTTTTTTTTTACACTAAAGATTACCCTCAAATATGATGTAGCCCCCTGCCTCTGCTCCTCAGGAGTACAGACACATAGCACCACATCTTGATACAGGTGGATACTAGAACTTAGGTGCCTGGCAACAGATAGATTCATAATCTGCACACTAAGGGGAGTGGAGGAAACTGGTCTGGTTACAGTATGTGGGTTGTTTGGGGACATGCTTTTTAATGAAACATTTTACTATGGCCCCTTTTCTCCTACTCTTTCTGCTTCTCCACCATCTTGAGATGGGCAGCTTTGCTCCACTGCATGATCCCCATGATGCTTTGCTCCATTGCATGTTCCCATGATGCTTTGCTCCATCGCATGCTCCCCATGATGATGATCGCCAGAGATCTACAAGCAATGGAGCCAAAGGAAGATCTTTTTGTTTTGTTTTTACTTGATTCCCTCAGGTATTTTGTCACAGGCATTGACACAGAAGCCTCATGGTAATACTGCCACAAAAGGAACAAAAACTATTTTTTTAAAAACTATTTGTGTGTGAGAGACCCAGAGAAGTTAAACAAGAAGGAATGCTGTACTGGCTAGTTTTGTGTCAACTTGACACAAGCTGGAGTCATCACAGAGAAAGGAGCCTCCCTTGAGGAAATGACTCCATGAGATCCAGCTGTAAGGCATTTTCTCAATTAGTGATCAATGGGGGAGGGCCCATTTTGGGTGGTGCCATCCCTGGGCTAATCTTGGGTTCTATAAGAAAGCAAGCTGAAGCCATGCGTGGTGGGACACACCTTTAATCCCAGCATTTGGGAGGCAGAGGCAGGCGAATTTCTGAGTTCGAGGCCAGCCTGGTCTACAGAGTGAGTTCCAAGACAGCCAGGGTTACACAGAGAAACCCTGCCTCGAAAAACAAAACAAAATAAACAAACAAACAAACAAACAAAACAGAAAAGAAAGCAAGCTGAGCAAGCCAGTAAGCAGCATCCCTCCATGGCTTCTGCATCTACTCCTGCTTCCAAGTTCCAATGCTTTGTGAGTTCCTGTCCTGATTTCCTTTGGTGATGAACAGCAATGTGGAAGTGCAAGCTGAATAAACCCTGTCCTCCCCAACTTGCTACTTGGTCATCATGTTTTGTCCAGGAATGGAAACCCTAAGACAAATGCCAAAGTAAGGAGGTTGAATCCCACTTAGAAGGGGGAACAAAATAGTCATGGGAGGCAGAGGGAGGGAGGGATCTGTGTAGGAGAAGGGAGAGTGAGGGGAATAGGGAGGCCGAATCAGTGACCAGCCAGTTTAGAGACCCATCCCATGGGCAGGCACTAATCCCTCACACTATTAATGATGCTATATTGTGCTTGCAGACAGGAGCCTAGCATAGCTGCTCTCTGAGAGGTTCTACCTAGGAGCTGACTGAGACAGGTGCAGATATCCACAGACAAACATTGGATGGAGGTCGAGGACCCCTATGAAAGAGGGAAAGGATTGCAGGCCCTCAAGGAGATGGCAACCCCCACAGGAAGACCAATAGTGTCAACTAACTTGGACTCCTGGGAACTCCCAGAGACCGAGCCACCAATGGAAGAGCATACATGGGCTGGATCAAGGCCCTTGGCACATAAGTAGCAGAGGGCTACCTTGTCTGGTCTCAGTAGGAGAGGATGCATCTAATCCTGCAGATACTTTATGCACCAGAGTGGGAGATACTGTGTGTGTGTGGGGGGGGGGGAGCTGCCCTCTCAAAGGCAAAGGGGAGGGCAGATGGGGGAGGAACTCTGAGAAGGGTTTGAGGGGCAGCATTTGGTATGGAGAGAGAGAGAGAAAGAGAGAGAGAAATGTGTATGTGTGTGTGCGTGCATGTGTCTGTATGTGCACAATCTGTATGTACGTGCCTATAAGGCTGTAAGTCAGGGGTTCAGATCCTCTAGAGCTGGAGTTATAGACAGTTGTGAATCATCTAATGTAGGTCTTGGGAACCAAATTTTGGTCCTCTGCAAGAACAGCAAGTTAGACTCAAACATTTGGTTTAGGGATATTGAGATGGTTCAGTGGGTAAAGGTGATTACTACCAAGCCTGACAGAGTGAGTCCCTGGGGCCCACATGATAGAAGGAGGGAATGGTCAGGTTGTTCTCTGACTTCCCCATGTGCTCACATATATACACATATAATAAATAAATGTAATAAAAGAAAATAACTTCAGAGTGCTTTGACCCGGACTTGCACCAGTAGAAAAGCACTGGCCTAGCACACATGATGCCCTGGGTTCTACTTGGCGTTCTGCACAAGACACAAAAACAGTAAGTGACCATGTTTTGCAGTTATCCATGATTTAGGAGATGCATGATTAGCAGTCTTTAAAGAACAAATATTCAGATGCTTGGGTTTTTATACCGTTTCATTCTCTTATCCAGATGACTGAAAACAGGTAAGTTAATTGACTGATTGATGGATGGATGGATGGATGGATTGATTGATTGATTGATTGATTGATAGTTGCCTTCCTGCTAACACTGATAGTTCATGAGACCCATTGTTTCTTGACTGAGCTGGATCTGACGACTGAGCTTCTCAGTGGCTTCTGTTTGCCCTGTGGTCTTGAGTCCTTGTATTACCTCTCCTATCCTGTCTATGTTGGTCAGTCCACTCAGTAACTCCGCCACTCCATTGCAGATGGACTTGATCCACACCAGGGCTCTAAGAACGATGGCAGGAATGCATTGAGGGTGGATCATTGCTTGGCCAATCAGGGTATTGATTTTCCTGAGTTTACTTGGGGCTGACTTACACAGTGTCCTCCTTCCAGAACCTCAAATCTGGAGTGGAGCAGAGGCATCCTGCCCTTGAAAGGCTTGTCAAATTCTCAGCCTGCCTCTCTTCCAGGACTGAGTCTAGAGAGAAACTTGGGCCATATGTTCCATGTTCTTTCTCCACTACCTCTAACCACTTTTTTCCTCCATAATACTTTTGGATAAAGGCTTAAACATTTTAAAACATGCTGTGGAAGAAATAATGCAAACTGAGCTGGATGTAGCAGTGTGGAGACCTCACCTATCATATCCCAGGCCTTGAGTTTGGCCACGGTGTTTCAAAACAAACTATAAATATATGTGTTCATATAAAAAGAGAGAGAGGCTGGAGAGATGACTCATTAATCAAGAGCATTTACTGCTCTTGGCAGAGGACCTGGGTTGGGTTCTCAGCACCCACAGGGCAGCTCACAATCATCTGTAATTTCAGTCCAGAGGATCTGATAGATGGCCTCTGCAGGCACCAGCATGCACATGGTATATATACATACACACAAACAAAATGTATATAAATAAAAATAAATGCATCTTAAAGTAATAATAATAGAAAAGAAATGTTCCAGTTTGACAGCTCCTCATGTGTTATAGATTAAAGGATTCAGAAGAATACTTCTCTATATAATTAGAACTGTTGCTTTACAATCTATTGACTTTTCAGCAAAAGTTAATTTTGGGCTTGGGCATATGGCTTGGTAGTTGAGCATTTGTCTGGCATATCTATAGTCCTAGCTTCAATTCTAATAGCTACAAAAATAAGTAAGCAAACAAACCCCTCAAATTTGAATGTCCACGATGAAGAAAATTTCTCTTTGTATATCTTATTTGATGCACCATTTGATGGTACCATCCTAACAGGAGAGATGAATTGCTATAGACATGGAGGTGTGCTGGTCAGATCTCTTTTCCAGGAAGGATGAATGTGATGAGCAAGGAAGGTCTAGCTGACAGTTTTCAGGGTCTGCCTCCACTACATAGGGAAAAGGTCCTACCGAGAGGTCCAAACCAGGTGGAGAGAGCTAATTGCTTGGAGTCAATGTAGAATACACTTATTACTCATGGGCACTTGTTATTCAAAAGCTGCTTTCTGAGCTGGAAAAGGAACCATACTATGAACCCCCAAATCCCTCTCCACAGTTTGCCTTTTTCTCCCTTTTCTACAAAATGTGCTGTACCCCTCAAATGTCTCAGGACTTGATTCAGGGGACTCATTATGTGGCATCCATACTTTGAGATGAACACAAAGGTCCTTATCTGGACAATGAACAGTTTGTTATTCAGCCTCAAAGAGGAAGAAAATTCTGTCTGTTACTCTGAGTTGCTGTGAAGAAAAAAAGCCTGCTTAAAGCAGGAAAAATTTGTGTATTGAGTTTAGAGGTGTGACAGATTGGCTTACAAGGTGTGCAGCAAAGTGGCAAAAGGAAGGGGTGGGGCAAGTTGGAGCTCCCCAGGATACCCCCCCAGTCACCTACTTCCTTTAACCAGCCCCAGCATCCACAGTTCCATAGCCTTTAACAGTCCATTTGAACCTTGAGTCACTCTCACAGTTGTTTCTCGTTCCAACCATGTTGATAAGATCAATCACTCCATTATGGCAACTCGGATAAGCCTGTTGGACGTTATGCTAAATGAAATAAGCCTGTTAAAAAGTATGAATACAATATGTCTGTACAAATATAAATGCTGTAGTTCAGGTTGGTTGTGTGTGTGTGACATGACCTTGTTAGGGTGGGTCTATGCACATGTGCCTTCAGATGCATTTGGGTGCAAGAGCAATTGCTCTAGATTTATGTCGTTTATTTTTTTAAATGAGCTAGTGATGTCTTATTTATTTATTTATTTATTTATTTATTTATTTATTTATTTATCTGTGTGTCTGTCACATAGTACAGGTTTCCAAGAAGGCAGAAGAGGGGTGGTGGGAACTGAACTCCCATCCTCTGGAAGACTAATACATGTTCTTTTTTATTATTTTTTTTATTAAACACCCCCCCATGCATGTTCTTAACCACCAAACTATCTCTCCAGCCTGCCCCACCCCCCTTTAAATTCGTATGTGTACATGTGTGTCATGTGTGTGCAGGTGCCCATAGGGGCCAGAAGAGGGTGTAGGATCCTCCGGAGCTGGAGTTACAGGTAGCTGGGAGCCTCCCCTGAGTTTTTACCTGAGTTCTGGGTCTGAACTCAGGTCTTCATGCTTCTGTAGAAGGCACTTATCAGTTGTCACAAAGGTTCTTTTGTTGTTATTGTTAGGGTTTTTGCTGTGCCTGGTGGCATCTTCTTGTATTCCCAGCATTCAAGGGGCAGGGCAGGTACAGAGGAGGCCGAAGGGGCCAAGGGGTGAGGGCTTGGGGCAGGGGCAGCAGTGGCAGAGGCTGGCAGATCTCTGTTTCAAGCTGGTCCAGTCTATAGACCAGCCAGGAATAATTAAGAATTCTCCTCTATTCATGCTATGGAGGCCTCCTGCCTTGGGAACAGAAGCATTACACAGTTGTTAGCCTCTCCTATGTGAAGACAGCTATTGTTGGATGTACACTGATCTAATAAGTGTCGATGATATATATGTGGTATTGGCCCTGACCAACTAGAGAATCCTGACTGTACTGGCTAGTTTTGTGTCAACTTGACACAGGCTGGAGTTATCACAGAAAAAGGAGCTTCAGTTGAGGAAATGCCTCCATGAGATCCAGCTGTAAGGCATTTTCTTAATTAGTGATCAAGGGGGAAAGGGCCCTTGTGGGTGGTGCCATCTCTGGGCTGGTAGTCTTAGGTTCTATAAGAGAACAGGCTGAGCAAGCCAGTTGAGGCAAGCCAGTAAAGAACATCCCTCCATGGCCTCTGCATCAGCTCCTGCTTTCTGACCTGCTAGAGTTCCAGTCCTGACTTCCTTTGGTGATGAACAGCAGTATGGAAGTGTAAGCTGAATAAACCCTTTCCTCCCCAACTTGCTTCTTGGTCATGATGTTTGTGCAGGAATAGAAACCCTGACTAAGGCACCTGACTAACCCACCATGTTAAATTAAAAGCAGTCTTACTCATCTGGCTTTTTCTTCTTAAGAAAACAGGTTTAGGCTGGGTGTGGTGGTGCACACCTTTATTCCTGGCACTTTGGAGACAACGAATAGTGAGTGCATCTCTGCGAGTTCCAGACTCGCCAGGACTGTACAGTGAATGAGATCCTGTCTTAAAAAAAAGTTTATATAAAATATATAGATGCACAGAAATACATACAGAAAACAGTTGTAACAAAGTAACAGTACCTTTGCTGATTCTTTTGATTGTTTCCACCCCAGAAGCAACAGGCTAATTATATCACATATCAGAGATGTAAAGGCGGGGTCATGCAGGCTTGTGTAAGAATGCATCGTGACATTTGCACTGTGATACAATCTTCTAGTGACACATTCCTCAGACTGTCATTAAACGACCCATGGTGGCAAAAAGGTGGAAACAGACAGCTGAGGGGAGCAAGGGTCTCCAAAGTCAGTTTCTCAAAGCCCCAGAGAAGGAGGAGAGGTCCCACCAGGAAGTGAGAGTGAGGAAGACTCTGCCCTAATTATACTGCCTCCCTCTTTTTTTGCTTTAGCAGACATTTTGTCTTTGGGCTCCTGCCCTGTCTTGTGGAATATCCTTTGTGTCATAAAATTCAAGGGTATTAGAGTTGGACAACTGGCAGAGCAGATGGAAGGACCTCAGCCCTAGAGGACAAAGCTGGTAAGATCACACTGACTGTCACATGCCTGGCAAAGGAATCTGGACACATTTGTCACTTTTAGGGAGAGGAACTACAATCTAAACAGTTACATGAAGCCATGGTGAGATGTTCTTAGGACCTAGATTTGTTTTCTATTTTGGTTAGCCCAAGGATCTGTTAATTTTGTTTATCTTTTTGAAGAACCAGCTTTTAAATTCAATGATTTTTTTGTTTGTATTGTTTTCTTTGTATTTCATTAATTTATGCTCTGATTTTTTTTATTATTTCTTGTTGTCAACTGGGTTCTGATTTGTTTTGTATCATTAAGTCATTTATCTATGTTCTGACATTTTTTTTTTTACTTTTTATTGATTCTTTGTGAACTTCACATCATACACCTCAATCCCGCTCATCTCCCTATCCCTTCATATCCTCCCTTTACCGTTGTAATCTCTCCCACTAAAGACAACAATAAATAAATAAATCTCACTGTGTATTGCAGAGTTTACCCTTTTGCCCAAATAGCTTTGCTTGCAAATATTCATTGCAATGAGTCATTGGTCTGGTTCAAGGCCTCTGGCTTCTGCTACACTATTAATACTGGATCCTCGTTGGGACTCCTCTGTGATATCCTGTTGTTACCCTGTGTCATGGAGATCCTGCAGCTTGGTTCTGTAGGACAGGCCCCTCTATGTGCTCCAACAGTTTATTGGTGGGGTAGATGTTGGAGTGGGCAGGCTCAAACCCTGGATCTGGGCCTGGGTGGTAGCTGAGTTGGTCAGCCTGCCAGCTCTTCTGTGCCCACATCACTAGGGCCAGCTCTCCCATGATCATGCCCTCCAGCCAGCTCACCGTTGAGGTGCAAGGCCAGCTCTCTCGTGCTGATGCCATCGGGACCAGCTCTCCCAGGCTGCCCAGGTGAGGGCAGAGCCAGTTCCGTGCATCCCTCAGACATTCAGCATGGCCCCAGGAGGCAGCCCAGACCAGGGTCTTCCTCATGGCCTTTGTTGGTAACACAGGTTGTGGACAGCAACACAAATCCTAGCTGCTGCAGAACCACAGACCCAGACATAGTCCTTGGCAGCAGCATGGGCAGGGCCTCACCATGGCCTCAGGTGGCAGTGCAGGCTGCTCACATCACCACCCTTGTAATCCAGCTCTGCCTCTCTGTAGTACACTAACCATTCACTTCTCTTTCTCTCTCTCCTCTCCACTACATACTTATTCACTGAAGTGGCACCCTGGCCTCTGGGTATTTCCCACCATGGCTGTGTGCCTCTTTCTGATTTTTTTACTTTAGGCATTTAGAGCTACAAACTTCCTTTGTAGAATGGTTTTCAGTGTATCCCAGAGGATTCATTGTATTTTCCTGTTCATTTAGTTCCAGGGAAACTTTTTCTTTCTGTCTTGATTTTTTTCTTTGATCTAGTCATCATTTAGTCATGAGTTGTTTAATATTTGTGAGTTTATATATTTAACTAGAAATTTGTTTGCTGTACATTTTAAGTTTTATTGCATTGTGGTCAGATAGTATACATGGAATTATCTCATTTTTTTGAATTTGTAAATACTTGTTTTGTTTCCCAGGATACACTCTATTTTAGAAAACTTCTGTATGCTGTGGAGTAGAATGTGTGTTCTTTGGTGTTTGGGTGGAATAGTCTATAGATATCTGCTATGTTCATTTGATGAATGATGTCATTTCCCCTTTTGTTCTATTATTTTTGAGACTGTGATACAATTACATCATCTTTCCCTTCCGTTTCCTCCCTCCATACTCCCCCATACATCCTGCTTTGCTCTCCTTCAAATTCATGGGCTCTTTGCCCACCAATTGGTTGTATGTATCTATGTATAGTCATATATATTCCTACATACAACCAGCTCAGTCTGTATAATGTTCCCGCTTTCAGGGCTGAGCATGGTTTGGGTTGTGCTCTTCCCCACGGAAGACTCTCTCCCACTCCCAGCATTCCTTGGTTGCCTGGAGTTCTTTGCATAGGCTTGAGAGCCTGGTGGCCTTTCCCTGACTCTCTTTCACATGTCTGTCCTTGTTCAGCTCATGTTTAGGTAGACGTATTGGTGAGACTTCATGGGTGCAGCTTATGATGTTCCTAGGAGACACAATCTCACAGAGAACTTCCTGTTTCATCTTACAATTTTTCTGTCCAGTCTCTGCAATGTTCCCTGAGCCTTAGGTATGGACGTTGGGTTTTGGGCGTATCTATCCATTGGGTCTGGGCTCCAGAACTCTGTATTTGTACTGGTTGTGGTTTTCTGTGATGGTCTCTGTTGCAAAGAGAAATTTCCTTGACGAGGACTTAGGAGACTACACTTACCTGTGTGTGGATATGAATAAGGACGTGTATTCAGAATATAGTTAGGGATCATGTTGGTTTAATAAAGTAGTAGTTGTAGGTTCTCCCCCAAGAGTCATGATTTTACCAGCCCTGGGTAGTGGGCTAGGTTTCCCAGTGCCAAGCATGATCTCTCTCTTGTTGAGTGGATCCTAAGTCTGATTAGAAAGATGTTAGTTAATGCTAAGGTATTCATGCCACTACTGAACCCTTATTGGGCCATGGTGGTAGTTATTGTGATTCATACACATGATAGCTAGGCAGGATGGTTGATTTCTTCCTTCATTTGGAAGACTTCATGGTGTCTTCTGGTAACATGAAAACTAGTCCTCAAGGAGGAGGCATTTAGGTCAGTTATAGCTGAGGAGACTCTGAGCCCCGTGTCTGAAATGCAATGTGTTTTAGCAGTAAGTGACTTTCACCTCTGGAGGGGGGAGCTGGTACCTAAGGTTAATAGCAACATGCTCTTTGTTTTGGGGGTCTCTTGGACAACCCTGACCAACAACTCAAAGAAGGCTGCTCATGCCTGGTGTTGGGGGTTTTGTTAGCTGGCCTTTCACTCTTGGATGAAACATTGTCAGTCCATAGGAGAAATTTTCATTTAAGCTTTACTTATGCAGAGACTTGCTATATTATAGTTCTTTATAAGTAAACAGTTAATAGTGTGATTCCTTACGACTGTTTCCAGACATCTTTACTGTTACTTTACCTCCTTTATTCATCTTTAGTTCTCTCTGTGTCCCTGATTAGACTCCTCCTTTTCCTCATTCCCTCTGTCAGATCATTGGCACCCTGCTAGCCCCCTCTCTACTGCTCTCTGGGCAATGGTTCCTTCTTACTATCTGGTTTCTGCTGTTAGTGTCATTGAATTCTGATATCTGTCTGTTTATTTTTTTTTTGTCCAGATGTCTATTGAAGATAGGACAGTGCTGAAATCACCTACTGTTGATGGCTCAATGTTAATCTGTGTCTTTAAATCTAGTAGTACATTTTTAAAAATGAAATTGGGTGTCCAGAGTTTAGACCCTGTTCACGGAGGATAGTGTGTCTTCTAGGTTAACTGTTCCCTTGATTAGGATGAAGTGCTATACTTTATCTCGTCTGCTTAGTTTTAGTTTGAAGTCTACTTTGTTAGATATTAAGACAGCAACGAACACCTTTTTGTTCTGGTCCATCTGATAGGAAAACTTTTGTCCTTCCTTTTACTCTAAGACAGTGCCGGTCTTTAAAGCTAAGATGTATTTTTTAATAGGCAATAAGACATATGGATGTTGTTTAAAAACGTATTCAGTCAGCCTGTGTCTTTTTGGGTGAGGGGGGCTTCAAAAAGGGTTTCCCTGCATTTCCCTGGCTGTCCAGGTACTTGCTCTGTAGACCAAGCTGACCTCAAACACAGAGATCCACCTGCCTCTGTCTCAGCCAGTATATTTTGGTTGGGAAATTGAGGACATTAGTAGTTAAAGCTATTAACGGCATGTGTGTGTTAATTGCAGTCTCTGTGTTGATGACTTTTGTGTTGGGTTCTCAGTGGTATTTTGTGTTTTAGTAGTTATGGTTTCCTATTTCTTTCTGCAGTCTTGCTGCCATGCTCATCCCTGTCTTTAGTCCAAAATATTGTTTCCTATGTTTTCTTTGGGTTTGGTTTGTTGGATATAAAATTTTTAGGCAGTTTATAACGTGGAAAGTTTTTCTTTCTCCTTCACCTATGGCAGTTTTATTGAGTATATTAGTTTAGAAAAGCCAGCATGGTCTTTAGGACTTGGGATTCATTGTTGCTCTCCTGGCTTTCAGAAACAGGTGTTATTCTGATGAGTTTTCTCTCAGGTGTGACTTGGGTCTTTTCTTGCAGCTTTCAATACACATTTTTTGTTATCCTTAGTGTTTTAACTATGATACAGTGTGGAAATATTATTTTCTGGTCTTGTCTATTTGGTATTCTGCATGCTTCTTATGTCTGTACGGGTATGTCTTTCCTTGGTTTGCGGAAAAGTTTCTTCTATGATTTTGTTGAAGATCTGGTCTATGCAACTGACTTGGTATCCTCTCTCTCACCATGCCTATTGTTTGAAGGTTTGGTCTTTTCACAATGTCCCTCATTACCGGTGTGTTTTTTTCCTGTAGGCTTCTTTTTCACAATCTTTGCCTACTTTTTTTTAATCTTTATCTTCACATCCTGATATTCTACCTTCTGCTCAACCCATTCTACTAGTAAGGCTTCCCTTGGAGTTTTGTAGCTGGGCTATTGTATGCCTCTTCTATCTAGTCAGCTATGGAACACAGCCACAGGCATGGCATGGAGCCCCGGGAGCTCCACAAACAAACAAACAAGCAGATAAACCAACAACCATTATGCCTTATCTGACACTTGACTTTGTCGTGCAGCTCTTTATACCTGTCCTTTCTAGGACCCATTCAAACTAAGTGTTAATAACAGTCCTACTTGTACTAAAAAACACTTTAAAATTTTTGTAATTTATAAAATATTAATCATATTACTAGAATCCCTTACTATACACAGGATCAAGCTATTATAAAACACCATCAAATACTGAATTGACAAATTTTAAAAATAAAAAGGGAGGTATATACACCCACCTACATCCCCACATACTATGCTGTGTTTAATTATGCTAATTTTTTTCACTTTATTCTACTTCCCCTTCCTTGTGTCTCGTCTTCGGCCCTCCTTGTAACTTGACCTCTCTGGGTCTATAGACTGTAACATAATTTTCTTTTACTTTACAATCATGCACTTTTACTTTACCTACTTTATAGGTAGCATCTACTTATCAGTCAGTGCATGCCAAGTGTGTCTTTTGGGGTTCCCTCACTCAGGATGATCTGTTTCTAGTTCCATCCACTTGCCTGCAAATTTCATGATGTCATTTGTTCCCCCCACCCCTTGAGAATAGCTAGGTTTATTATTAATGTACCATCGAGAGACATAAGACCCAACAGCTCCCTGCCCCAACAAGGAAGTTGAAAAAACATGAACAAAAAGAGCCTGTGCTAGCTATGCTAGGGAGTCAGAAATCCTGTGATATGCCATCTCTGCTTTGGGACCCAGAAGAGAGTGTGAGACTCTTCAAAGCTTCCAAAGGGGAGTCCAGGGTCATTTTTGGTGGAGTCCGCGGGTCCTGCTTTTGTAGAACCCGATGGGTACAGTGTACTTTTCCCAACACTTTTGCCGGATGCATGTTAAAGTAATTCATAGCCAAAGTCTGACCCAGAGCTTCTGACAATTGGAGACCAAAAAGTATGGTCTCTTGACTCCAGCTCAGATGTGTGGGCCTCAGACAACTGCTGGAGCTCCGTCTCACCCCTTTCATATAGAAACCAAAGCCTAATGTCTTCTTTGGTCATTGTGAGTGACTCAGCCAAGGCCTCCAGGGTTTTCTCGTTAGAGTCGGGGTCTCTCGAAGTGCTGTATTAGCTCCATAAACTGCTCAAGGGTGAACACAGAATTGCTATCTGTGGAAGACAGACTCGGAGTTGTCTTCATCTCAGTTTCTATCTTGGCTGCAGCTCACTAGAGTTCCCTTCTTCAGTTTTGATGTCATTTGTTTTTAACAGGTGAATTATTTTCCACTGTAGAAATGTACCACATTGTCTTTATCCATTCTTCATTTGAGAGACATCTGGGTTCTTTACAGTTTCTGGCTATTATGAATAAAGCTGTTATGAACATAGTTGAGGAAATGTTCTTGTGATATGGTGGGGCGTCTTTTAGGACATGCCCAGGAGTGGTATAGGTGGGTCTTGAGGTAGGTTAATTATTAATAAACTTTGTGGGTGGACTTGGGGCAGGTGGTGTTGGGAACAGGAGGACCAGGTTGGGGTGGGGAGAAAATACTGGAGTAACAAATGAAATTGGGGGGTGGCATTTCAGGGGCAAGGTGGAAACCTAGTGCAATGGAAACTATGAGAGTAACCCTAGCAAAGGCTCCTAGTAATGTGGGCCAGGGAGCCTGAGTGGCCATCTTCTGTAACCAGGTGAGGTCTCAAGTAGAGGGATTGGGTCACTAACTCAGCCATAAAACCTTGAACCTACAGTTTGTCCCTGCCTGCAAAGTGTCCTGGGACCAGAGCCTAGCAGAATTGTCTTCAAAGAGACCAGAGAGACTTCATGTAACGACAAATGGGAGCAGATGTAGAGTTCCACAGCCAAACATTAGATGGATCTCAGAGATTCCTGTGAAGAGGGACGGAATGATTAGGGGAACCAAGGGGGCCAAGGACACCACAAGAACAAGGCCACAGAGTCAACTGACCAGGACTCATGGGACCTCACAGAGATCTGGGAGCTTGTAGGAATCTGACCTGAGTCCTCTGTATATAAGGTGCAGTAGGCATGGGGGCTGTCCCTGACTCTCTCGCCTGCTTGTGGGATGCTTTTCCTCTTACTAGGTTGCCTTGTCCAGTCGTGATGTGATGGTGTGTTCCTGGCTTTATTGTGGCTGGCTGTGCAGTGTTGGGTTGATGTCCCTAGCAGGGAGGTGGAGCAGGGAAGGATCTGGGGAAAAGGGGGAGTGGGAGCGGGGAGACTGGGGAGAAGGGGAGGGAGGGGAAATGGGATGGAACATATGATAGAAAAATTAAAAAAATAAAAAACCACATTAACCAACATCAATTTTTTTCTTCACATTTAAGGATAATGGTTTTTCTGCTGCACCCAAGCATTCTTCCCTAGAGGAGACACTGCCTAAATAAAGTATATGCTAAGTGAAAAGAACTAAGAACTGATAGCGGGAAAGGACCCGATGTTAACATGGGGCAAGGTAATGTTTATATCTTTCCAGAATATGAACAAAGTCCCAGGTGGCTCCTGATAGCATCCTGGAGCCGACTGGACCATGAAACAGCTGAACGTAGACAACAAGCCGATCCATCAAGAGATCTCCTCAGGGAGGGTACACTGATACCTTGGGGAGACAACAAGGCTCACTCTAACTCAGCAGCTCTCAACCTGTGTGCTGCAACCCCTTTAGCAAGCCTCTATCTCCGAAAATATTTACACTACGATTCATAACAGCAGCAGAGCACAGTTATGAAGTAGCAATGAAAATAATTTTATGGTTGGTGGTCACTACAACATGAGGAACTGTGTTAAAGGGTCACAGCATTAGGAGGTTGAGAACCAATGCTCTAGACCATCAAGCCTAGACTTTGCAAAAACAGCAAGGCTACAATACTACTGGCCCAAAAATGAGTTCATTATGCTTACTGACTGTATTGCATATTAACGCTCAGCATGTCAATGAGGAATCCACATGCCTTTTTTTAGGGTATGGGGTAAAAGGCACACTGTTATGGGATACAGTGTGGTGGTGTTTTGCCATGCTAAGGGTTGTTTTTATCCTTTAAGGCCAGTTGTCTGGACAAATGAAGGTATACAAATGTTTAGTCACACAAATGGGGAATATATTGGGTGGGTTAACCTAACTGATCAGTCCAAATGCAATGATACGGAAGCATTCTCTAGAAAGTCTGATAGTGGAAGCTACCATTGTGTGAAGATAAAAAGAAAATACCCAAGAAACTGTTTACCAATGTTGGTTGGATGGTACCTAGGACAATGTTATCTTTTGCCAATGGTTTAGAAAATAGCCCCTGGCTTCATTTGGCATGTGACAGGCACCAAGAAGAATCTTTTTGAATCAGAGGAGACCCATCTTTTCCTGGGCTCTTAAAAAGAAGTTTATATGGCATAAGGGTCACTTATAAACACTATGCAGAAATAACAGGGGGCAATATAGAATCTACCCATATGCAGAGGGCTCCCCTAACATTCCCGCCAATGCTTTAAGTGTACTTATATCCCTCCTTATTTTTATCCAATCTAATCACACCCGTCCCTCTGGTGAACAACTGCCTTTGGGATAACCTCTACCACCCTTCCTGCAGGTTACAAATTTATGTGGGATAGGCCGTATTACACCTATCTTGCTCACCTATCTTTGCAGTCACTAGAGTTAAGAGAACACTCCTTGAGAATTGTGATGATTCTTTGTTATCTATTGGATCTTGTAATGACTGTAGTCGCAACTGGTTTTTTATTGCCTATGCCAGGAATAGTTACTGGAATACAGAAAATGGTCTCAAAAATGGTCTCTTTCAGTAAAAACTATTACTGTCACAGCAAAGATACTATCAGGAATCAATCAAACAATGGGTGAATTGAGGAACTCAGTTTTGCAATATAGACTTACTATAGATTATTTGTTGCTCAAGCATGATCCTTATTAACAATTTCCTGGCATGTGTTGCTTTGATGGGTCAGGTTTTCCCCCATACTATTGCTAATCAAATTAATGATTTGCATAAAGAGATAGTCAAAGTCTCTCAAGTGACCTTTGAATGGCCAACAGAGTTAAGATGAATTTCCCCTTTCCCTGGTCCTCTTTAGCTAGTCTTATAATTCTTTTATGCTTTGTTTATAATAGGCTAGCCATGGAGACAATGCATTCAAACATGGTCTCTATTACAGCTATTATTTTTTCTTTTAAAAAAAGTTAGGAATGGGGATATGCAGAAGACACAGCTCAGAGACAGCATTAGGAAATCCAGCATTGTTAAACACACAGGCTTTCTTCTTCAAGGGAAGGAAATGACTGTTCACTCAGAAGACTGGAGTCTAAATCTTTATTGTGACTGTCACATGGACACCTTTCCCCAAAGTTTTACTGTGCTTAAATGTGTAAGGAAAATAAACCACTTGATCAGACTCTAGAAGGTTTTGACCCAGCACTGGCTAAAGTGGTGCTGACCTGATTCATCCTTCACCTCATACAGATAGTTTCCATGACAACCATGATGGTTGTAGGGACCCCAGCACTTTATTGGGTATTTCAATCCCATTTTCATTTCAGATTGAGTCCTATTCATGGTTTCTATCTCCTGAATGAGTTCCATTCTTGAGTACTGGATTATCTTCATCATTTCCATCAGCGTCGTTTGTGAATTCTTACTCAGGCATTATCCTCCATAAGCTCTTCCTTTGCCATTTCATTGATGTGTTTCTTTCAGTCTTCTCAAAACTCCTTGATGAGCCGGGCATGGTGGCACACGCCTTTAGTCCCAACACTTGGAGGCAGAGGCAGGCGGATTTCTGAGTTCAAGGCCAGCATGGTCTACAAAGTGAGTTCCAGGACAGCCAGGGCTATACAGAGAAACCCTGTCTCGAAAAACAAAACAAAACAAAACAAAACAAAACAAAACAAAACAAAACAAACAAACAAACAAACAACAACTCCATTAATTCTTTGAGGAGGTTTATGATTGGTTTTATTGTTCTTGTTAGTCTGCTTTTTTTTGTTGTGGTGGTGGTTTGGTTTTGGCTTTTTGAGACAGGATTTCTCTGTGTAATAGCCCTGGATGTTCTAGACTCATTTTGTAGACAGGCTGACCTCTAACTCACAGAGACCCATCTCGTTAAAAGATGTATGCCATCACACACCAGCTTAATGATTGTTCTTTCAATTTTTACGTGCTAAGGTTGATACCTGTATTCCAATTGGTGAACATTCTACAAGAATGCTGGGTTTCAGGGAGCAGATACAGGTTTGATCCTTCATACTGTTTGTATTTTTGCAATAAGATCAGGGCACACAGACTCCTTTTGTTAATTCTGTGTCTGGATAGACCCTGAATAAGGTTATGGGGGATGTGGCTGGCTGAAGTGGTTGAATGTTTAAAGTTAACAGACAAGCATTATATTTAAGAAATGGTCAAAACCACAAGGAAAAGCATAACAATCAGAAAGGCAAGACAAGCCTGGTAACATAAAGAATAAGTATTTTAAACTTGGCTTTGGTGGTACACACCTGTGATCCTGACACTCAAGAGACTGAGGCAGAAGATTCATGAATTTGAAGCCAGGTGGGGCTACACAGTGAGTTACAGGTGAATAAATAAATAAATAAATAAATAAATAAATAAGTACTTTTCTGACACAGGAGAAAAAAGGAAAATTATTCTTAACTAGGAAAAAAAGGCAAAATTATGATTTCCTGCTTTCAGAGCTTTTGAACTCTAAAAGCAAACCTTTGTACACTGGAATTTACCCAGATTAGACACTCCCGAGGAATGATATTCCTTTGTCACAGCCTATTTAATTAATGCACAATGACTGAAGTGGCAGTTTTATGACTCTATAAAGTTATAGTTTAAATTTAGAAATTAAAGGCCCTATGATTTTATAGTCTTATGATGTAGTTAGCGGGCAGGATTTTATTGTGCCATAGACATTTCACTGGCCTCGAGTCATACCTAGGGAATGTCCTTGAAATTCCTTCCATTACCTCCGGTCTATACGCCTTTGTGCACCCCTGAGCTCAGCTTTTCTTTCTTTCTTTTCTTTCTTTAAATTTCAATGTTATCCCCTTTCCTTGTTTTCCCTCTGAAAACACCCCCTTCCCATGCCCTGTCTCCTGCTTCCCTGTCCTGGCATTCCCCTACACTGGGGCATCGGAGCTCAGTTTTTCTTAGCTCAAATCAACCAGCTTCTTTTGGCCCTGATTGCTCCCTCCTCTAAGAGTTACGTTGAATTTTGATAAATATTCATAATTTCTGATTCATAATCTGATAATTTTGATTTTTTATTTTAGTAATTTAATTTAAAACAATTTTTATTTTATGTGCATGGATGTTTTGCCTTCATGTGTGTCTCTGTACCATTTGCATGCCTGATGACGGTGGAGGGCAGAAGACAGTATCCAATCTGAAGTTACAAACAGTTGTGAGCCACAGTGTGGGTTCTGGGAACAGAATCTCTGAAAAAGCATTCAGTGCTCTTAACCAATGAGCTGCCTCTCCACTCCCCATACTGATTGCTTTCAGTTTTCTGAATTTTACTAAGGAGATGGGGATAAGTGAATAAATAGGAGGTCGTGGGGAGTGTGCTATGGAGCACTCTAGAAAGGCTCAGAAATACCTCGTAGCTGTGATATCAGAGATGCAAGCTGGCAGGCAGCTGGAAGGCATAGTGAAACTGTTCATTTCTCCGCTACCTGGGCAGAGAACTGGAGTCTGCCCACTGGGAAGATTTGTTTCTCAGGCTCTAGGCTTAGGGAGCTCAGGAACAGCTGGGAGCAGAGCTACTGAGTAGATATGGGGGAGCCAAGTCAGTTTACAATCTGAACAGAAACCCTCTGTTAAATCTCAGCTCAGCAGGTAGATCAGTGGAATAGAATTGAAGATGAAGAAATGAACCCACATACCTATGGTCATTTGATCTTTGACAAAGGAACTAAAAGGATCCAGTGGAAAAAAGACAGTATTTTCAACAAACGGTGCTGGTTCAACTGGCGGTCAATATGTAGAAGAATGCAAATTGATCCATTCTTATCTTGCCGTATAAAGTTCAAGAGGATCAAGGACCTCCACATAAAACCAGATTCACTAAATCTAATAGAAGAGAAAGTGGGGAAAACTGTCAAACACATGGGCACAGGGGAAAGTTCCTGAACAGAACACCAATGGCTTATGCTCTAAGATCAAGAATTGACAAATGGGACCTCACAAAATTGCAAAGCTTCTTTCTGTAAGGCAAAGGACACTGTCAATAGGACAAAATGGCAATCAACAAATTGGGAAAAGATCTTTACCAACTCTACATGATAGAGGGCTAATAGCCAATATATACAAAGAACTCAAGAAGGTAGACTCCAGAGAACCAAATAACTTTATTACAAAATGGGGAACAGAGCTAAACAGAGAATTCTCAACTGAGGAAACTTGAAGGGCTCAGAAACACCTAAAGAAATGTTCAATATCCTTATTCATCAGGGAAATGCAAATCAAAAGGACCCTGAGATTCCACCTCACACCAGTCAGAATGGGTAAGATGAAAAACTCAGGTGACAGCAGATGCTGGCAAGGATGTGGAGAAAGAGGAACACTCCTCCATTGTTGGTGGGATTGCAAGCTGGTACAACCACTCTGGCAATTAGTCTGGCAGTTCCTCAGAAAATTGGGCATAGTATTACCTGAGGACCCAGCTATACCACTCCTGGGCATATACATGTAATAAGGAAACGTTCTCCACTATGTTTATAGCAGCCATATCTATAATAGCCAGAAGCTGGAAAGAACCCAGATGTCCCTCAACAGAGGAATGGATACAGAAAATGTGGTACATTTACACAATGGAGTACTACTCAGCTATTAAAAACAATGACTTCATGAAATTCTCAGGCAAAAACTTGAGAATATCTTCCTGAGTGAGGTGACTCAGTCACAAAGGAACAAACATGGTATGTACTCACTGATAAGTGGATATTAGCCCAAAAGTTCAGAATACCCAAGATTAAATTCACAGACCACATGAAGCCTAAGAAGAAGGAAGACCAAAACGTAGATGCTTCGGTGCTTTTTAGAAAGGTGAACAAAATACTCACAGGAGGAAATCTGGAGACAAAGTGGGGAGCAGAGACTGAAGGAAAGGCCATTCAGAGACTGCTCCCCCTGGGCATCCATCCCATATACAGCCACCAAACCCAGATGTTATTGTGGATGCTGGGAAGTGCTTGCTAATGGAAGCCTGATATGGCTGTCTCCTGAGAGGCTCTGCCAGAGCCTGACAAATACAGAGGAGGAAGCTCGAAGTCAACCATTGGACTGAGCTTGGGGGTCCCCGATGGAGGAATTGGAGAAGGGACTGAAGGAGTTGAGGGAGTTTGCAGCCCCATGGAGGGAGCAACAGTGTCAACAGGTCAGACCCCCGGGAGCTCCCAGGGATTGGACCACCAATCAAAGAATACCCGAGTGACTGACCCATGGCGCTGGTCACATATGTGGCAGAAAATGGCCTTGTTGGACATCAGTGGGAGGAGAGGCCTTGGGCATGAGGGTGTTCAATGCCCCAGTGTAGGGGAATGCCAGGGTGGGAGGATAGGAGTGGGGGGGAAGCACCCTCATAGTGACATGGGGAGGGGGGAATAGGGTAAGGGGTTTCCAAAGGGGAAACACTTGAAATGTAAATAAAGAAAATATCCAAGAAAAAAAGAAAGAAAGAAAGAAACTCTAAAATAAAAAATAAGCCAGGCAGTGGTGGCACATGCCTCTAATCCCAGCACTTGGGAGGCAGAGGCAGGCGGATTTCTGAGTTCGAAATGAACTGGTCTACAAAGTGAGTTCCAGGACATCCAGGGCTGCACAGAGATACCCTGTCTCAAAAAACAAAATCAATCAATCAATCAATAAATAATAAAATAAGAATCTCAGCTCGGAGTTGGGAAAATATATCCTTACCTAGAATCCACTCCTGCTTCTATTTATAGCCCTCTAACCAGGCAAAAGCTGTGAGGAAACTTATCTAGGAAAAAAATCCGCCAAAACCAACATTTATGGGTTGGTAGATGGCTCACTGGTAAAGGCATTTTCCCACCAAGCTTGATGACTTGAGTTCTGTCCTTGGGAACCACATAGCAGAAGGGGAGAACTGGCTGCTGCCAGTGGTTATCTGATGTCCACAGGTACACAGGGGCTGATGTCCACAGGTCCACTGGGGCTGATGATGTCTAAGGTACACAGGGGCTGATGTCCACAGGTGCACAGGGGCTGATGTGCACAGGTGCACAGGGGCTGATGTCCACAGGTGCACAGGGGCTGATGTCCACAGGTGCACAGGGCTGATGTCCACAGCTACACAGGGGCTGATGTCCACAGGTACACAGGGGCTGATGTCCACAAGTTCACTGGGGCTGATGATGTCTAAGGTACACAGGGGCTGATGTCCACAGCTACACAGGGGCTGATGTCCATAGGTGCACAGGGCTGATATCCACAAGTGCACAGGGCCTGATATCCACAGGTGCACAGGGCTGATGTCTACAGGTGCACAGGGGCTGATATCCACAGGTGCACAGGGGCTGATGTGCACAGGTGCATAGGGGCTGATGTCCACAGGTGCACAGGGGCTGATATCCACAGGTGCACAGGGCTGATGTCCACAGGTGCACAGGGGCTGATGTGCACAGGTGCACAGGGGCTGATGTCCACAGGTGCACAGGGGCTGATGTCCACAGGTGCACAGGGGCTGATGTCCACAAGTTCACTGGGGCTGATGATGTCTAAGGTACACAGAGGCTGATGTCCATAGGTGCACAGGGCTGATGTCCACAAGTGCACAGGGGCTGATATCCACAGGTGCACAGGGCTGATGTCTACAGGTGCACAGGGGCTGATATCCACAGGTGCACAGGGGCTGATGTGCACAGGTGCATAGGGGCTGATGTCCACAGGTGCACAGGGGCTGATATCCACAGGTGCACAGGGGCTGATGTGCACAGGTGCACAGGGGCTGATGTCCACAGGTGCACAGGGGCTGATGTCCACAGGTACACAGGGGCTGATGTCCACAGGTGCACAGGGGCTGATGTCCACAGGTACACAGGGGCTGATGTGCACAGGTGCACAGGGCTGATGTCCACAGATGCACAGGGCTGATGTCCACAGGTGCACAGGAGCTGATATCCACAGGTGCACAGGAGCTGATATCCACAGGTGCACAGGGGCTGATGTCCACAGGTGCATAGGGGCTGATGTCCACAGGTGCACAGGGGCTGATATCCACAGGTGCACAGGGCTGATGTCCACAGGTGCACAGGGGCTGATGTGCACAGGTGCACAGGGGCTGATGTCCACAGGTGCACAGGGGCTGATGTCCACAGGTGCACAGGGGCTGATGTCCACAGGTGCACAGGGGCACTTGCTCCCTCCACCCCATCAGAATTTTTAAAAAGTAGAAACTAATATTTGGAGGCAATTCACTCATTACTTGTTTTTTGTTCTCATAATCAAAAGACTTCATCCAGAGGTGCAAGACTCCAGTTCTTAGGCATATGATCAAAGGCCATGGGTCATCAGACAACTGAGCAATGCTGGGAATATGAGAATCAGTGACTCACCAAATGTAATAATGTAATAAAGGAACCTAGGGAAACAGGCAATGATGAGGGCAAGAAGAAGAGGAGCCTTTTAAAAATCTCATTTCCCACAGAGACTAGAGACAATTCTGCATCTACGAATCAAGATCATAATGCCATAGATATGGTACCAGAAATCTGGAGAAGCATCAACTGGGATGCTGCCACATTAGCAGAGTAATTGGGGTCTGCACATAGGGTCTTATTAATAAAAGAATTTAAGAATGGTCTCAGAAGGAACCTTGAGGATAATTTGATTAGGACAGGCAAATTGTAATCTGAAACTGCTTGGGGGAGAAGGGCAGAGATAGGAGGAAAGAAAACTGTGCCCTTAATAAGCAGCTACATCTCCGAAGATGTGGAGATGCTACAGAGAAAAAGAGACTGCCCAGAGTGTTAAGAAAGCATGCCCAGCATAAGCCAGTATCCAGAGAAAACAGAAAGAAGGAAAAGGAAAAGTCACAAGGCAGGCTTAGTCCAGCCACACAGCAGCTGCTCCTCATTCCATTCTTTTGACCAGCAGGAAGTAGCCCAAGGCCAGAGGTAGATTCCATTCTTTTGACCAGGAGGAAGTAGCTCTCCCTTAAATGGCCCCAAGAGAACCCTGATCAAAGCTATTGTAACATTTTCCTATCTAAAGAGGTAACCCTAATATCATTTAAGAGATGCGCTGAAATTTGGAAATAAAAATAACATATTGCTATCATGAAAATTTAGAGGCCCAATTCTAAAATTGTTCACCAGCAGGATATTAGTGTCTGGGGTAGAGTTTGCACTGCACCCTCACACATAACCTCCAGACAGTGTGCTCATTCAGGAGACAAGGAACCACTGCTCCCTTCCGGCATGGAAAAAAACCAACTACATTCCTGATTGTTCCCTTCAGTTTGCAGCATCCAGGTCTCATTTCCTGTTGCCATCATATGTAAATGCGGTATGGACTTAGATACAGATGTAAATACAAATATGGCTAGATAGAGACAGAAGCTAGGTGTGGAGGGACAAGCATTTAGAGGATTGAACATTCAGGGTTAGCCTCAGTGACATAGTGAATTTGAGGCCAGCCTCGGTTACATGAGACCAGTACAACAACAACAACAAAACAGAGGTTTCCAAAGAATATAAAAAGATTTTGGAAATTATAGCAGAAATTTTTAAAAATGAAAACTGAGCAGGGTACGGTGGTGTACTCCTTTAATCCCAACTCTTGTAAGGGAGAAACCGACCAATCTCTGTGAGTTTGAACCAGCCAGCAAAACTTAAAATAATTTAATGATAATAGCGAAATTATTTCTCATAAAGGAAAACAAAATAGACCTGAAAAATAGGGAAGAAAAGGCAAATAATTATTGCAGTTACAGTAACTAAGGTAACACAACCTTGTCCTGCCTCCATTTTCTGTCTGCTTCTCTCCTTCTCAGCCCTCCTACCTCCCTCACGATGCTGTACCACTGAGTGTCAACATCAAGAGAGTTTCTGAGACATGAGTCCACTTCTGGTCACTAGCAAAAATTAGTAGTTCTTGTACTCTTAATTGTCCTCATCAATGTGATGGTCTGCATCTTTCTCACAAGGATTGTTTCATTTTTGGAGGCCCCAGTGAGATTGTCCCACTCACATAGGACTCAGTTTCAGTCAGGATCTCCACTGTCAGAACGGAGGGTGCAAGGGAAGGGAGGGGTCTCCTGGAGACATTTCAGGGCCCCATGCCTCCTGCTGAGACTGGAGTGGTGTCAAATGACTGCTGTGTTCCCAAACACAGATGGCATCCTTCTGACACTCTCAGGAGGTAAGTCTGTCTATTGAATTCAGTTCTGGTTAAAATGGATGGGCCATGTGAGCAATTGTTCTTAGTTCTCGGAGACTAAGAACAATTGGCCTCTTGGCAGCCTTCTGGATAAGAGGGACAGGCCTTTGGGGACCCTCTTTAGGGTTAAAGTCGATAGGCCCTTTGAGGAATTCCATTAAGGTTTGGGTAGGAAACACACAAAGAGAGTCTTTCCTTCTCCTCTTGTACTTCATTGGGAGGTCACTAGAGGAAGATCTGGTGTTCTAGTTCTGCCTCTTAGGGATTTATAGTAGACCTCTGTTTTGAGTGGATGGTTAGCCAAATTGTTGTCTGAATGACTGGATGCATTCTGGACAGTTCTGCCCTGAGAGCATCATTTCTGTAATTGATGTCTATCTTGTTGTTTTGTCTTCCTCAGTTGTCTGTCTTGAGGGCTGGTCTGTTCTCTAAGCTGACTTTCATTTAGTGGCAACTGGAAGCCAACCTGAGGTATGTGACTCACCGTTTAGGGAACACATCACCTATGTTACATGCATGGTGTCGATTCTTTTCTGGGATCCTCTGATTCCATCTCTGTTTTGATTTTCACCAATGAACTACACCACTGCCTCTCTCCGTTCCAGATTTATAAAATCCTAATTTCCTTAGCTTGTCTATATATTTTTTTAACTGAAAAGCAGAAATAAAAGCAATCCTCACTATAACCTTAGGAATTTATAGATCTTAATCACCAGGCATATCATCCTTAAGTCCCAGTCTCCACTAAATTAATACAACTTACTCAGACCATTTACAATTTACCTTAAGATTTCATATATATATATATATATATATATATATATTTTTAAAGCATAAGGATTCATGGTAGTAATTATAATGCTTCCTACAGGGCTAGCCCCAAGGCCTCCCTATGACTGGACTCTGACATTTTACTATTCTGCTTGGTCTAACATAGCTGGTTTGACTGACATCCATGACTGACCACCTCACTCACAGGCCCTACAGGTTCTCTCATTCTTCTCCAACTAGGTCTAATGATTAGGCCCTGCTCAATCAACTGACATTATCTAGTACTTGACCCTTCATAAAAACCAGTGATTTAATCATAAAATCAAAAGGCCTTTTAAAACGGTTATCTTCTCCCATATTTCCTCCTTTAATTTGGCTTTTTATTCTCCTGCTCATTTAATCCCCCTATTCTAGTTTTCTCTTTATCCCTTTAAAACACTATATTATATTTTCTCTTCCTTGGAAAAAAGATCCTTTCCTGCCCCCTGTTCCCTGGATATTCTAAATGAAACACACATACCTAAAGTTTAAAAGTTAGCATTGATATATGAGAGAAAATATGAAATGTCTGTCTGTCTTACCTCACTCAGAATGATTGTTTCTAGCTCCGTTCATAATTTCATTTTTTCATTGTGTAGATGTACCGCATTTTCATCACCCATACATCCAGGCTGTTTCTAGTTTCCAGCTATTATGAATAGGGCATTAACGAACATGAATGAGCAAGTGTCTGTAGCAAGATGGAGAGTCAGTTGGGTATGTGTCCAAGAATGGTACAGCTGGATCCTGAGGTAGATCTATTTCCAGCTTCCAGAGGAACTGCCACACTGATTTCCATTGTAGCCATACATGGGTGTGCTTCCACCAGCGGTGGGTAAGTGTCCTTCCCTTCGTCCTCACCAGAATCTGCTGTCATATGCTCTTGGCCTTGACCATCCTGACTACTGGGATAAGATAAAAATCTCAAAATCATCTTAATTTGCATCTCCTGGATGGGTAAAGATGTTGAACATATCTTTAAGTGTTTCTCAGCTATTTTCCATCTTGAGAACTATCTGTCTAGTTTTATACATCATTGAGAATTGGGGTTACTTCAGTTTTTTGAGTTCTTTGTATAATAATCTCTGTCTGTCAGATGAATAGGTAATACAGATTTTCCCATTCTATAGACTACTGCTTTGCTCACATGATGATGTCCTTTGTTGGACAGAAACTTTTTAGCTTCACGAGATCCCATTTATTAATTGTTGGTCTCAATGCCTGCTATCAGGGTCCAGTTCAGAAAGTTCTTTCCTGTGGATTATTTTTCTTTCTCTTCTATCAGAATCAAGGTATCCAGTCTTATGTTGGGGTCCTTGATCTATCTGGAGTTAGTTTTGTGCAGTTATAATTGAACCAAATTAAACTTATCCCCAACTAGCTTACAAATAAATAAGACTCAGACCAATCTTAATTTATTTGGCTTTGACAACTACTTGGAGGTAACCCTTAATCTAACTGCTGGCCTGGCTACTTCCCCCAGCAGTGTACCCCCTATGCTTGCTGCTGCTTCTGGCCATGTGTTCATGGTCCATCTCCTCTGATGGTGGCTTCCTCCTCACGCTGCCCTGTCTGTCCTTTCTCCTTCCTCTCCAACCCCAAACCAGGTAACTCAAATCCCACCTACCTCTAATCCCTCCAGCAATTAGCTCTAGCCATTTTTATTTAATCAATAGTTTTAAATTAAGGAACAAGGTTTGCACAACAAAAGCTGGTAAATCCAAGAATTCATTTGCAGGCAACTAGACTTTTGTGTATAGAATTTAGCATTACAGTACATAGCAACAGATCAAACCTCCACATGCAGGGTTGCTTTGATTCTTCTACATGCATCTGTCTAGTCTGACCAGCACCATTTGTTGAAGGTGCTGTCTTTTCTCCAGTGTGTACCTGTTTTCTACTTTATAAAAAAAAAATCAGCTGTTTGTAGGTGTGTGAGTTATGGCCATGTCTTCCTGTTCCATTCCATTGATCAACATGGCTGGTTTTATGCCAATATGATGTCATTTTAATTATGATAGCACTGTAATACAATGAAAAATCTGGGTGTTTGTTTATTATTCAGTATGTTTAGCTATCAGTGTTCCCTTATAAAGTTGAAGATTGCTTTTTTAAATTTATGTAAATACTGTGTTGACATTTTAATGGAGATTGCATTGAATCTTTAGAATGCTTTGGGTATTATGGTTTTTTTTGCAATATTAATTTACTACTAATCTGTGAGCACGGGACATCTTCCCATCTTCTGGTGATTTCAATTTCTCTCTTCAATGCCTTAAAGTTTTTATTATCTAAGTCTCTGACTTGCCTGGTTAGCATTACTGCAAGGTATTTTTGAGGCTATTATGAAAGTTTGCATTTCCCTCATCTGTATGTTTGTCATTTATAAAAAGAAAGGGCGGCTGGGGACAGTGTGAGGCAGCCGGGGACGGTGTGAGAGTGGTAAGATGGCGGCCGCAGCGGTGGTGGAGTTCCAGAGAGTCCAGTCTCTACTTAGCACCGACCGGGAGGCCTCCATCGACATCCTCCACTCCATCGTGAAACATGACAATCAAGAAAATGATGAGGAGGCAGTCCAGGTCAAAGAGCAGAGCATCCTTGAACTGGGTTCTCTCCTGGCGAAGACTGGACAAGCTGATGAGCTTGGAGGACTCCTGAAGTATGTACGACCTTTCTTGAATTCCATCAGTAAACTAAAGCAGCTCGTCTGGTCCGGTCTCTTCTTGATCTGTTTCTAGATATGGAAGCAGCTACAGGGCAGGAGGTCGAGCTATGTTTAGAGTGCATCGAATGGGCCAAATCAGAGAAAAGAACTTTCTTACGCCAAGCATTGGAGGCAAGGCTGGTGTCTTTGTATTTTGATACCAAGAGGTACCAGGAAGCATTGCATTTGGGTTCTCAGCTGCTTCGGGAGTTGAAAAAGATGGATGATAAAGCCCTTTTGGTGGAAGTACAGCTTTTAGAAAGCAAAACTTACCATGCTCTGAGTAATCTGCTGAAAGCCCGAGCTGCCTTAACCTCTGCTCGAACCACAGCAAATGCCATCTACTGTCCCCCTAAATTGCAGGCCACCCTGGACATGCAGTCAGGTATTATTCATGCAGCAGAGGAGAAGGACTGGAAAACTGCATACTCATACTTCTATGAGGCATTCGAAGGCTACGACTCCATTGATAGCCCCAAGGCCATCACATCTCTGAAGTAGATGTTGCTGTGCAGAATCATGCTCAACACCCCAGAAGATGTCCAGGCTTTGGTGAGCAGAAAGCTTGCACTTCGGTGTGCAGGGAGGCAGACAGAAGCATTGAAATGTGTGGCTCAAGCTAGCAAGAACAGATCACTGGCAGATTTTGAAAAGGCCCTGACAGACTACAGGGCAGAGCTCCGGGACGACCCAATCATCAGCACACATTTGGCCAAGTTGTACAATAACTTACAGGAACAGAATCTGATCCGGGTTATTGAGTCTTTTTCCCGAGTCCAGATTGAACACATATCTAGCCTCATCAAACTCTCCAAGGCCGACGTGGAGAGAAAATTATCACAGATGATTCTTGACAAAAAGTTTCATGGGATTTTGGACCAGGGGGAGGGTGTCCTGATCATTTTCGATGAACCCCTAGTAGATAAAACTTATGAAGCTGCTCTGGAAACTATTCAGAACAGGAGTAAAGTAGTGGACTCCCTCTACAGCAAAGCCAAGAAGCTGACATAGAGTTGGATCTGTAGCGATCCTTTGGAGAGTGTGTGTGGCGGGAGAGTGAACCCTTGGGGAAATGCTAGGAGATTCTTTTCTTTCTGTTCCACTTTTCGCTCGGAAAGTTTTTAACCCTCATTGGTGCATCTGTATCCAGCGATAGGCGGCCAGTTCTCATGTAATCCGTACTGGCCAACACGGGAGTGGGGAAATTGCTTAAAAAAAAGAAAAAGAAAAAAAAAGATTCTAAATAAAAGGAAAAAGGCTTACACTAAAAGAAAGAAAGAAAGAAACAAAGAAAGAAAGAAAGAAAGAAAGAAAGAAAGAAAGAAAGAAAGAAAGAAAGAAAGAAAGACTACTGATTTGTGTGTGTGTTAATTTTGTGTCTGCTCCTGAGAAAGTAAAACCAAGAGCTGCTAAGTTTCCACAAGGGGTCTAGGACTAGCTTTTACTGTATTTGGGATTTCTGATGGGATTCCTAGAAATCAGTGGATTTTTAACTGGGAAAATGGAAAGGCCTTAAACAACAGTGGATTGTTTGTTGTTGTTGTTGTTGTTGGTTTTTTTTTGACACGAGATCTTGCTGTACAGTCCTGCTGGCTCAGGACATACTTTGTAGATTAGGCAGCCTTGAACTCAAAGAGAAGATGGGCCTGTTTCTGACACTGGAACACAGAGATTAAAGGTGTGTACAACTGATATAGAAGAAACTCGGAGTAATAGACCTGATGGTATAAAGAACTTGTAAATATATTTCCTTCAAAGACACTGAATCACACAAAGTAGAATTTAGCTAAAGGAGTACTGCTCCAAAATTCAAAAAAACAAAAACAAAAACAAGAAAACCAAGAGAGAAAGTAGTACACCAACCAGAGATGAGTGAAATAGACTAACAGAATGTTAGGGTGTACATGCTTATTTGCTGCCACTGAGTCCATCCTCTCAACAGGCAGCTCAAGGGGTAGTACAGGGTTCCTGGCCGCCATAAAGCCCCCTGTTCCCTTCTTTATAACAGCGCTGGCTGTCCTAGAGCTCACTGTGTAGACAAGGCTGGCTCCTCATTCACAGAGATCTGCCTGCCTCTGCCTCGAGTGCCCAGTGTTTTTCTTGGGAAAAGCATAATTCTGCCACATGGGCAAGATGACCCCAGTTAACAACTGTTTGGAAGAAACAAGAACAAAAATCACTGATATACCTAAGAAATGATTCTGGCAATATCTTTGCAGTGTAAATCTTCCATCTATTCAAGTAGCTGGACTTGTGGTCTTCTGTCTCTGTTTAAATTGTTTTCAATGTGTAACCTGGGGCTGAAACTGAAAGAGATTTAAGGATGATAGCATATATAAACTGCATAAACCTAGTGTGTATATAAGTTACTAAATCTTCTATTCAAGGTTGACTCCTTTTTGAGTACTAGCCAGAGGCAGACAAATGCTATTAAAGAGCTTTTTTTTTATTAATCTAGGAATACAGAGTAATTTCTCACTAGGAAGGCATATTATTATTTTTTATTTGAATTAATTAATTTTTTTTACACTCCATATTTTATTCCCACCCACCATCCACCCTCCGACTGTTCCACATCCCATTCCTTTTCCCCACTCTCCTGTCTCCACGTGGATGTCCCCTTCCCCCACCCCAACTGACCTCTAAACTCCCTGGGGCCTCCAGTCTCTTGAGGATTAGGTGTATCATCTCTGAATGAACACAGACCTGGCAGTCCTCCACTGTATGTGTGTTGGAGGCCTCATATCAGCTTGTGTATGCTGCCTGTTCGGTGTTTGAGAGATCTCGGTAGTCCATATTAATTGAGACTGCTGGTCCTCCTACAAGATTGCCCTTCTCCTCAGCTTCTTTCAGCCTTCCCTAATTCTGTAAGGCAAAGGACATAGTCAATAAGACAAATCAGTGGGGCTGATGAAATGGCTTAGCGGTTAAGAGCATTGACTGCTCTTCCAAAGGTCCTGAGCTCAATTCCCAGCAACCACATGGTGGCTCACAACCGTCTGTAATGAGATCTGAAACCCTCTTCTGGAGTGTCTGAAGACAGCTAGACTGTACTTACATATAATAAATAAATAAATCTTAAAAAAAAAAACAGACAAATTGGTAACATACAGATTGGGAAAAAAATCTTCACTAACCCCACATCTGATAGAGGGCTAATATCCAATATATATATAGAACTCAAGAAGTTAATCACCAAAAAAACAAAACAAAACAAAACAAAAACAAACAAACAAACAAAAAACCCAAAACAACCCAGTCAAAAAATGGGGTATAGAACTAAACTGAGATTTCACAACAGAGGAATCTCAAATGGCTGAGAAGCACCTAAAGAAATGTTCAAAGTCCTTAGTGATCAGGGAAATGCAAATCAAAACAACCCTGAGATTCCATCTTACACCAATCAGAATGGCTAAGATCAAAACCTCAGGTGGCAACACATGTTGGAGAGGATATGGAGAAAGAGGAAAACGCTCCTCCATTGCTGGTGGGATTGCAAACTGGTACAACCACTCTGGAAATCAATCTGGAGGTTCCTCAGAAAATTGGAAATAGATTGACCTGAAGACCCAGCTATACCACTCTTTGGAATATACCCAAAAGATGCCCTACCATGCCACAGGGGTTCCACTATGTTCATAGCAGCCTTATTTGTGATAGCTAGAAGTTGGAAACAACCCAGATGTCCCACAACAGAAGAATGGATACAGAAAATGTGGACAATTTTACACAATGTGGAAAAATGTACACTATGGAATACTACTCAGCTATTAAGAATGAGGACATCCGGGCTGGCGAGATGGCTCAGTGGTTAAGAGCACTGATTGCTCTTCCAGAGGTCCTGAGTTCAAATCTCAGCAACCACATGGTGGCTCACAACCATCTGTAATGAGGTCCGATGCCCTCTTCTGGTGTGTCTAAAGACAGCTACAGTGTATTCATATACATAAAACAAATAATAAAAAAAAAAAGAATGAGGACATCCTGAATTTTGCAGGCAAATGGATGAAACTAGAAAATATCATCCTGAGTGAGGTAACTCAGACCCAAAAGGACATGCAAGGTATGTACTCACAAATATGTGGATATTAGCAAAAAAAAAAAAAAAAAAAGGTACAGAATACCCAAGATACAGTCCACAGAACTCAAAAAGGTCAACAAGCTGAAGTGCCCAAATGAGGATGCCACAGTCCCACTTCGGAGAGAAGAAAGCAATCACAAGTAGGGAGGGAGGGACCTGGGAGGGAAAGTGGATGGGAGTGGTAATGGAGGCGGGGAACCTGATCTGGTATTGGGTGAGGGAGAAGAACTGAAGCCCTGAGGGACAGCAGAAAGAATGGAAACAGGCAACTTTGGAAAAGAGGAGGTTGGGGGACCCTCCAAAACGCACCAGAGATCTGGGATCTGAGAGTCTCTCAGGACTCAAAGGGAGGAACTCTAGATGAAATGCCAGACAATAGGGAGAGGGAACTTATAGAGCCCACCTCCAGCAGGAAGACAGGACATCAAGTGAGGGAAGGGGTTGCCATCCACAGTCACATCTCTGGCCCATAATTGTTCCTGTCTGAAAGAATTACGGGGATGGAAATGGAGAGGAGCCTGAGGAAGAGAAGGTCCAGCGACAGCCCCAAAGTGGGATCCAGCTCAAGGGGAGGCCTGAAACTATTATTGACACTATTACTGAGGCTATGGAGTGCTCACAAAAAGGGATCTATCATGACTGCCCTCCGAAAGACACAACAAGCAGCTGAAAGAGTCAGATGCAGATATTTTCACCCAACCAGTAGACAGAAGGCTTATTATTTTTATAATACCAATATGGCTAGCACAGATGTTCTTAATTGTGTTGGAATTCTTTATGAGTTGGCAAAAGGCTTTGACCAGACTTGAGAGTGAGGGTTCTTTTCTCTCCCTATGCCTGTATACTTCTGTCTTCCTGTCTTGCTTCCTAGGCGTCTGTATACGGTGTGATTTCACCTATTGTGGTTTATACCCAGAAGAAGGATTTCTATTTTTAATTTCCTTTTTAGAATTACAGTTAAGACCAGAGAGTTAGCTCAGTGATTAAGAGCACTTATTGCTCCTGCAAAGGACCCGGGTTCAACAGCAACCAACCACATGGCAGTTCATAACTATGTGTAACTCCAGTCCCAGAGGATCTGATCTCCAAGGGCATTGGGCATATATGTGGTACACATACATACATGTAGGCAAAACATGCATCCACATAAAATAATAAAATAAATCTTAAAATACTTAGAATTACACTTATTCTCTATTTTGTATGTGTTTGTATGTGAGCATGTGCTTGTTCATGGCATAGCACCTGTGTGGAAGTCAGAGGATAACTTACTGGAGTCAGTTCTCTCCTCTCACCATGTAGTCCTTAGGATTGAACTCGGGCAAACAGGCTTGGCTGCAAGTGCCTTAACCCACTAAATCATCTCACAGGCCCCTTAATTCACTATTCTGAATGTTGTTAAGTAAAGGCAAATTTATTCCTGTATAAATCGTATCTCAGAGCAACTGAATAACTGATGCGGATATGTTATTCTTTATAGAACAACCCCAACTCATCCCCCAAGTTATAAGTTCTACAAGTGAAACAATCCTTTTAGAACAGCACCTCTCATGATGGCAGACGTGGTCCTTGTTTGCACTGTTCTCTTTTGGTTTTTGATTTATTTTGGTTTGGCTTGGTTCTTCAAGCATTAGAGATGTGCTTAGTATCATTGAAGACTAAACTTAAATGTTTTTTGAGGTGCCAGCTTCTTGTCTGCTAGACAAGTTCTTTAACACTGAGCTGCACCCCTCTGTTATCTGAATTTAAAACCTTAAACGTTTCTTAATTTAGATTTAAGTAACCAAACAGATGCTTGGAAGATCTCCATTATACTGGATAGTGCAGTTCTATGATAATAATCTTTGATCCTGAAAACATTTGGTGAGAGACTGACAGGAAACTTTATAATGGATGAATCAGAGTGACTATCCATGAACATATGAGAATGTTTATTTGGTTTTATAGTCATGAAGCAATGGGTTTCATCATGGCATTTATAAGCATAATTTTAGTTGATCTTTCTTTTCTCCTCCCTCCCCCACATCATTCTGGCTTCTTACTCATTCCCTCCTCCCCTCATGGGTTTCCACTTTCAAGTCACAAGTGTTCTTTTGCCAATTCCCACCCCCAGGGGCTTCATTCTCTCTCCTTCCTTAAGACCTCTTTTGCCTCCTTCATGGTCTTCCTTTTAGTTTCATGACCTATAACTCCCATGTGTACACATGCATAGAAATTAAAACTTATGCTACGCATATCACAGAGATTCTCTCTGATTGCTTCTCTGAGTGTGGGTTACTTAATATAATAACCTCAAAATTCATAAATTTTCTTGAAAAAAATTTATGACTTTGGTTTTTGTATGGCTGAATAAAATTATATTGTGTGTACTTCATGATCTTATGATCAGGAAGGTGGTTTTCCTTAGGGAGGCTCATCCATTGTAGTCTAGATGTGATGACCCGTGTGACTTCCCCAAACAGGAAACACCAAACAATTTATGAATGCACAACTAGTGGTGGTGGAGAACTGAGTTCATGCTCTCTCCAGAAATATTTGTAAAAAGAAGTTCTATTGTGTATATGTCCCATTTTTTTTTCTGTTCATCTGTTCATGAACAGCTAGGCTTGTTCTATTTCTTTCATATTGTGGACAGTACAGCAATAAATATAGATATGCAATCATTTCTGTGGTAGAATACAGACAATCATTTGTGTATGTTCTCTCTCTTTTTTTACTTTATAATCTAAGTTTTAAAATTATCTCAATGGCTCATTTACTACTCTACTTTCACCAAGGATATTAACATTAAAAAACAAAAAGCTTTATTTTTCTTTTATTGAAAAGTTTTTTTCTAACTTTACACTAGTGTCTAGTTTTACATTTTTTCGTCCATTCATTCTTAAAATATAACAAAATTAAATAGAATAAGACAAAACAAAAACTACCACATCAGAGCAGGACAAGGCAGACCAACAGAAGGAGGAGAGCCCAAGAGAAGGCACAAGAACCAGAGACCCACTCATTTGCACTCTCAGTAATCCCATAAGAACACTAGACTGTAAGCCATGAGAAATGCACACGGGCTGAAGAGGTTAAGAACACTGGCTGCTCCTCCAGAGAAAAGCACAGAGGACCTGGTGTACACCCGTGCAGGTTCTTTGCATGCTGCTTCAGTCTCTATCTATGACCTCACATGCTTTGCTTCAGTCTCTATGACCTCACATGCTTTGCTTCAGTCTCTATCTATGACCTCACGTGCTTCCCTTCAGTCTCTATCTATGACCTCACGTGCTTTGCTTCAGTCTTTATCTATGACCTCATGTACTTCGCTTCAGTCTCTATGATCTCACGTGTTTTGCTTCAGTCTCTATCTATGACCTCACATGCTTTGCTTCAGTCTCTATGACCTCACATACTTCGCTTCAGTCTCTATCTATGACCTCACATGCTTTGCTTCAGTCTCTATCTATGACCTCACATGCTTTGCTTCAGTCTCTATCTATGACCTCACATGCTTTGCTTCAGTCTCTATTTATGACCTTACATGCTTTGCTTCAGTCTCTATCTATGACCTCGCATACTTTGCTTCAGTCTCTATCTATGACCTCACATGCTTTGCTTCAGTCTCTATCTATGACCTCACATGCTTTGCTTCAGTCTCTATCTATGACCTCACATGCTTTGCTTCAGTCTCTATCTATGACCTCGCATGCTTTGCTTCAGTCTCTATCTATGACCTCACATGCTTTGCTTCAGTCTCTATCTATGACCTCACATGCTTTGCTTCAGTCTCTATCTATGACCTCACATGCTTTGCTTCAGTCTCTATCTATGACCTTACATACTTTGCTTCAGTCTCTATCTATGACCTCACATGCTTTGCTTCAGTCTCTATCTATGACCTCACATGCTTTGCTTCAGTCTCTATCTATGACCTCACATGCTTTGCTTCAGTCTCTATTTATGACCTCACATGCTTTGCTTCAGTCTCTATCTATGACCTCGCATACTTTGCTTCAGTCTCTATCTATGACCTCACATGCTTTGCTTCAGTCTCTATCTATGACCTCACATGCTTTGCTTCAGTCTCTATCTATGACCTCACATGCTTTGCTTCAGTCTCTATCTATGACCTCACATGCTTTGCTTCAGTCTCTATCTATGACCTCACATGCTTTGCTTCAGTCTTTATCTATGACCTCACGTGCTTTGCTCATGTTGACTTAGAGGGCCTTGTTCTCTTGGTGTCCTTCATCCCCTCCGGCTCTTACATTCTTTCTGTCTCCTCCTTCTGAGGAGGCTCTCCTGAGCTCAGAGGGGAGGGATTTGATGAGACATCCCTTTTAGAGCTGAGTGTTCCATGGTCTCTCACTCTCTGCATCTGTCTGTGGGTTGTTAGATTTGTTCCCATCTGCTGTAGAAGGAAGCGTCTCTTTTGATGGTTGACCAAGGCACTGACCTATGAGTACCACTGAAGATCAGTAAAGTCTTTTTGTCATTACTTTTAATTTTTTTAGGCCAGGATTATTTGGTTTTACTCTAGGTCCCCGGGCTATCTGATCTCAGGTTCTTAGTCACCTAAGCAGTGTTGAATATGGGTTCCATCTCATGGAGTGGGCCTGAAGTCAGGTCTGTTATTGGTTGGTCACTCCCACAAGCTTTGCACCCCCATTGCCCTAGCATAGCTTGCAGTATACCATTATAGGTAAAGGATTTTCTGCTGGCTTGGTGTTTTCATTTATCTTTTTATAGTGTGTAGAGTACCTTCCTTAACAAAGATGCTGGAATGTAGGGGTCAAAGCTCTATGTAGGCGCCAGCTTGATCTTCATGTTCAATGACTTGTGTAGGCATTGTCTTCAGCAACGGGCCCTTTTTGTCAGCTTGTGGAGAGCAACCTATAGCCTTAGCATCATCCTGGGTTGTTTTGGGATTTCCATGGGGCCTCTTTGGCTAACAATTCAATTAGATGTAGCCCAATCCTGGTACTGGAAGCTTCATTTTGTGACAAGAGATGGCTAATTGGGACTCTGTCTCCCCATTGTTTGGTGGTTTCCTTTAGAGTTCCTTTATATATGGATATTTTAGGATGATTCTACTATATTAGGCTTCCACACCATCCCTCAAATGTCCCTTGACTTTTGCTATCTCACCCACTATTCCCTCACACGACTCCCTCTCCCCTTGCTCTTCCTTCCCTCTCTCCACTTGATCCTCTCATCCCAGATCCCCTATTCATCTATAAATATCTATTCTATCCCTCTTCCCTAACAGGGTCTATCTCTCCCCTCTAATCCCTTACTCTTTACCTACCCTCTATAATTCTATGGATTATAGCTTGGTTATCATTGCATTGACAGCTAATATCCACATATAAATGAATATATACCAATATTTGTCTTTCTGAGTCTGGGGTATCTCACCAGTTCCATCTACTTGCCTGAAAATTCCATGGCATCATTTTTTAAAATTATTTATAAAATAGCCAAGCAATACTCCATTGTGCAAATTGTACCAATTTTTTTCTTATCTGTTCTTCTGTTCAGGGACATCTAGGTTGTTTTCAATTCCTGGCTATTACAAAGAGTGCAATTGCTATTCTGAGTCTGCTTCCCCCCAACCCCGTGCCCCAGGGTAGGTAAGTCCATTGCACACTGGGTTGGGTGGGTGGGTGGAATGTAGGTCCTTGATGGCGATGGATAAAGGGCAAAGAATACACACACCCAGGAACAGCTTTGGAAAACTGGTTCAGTTTCTCGTGTGTGTGTGTGTGTGTGTGTGTGTGTGTGTGTGTGTGTGTGTGTGGTACTTATGCCCCTGGGGAGGTGGCCAGGGTCTCTGGGGCAAGGTTTGTGTTTCTATGCACAATTGGCCAGGACAGGGGTGTTAGAAGATGCTTCAGCTGCATACTCAGGTACAAGGGGGAAAACCTTATATGGTCAAACAAGGAGTGAGGCCTGGTAACTGTCAGTGTAGTAAATTCTCACTAGGGCTGATGGTGGAGGATCTGTCTTCATAGTGCCAGGGTGGGAGGTGGGAGGGAGCCAACATCCCCCATCCTCATCTGAGGTATCCAGGGTTGAAGTTCTCCTCAACCCTTCCTCTGTTAATCCTGGGCATTATGGCCTCACAAGCAACAATAAACATGGTTGAGCAAGTGTTTCAGTGGCAGGATGAAGCACCCTTTGGGTATATGCCAAAGGCAGATCTTGAGATAGATCAATCCCACCTTTTTGAGAAACTGCCATATTGATTTCTAAAGTGGCTGCACAAGTTTGCACTCCCACCAGCAATGGATAAGTGTTCCTCTTTTTTCCATATTCCATTCTAACAGGGATAAGATGAAATCTCAAAGTAGTTTTCTCTGATGGCTAAGGATGTTAAACATTTCTTTGTTTCCTGGCCATTTGAGTTTCCTCTATTGAGAATTCTCCATTTATATTTGTATTCCATTTTAAAATCTGTTTTTCTTGATACCTAGTTTCTTGAGTTCTTTATATATTTTGGTTATTAGTCCTCTATTGACTGTGCAGTTGGTAAAAATATTTTCCCATTCTGTAGCCTGTCACTTTGTCCAAAACGGCTTCAAAACTGGCCAAAACTGCTTTTCAGTTTCAGGAGGTCTCATTTATTAATTGTTGATCTTCATGTGTGCATGAGTAGTGTTCTGTACAGAAGGTCTTCTCCTGGATCAATGAGTTCCAGACTAGTCCTCACTTTCTCTTCTTCAAGTTCAGTGTATCAGGCTTTATGCTGAGGTCTTTGATTCATTTGGAGTTGAGTTTCCTGTGGGGGAGGGGGCAGTGGATGGGCTTTGCAAGAGGAAGGAGAGAAGCCCATCAGGACATCCCACCAGGACCTGCTTAGTCAGTCCCCTGAGAATGAGGGCAGGGAGTGAGGAAAGAAAGGCACAGCAGGTCTGTCACCGAGCTGGGGATAAGACTGGGAGGATGGATTTGGAAGAATGGAGGGAGAGGGAAGAATCTCCCTGCTTCCCTGGAAGGAATGGCCCATGGCTTTCCAGGGAGTGCCTACCACTTCCATGGCAAGAGTGATTCGGATATATTCCCATGAGTAGTAGACCTATGGTAGTTCTATTTTTAGTCATTTGAGAGATCACCACAGTGACTTCCAACTGGCTGCGCCAACCTACACGCCCACCAGCAGTGTAGAAGTGGTGCTCTTTCCCCACATCCTCACCAGCAGTGTAGAAGCAGCAGTGCTCTTTCCCTGAATCCTCACCAGCATTTGCTGCCATTTGTCTTCTTCTTCTTTTTTTTTTTTTTTTTAAAGAAATTTATGTACAGATAATGAGAAACTGAGTTCTGATCTCTGGAAAAATTTCAAGGATCTGCCAATCTGTGTGAGTCAAGTGCCTTGCATACATTGGACCTGAGAATTATAAAACTAGCTACTGTTTAGGCTGTTTTGGTTTGTTTGTTTGTTTGTTTGTTTTTTGAGTCATTTTTAATGAATACTGTGAATGGTTAATCTTCATTGTCAACTTGGCTGGAACTGGAATCAGTTAGGAGACACACTTCTGGGTGTGTCTCTGCGGGCATATCCAGAGATCTTTCATTGAAGAGGGAAGGCCCTGAAGGTAGGTGACAGCATTAAAGGTAGGTTCAATATGAGCTTCATTTCTATAAAGGAGAAAGTGAGCCGAGCACCGGGGTCCACCCTCTGCTTCCTAGCTGTGGGTGGGATGTGGCCAGCTTCTCACACTCTTATTCCTACCATGGATGGACAGTACCTTCAAACTGTGAGCCACAGGAAGCCCTTCCTTAAGTTGCCTTTGTCACAATGAAAAGCAACTAATATAAATATTATGTATTAGAAGTGGCCTGTGTTATCAAGTGGACTAGATCATAAAAGCCTTTACAGCTTTTGCTCTCTGTTGGATTTGCTCTAGGGGAAGGATATACTAGCAACTTTAAAGAGAATTCCACATGGTGACAAATTGATGTCACTTGTCCATAGCTTATGAGTGACACATGTGAGCAAGTCAGGATTTCAGATGACTGTAGCTCAGACTGATATTTTGCCTGCAGTGCTTGGCTAGACTGTCTCTGAAAGTCTAACCCATATGAAGTGTTAGACAATATATGTTTATTACCATTTTAATTAGCTGAAATAAGTGCAAGGTCATTTGTCAAAAGACCCAAGTATATAAATTAATTAATTAAGATCATTTAAAAAGCAGGATGTGAAGTTTATTTTTTCTTTCTTCTTCCTTTTTTTCTTTCTTCTTTTTTTTTTTTTTTTTTTCAGAGCAAGAGCCAGCACATGGGGCCTTGTATACAACCTGCATTGTGTTCTACAGTGAGCTGTAACCTTTGGTTTTCATTCCTCTTGTGTTTGCTTTGTATATGTTTGAAATTTTTTATGATACAAATTGAATCTAGGATTTCTACTGCATAATTACCTAAATAACCTCCAGGTAGTTTAAGTTTAAGAATACCCAATAAATGATCATCTTTTATACATCCAGATAGGAAAGGGATTCTCATTCTGGGGATTTTTATGTTACAATGCTAGCGATTGAATTCAGGGCTTGACATGTGCCACCACTGAACTAAGCTCCCTACGTTTTAAAAACACTGTCTGTATCTGTGTATGTCTGTGTCTATGGGTATGAGAGTGCAAACGTCTGTGGAGTTCTGACAAGGGTATCAGATCCTTTGGCACTGGAGTTACAGGCAGTTGCGAGCTACTGGTCGTGGATCTAGGGATCCTCTTTGGATCCTCTTTGAGTCAGCATACACTTTTAACCTCTCAGTCATCTCTCCAGCCCCCTCCCCACCCCCTTCCTTGAGACTGGATCTCATTATATAACCCAGGCTGGTCTTGAAATTGCAATTGATCTTCTCATATGGTTTCTGAGTACCTGAATTAACTGGTAAGTTGTACCCTCTCTCTCTTCTTCCTTTTCCTTGGAATAATGTGTTCACTAGGCAGCTCCTGCTGGAACTTGCTATGCAGAGTTGGCTGGCCGCTAATAAAGATCCTCTTGCCCCTGCCTCCAGAGAGCTGGGATTAAAGGCATGTGCCACTGCATCCACCAGAGAGAGGAATTCTTAAAACAAGGATCATAAGTAAAAGATACATTTACCTTCATTTTAAAAATGACTACTTATTACATGATGGACCTCAATCTGAAAAAATTATATTGTCCCCACGTATAATAAAGAAAAATAGTGGGCTGGAGAGATGGCTCAGCCGTTAAGAGCATTGGCTGTTCTTCCAGAGGTCCTGAGTTTAATTCCCAGCAACCACATGGTAGCTCACAAACATCTGTAATGGAATCTGATGCCCTCTTCTGGTATATCTGAAGACAGCTACAGTATACTCATATAAATAAAATAAATCTTTAAAAAAATAAAGAAAAATAGTGTCTGAATATATAAGTAACTACCACAAATCAACAAGAAAACAATAACCTGTAGGAAAATGGGTCAGTGGTATGATTGTATAATATAGAAAAGAGAGACAAACAGCCAATAAGCCAATAAGCAGACCAGAAGCAGGGCACCGTGCCACGTTCCTTCAGTTCCAGCCACTCAGGTTGCTAAGTCAGGAAGGGCAATGGAGCCTAGGGTTTCAGAGCCAGACAGGGCACTAATACAAGAGTCAATTTGTCTGTCTGTGTATGGGTGCTCGACCTGCATGTACATTTATGTATCACTTACATGGAGGCCAGAAAAGGGCATTAAATCCCTTATAAGTTCAGTTACAGCTGGCTGTGAGCTCCATGAGGGTGCTGGGATCCGAACCTGGCTCCTCTGCAAGAGAAGCTAGTACTCAACCAGAGTTATCTCTCCAACATCATTTTTTTTTTTGAGATAGGGCCTCATGTGGATGAGGCTAGCTTCCAACCTAATATGTTGTAGAAGATGACTTCGAGCTTTTTTTTTTAAGACTTATTTATTTTATGTACGTGAATCCACTGTTACTGTCTTCAGACACACCAGAAGAAGGCATCAGATCCATTATAGATGGTTGTGAGCCAACATGTGGTTGCTGGGAATTGAACTCAGGACCTCTGAAAGAGCAGACAGTGCTCCTAACAGCTGAGCCATCACTCCAGCCCAACCTTGAACTCCTGACCCTCCTGTGTCTGTCTATGTTTGGAATGCTGGGATAAGAGGCATTCACTATGTTGTTAAATTCCTTCCCGGGGAAGAGATGGTCAACATCTACATCTTCTCCTAAGGTCCTAGCAACCGTAGGGACCTAAATGGAGGGAAACAATACATTTATTGAGAGCATGGGGGAGGGGCTAGTTACAGGTATGTGTGCGTTCCTTCCTCAGTAGGATGCACATGAAAGCTTTTTCTTCGAATAGCTGAGGGCTTCCCTACATTGAGCCTCTTCCCCTAGTCTTCTTTGGCCTATGTATTCTTGTCCCTCCCAGAAGCCACCTGCAATTAGGGCAGAGTTGCATATAACAGGTGGTAGGAAGCAGCTAGATACTCAAGTGAGGGTCTTTTGACATTATCTACCCCTTGGCCTGGAGGACAGTCATTCAGGATACAGCACCACACCCAGTTTATGTAGTGCTGGACATTGAGGTTTTGTGTGTTGCACAAGCGATGCGCCAGCTGAGCTCTAGCTGCAGCCCATAAGGCCCAGTTTGTTCTTAAAAGATAACTAGAAGTGAAAAACCATCCTGCAGAATCAGAATGTGTGTTAGACCCCATAGCGATCAACACCCAGGCCCTAGTGGCTTTAACAGTGACTAGTTGACATATTTCTGGGAAATCTCTGGGACATATCTGCAGATTCAACCTGAATCAGAATAACTCAGAACAAAAATGTCATGTGTATTGAGTTTATGCAGATTTAAAATCACTGTTATTCTTTGACAGCTAGCTGCCTTTATTTATTTTATATTCTTTTGAATTAGGGTTTTGGTTTGTTGCCCAGGCTGGACTTGAACTCCTGAGCTCGAGTGACCATCCTGGTTCAACCTTCTGAGTTTTGGTATTACAGGTATGTGCTACCACATCATTTTATATGAGAGATTTGTGCATCCAAAGATTCTGATGTCTCAGGGAGTATCTTTGAACTAATTAATCACCCACACACCCCATACCCCAGACTCCTCCTCTTCCCCTTTCTGAGCCCCACAGCATTTCCTAGAACATTTCTATCCTGGAATTAAGCTCCGATTGTTTTCAAGAGGAACTGGTTTGATATCGTCTCTTGTAGTAATCACCCTCCCTTCCCAACTCCTTCTCGCTGCACTAAGTGCTTCCTGGAATCCCGAGTATACATGCTCTACTCCTCGCCTCAGGATTCCTGTCTGGGAGAACCTCTACTAATATCAAAACTATCTCTATTCTTTGCCAGCATGGATGAAACCTGAATCCTGATGACTGTGGGAACTTTCCATAAGGGAAAAGGTGCGCACAAAGACAGACCAGACTATAGGCACACACTGCCCAAGCCCCAGGCTCTGTTCATAGACCTCCCAGATGTCTACTTTCTTCCAGTCTCCACTGGTGTCAACAACTGGCACCATAAGACTTTTCATTTTTATTTTTGAGATTATAATGTAGTTACATCTTTTCCCTCTTCCCTTTCCCCCCTCCACTTTCAGCCTTGACTTGCCTGGGTTCATAGCTAAACTCTACCTGATGCTTAACATTCTCTTTCCCCTGTCTCCCAGGTCTCATTGTGTAGCCTTGGCTGGCCCAGAACTTTCTATGTAGACCAGGCTGGCCTGAGATCCACAGAGATTAGCATTTCTCTGTCACTTGAGTGGTGGGACTAAAGGCCTGTGTCAGGAGTGGAGGCAGGGGGATGGGAGAAGGGACAATGGTGTGGCCCCTGGTAGGGGAGCAGGACACTATGTAAGGCATGTCAAGTGTGTAGCCTGTCTGGAAAGTAGGATTTGCTCCAGGAAACAGAAGAGGCAGAATCTGTGGAGTAGCCCACTGGGAGACCTGCTGTATAATGACAGTATTTGCATAGGGAACCCATGAGACCCAGGGCTATAAACAAGATTTATGATTTCAGGAACACAGCCTTGGCAGTGGAAGAGCATTGGGCATGCAAGGCCTAGAGACCATTGCTAATGAGCACCACTTCCCAACCACGGTGCCCCCAGCCACGCTGCCCCCAGCCATGGTCCTTCCAGCCATGGTACTCCCAGACTCGCTGCAGTCAGATGTGCAAAGCTCTTTTAACTTTTAAAGGGAATGTCAAAGAATATATGGACTCCTTTTGAAAAATCAGCATAATATTTAGTTCGATAGCTAGCTGTAATTTGAGTTCTGTGTTCTTTCAAGCTTATATTTCTATAATTGATCTTAACCAAAGGCCAGGAAGTGATTCCAGCTTCTATTTCTGATCAACTTGCTTGATTTTTCTATGCTATTCTTACATAAGATAGAAGCCGTTGGTTGGGGCTATATAGTCACATGCCAGATAACAGACACATATATTGTATACCACAGTGGACCCATAGACTATATCACTCAGTGATGGTGTAGCCATTTTAGCTGATGAAGTACTGTCTGTGATGTTTTCACAGTGATGGAATCGAGAGACAGAGCATTTCTCAGAACATAGCCTATGTTAAGCACAGTTTGTAGCATGATCAACTCCCATTGCTTTCATTAGTGATTAGAACACTTATCGGTGCTCATTAGGGAGAAATGCAGTGTCTTCCTCCGAGTCTCTTTCTTTTCTAATAAATTGTCCAAGAAGCCTGACACCTGTTCCATTTAAAAACAGCCAGTTCAGCTTCCAACTAAGTCAGCCAAGCCATGGTTATCCATTGACTTAGAAAAGGCAGGCCAGGCAGAGGAGCCCCTGACTGACTGAGAAGAGTTCCTATTTGCACAGACACAGTATGGGTAAATGTTGCAAAAGTGACAAGTGTTAGGTAAACTGTTCAAAGATCACCTGGGGAGTGTAACTGACTGGCAGTCCCTCTGGCTTCCTCATGGGATTGTATTAGTGCAGGCTGATTCCTGAGAGAGTCAGAACTTCTCCAACTGGCAAATTGGCTCCAGGGCTCCCCACTGGCTCAGCGAGTGTTTTCTCAGAACTATATCTAGGTAGAAGACTCCTCTTAACTGGTCTCCCCTTCTCCCTTTTCTCCACAGCCATCAGGGCTTTATTACAGCCTGATTCATCTCCTTGCCTTCTCTGGCTTCTTTCCCCTTTACCATTTGCAGACATTCCTCTTAATAAGTACCTTGCCTGTCTGATTGTTTTGACATCTGCTTCTGAATAGACTGCCAGGGATACCCAGATACCCAGTGCCAGAACTGGTTCCTACAGGCTGGAGAGAAGAGTTTATGCCTTGATTCTCAATTCTGCACTCAATGACATGTTGGTAGCTTGAAAGATGTCCTGGTGGGAACACTTGGTACAATAGAAGTCAACTAATGATACATAAGTGGGCTTTTCTTTCCCAAGTGAGCTGCTGGTTAGACGTTTATCAGCACGCCTCTGGTACAGACTCAGTAGAAATGCCCGTCTGTTGGCATATGCTTTTAATTCCACCAGTCAGGAGCCAGGGGTAGACTGATCTCTATGAATTCAAGGCCAGCCTGGTGTACATAGATTCCGGCACAGCCAGGGATACATAGAAAACACTATCTCAAACCCACAAAAGGAATTAAAAATTAAAAATGAAGTGTAAGGAAATCACCAAGCAGCCTGGTGTGGTGGTTTCGATGAGACTGGTCCCTGTAGGTTCACAGACCCGCATAGTCAGTCTCCAGTGGATGAGCTGCCAGGGAAGGATTAGGGGGTGTGGCTTTCTTGGAGTAGGTGCTGCTTCATTGGTGGAGGTGTGTCAGTAGAGGTAGGCTTTGAGGTTCAAAAGACCACACCTTTGAACCCAGACAGGCCCAGTCTGTTTGTCTCTGTCTCTCTGTTTCTGTGCCTGCTGCTTAGGATCAGGACATAAAGCCATGCCTACCTCCATGCCACTATGCTCCCCACCATGATGATGATGGACTAACCTTCCAAAACTGGAAGCAAACTCCCTAGTTAAATGGTCTCATTTATAGGAGTTCCTATGGTCACTGTGTCTCTTCACAGCACTAGGACACTGAGACACCTGAGTTAAAATCCTAGACTGAGGAGCTCAGGTGAACACTTGGCACTCACCTACTGTGTACAAAGTACTGTGTTCAATCATCATTACTGGGAGAAAAACGTTTTGTGATAGCTGGCTGCAGGGGCTGAAGCCTCTAATACAGACCCTGAGAGACAGAGGAGGAGAACCACCTCAAGTGTGAGGTCAAGCCGGGGCCACTGAGCAAGACCTTGTCTTGACAAAGCAAAAAGCAAACAGACACACATTCCCAGACTCAAACTAGAAACTCCCCAAATGTCTCCCAGGAACAGGATAAGTTAACAATTTGTCATAAAATTTTATATATTTTTTTTTTCGTACAAAAGAATATGAGATAGAAAATAAGTGGCCTACTATTTTAAGTAATATGGCCGGATATCACAAATAGACTTCTTAGTGAAAGAAGCAAGACATAAAAGAACTCATTCTGTAGAGTTCTGTTTATACGAAGTAAAACCAACAACATAGTAAAGCGAATCTATGCTGTACAAAGTCGGAAGAGTGACCCCTTGGCTGTGGTGGTGTGGCAGGAGCAGGCTAGAGGAGACCCGACAGTGTCCTGATTCCTTCTCTGCGTTCTGGTTATTTGTGTACGTTTACTTTGAGGAGTTCCATGGTTGTATGTATGTTTTACTTTTCTGCATTCATGCTATACTTTAGTACAGAGTTTTAAAAGGCATATTGTATAGGGTATTTGTAACCACGAGCCACTCTAGTGGGCTCTTGTGCATGCAAAACTTCTTTTCTTTCTTATTTTATAAAATATATTATTTTATAAAACAATTTTCATGAGTTTAAACCCATGAGCAGTATAAGATCACACGGATTCTGTGTCCAGTGGCCTTTGCAGGCAGGTTGCTTTGGAATTAAACATTTAGTCCATGGGCCCCTATCTTAGTTACTGTTCTGTTTGCAGTGAAAGGATGCCAATGACTGAAGTAGCTTATAAAAGAAAGCATTTAACAGAGAGCTTGCTTACAGTTTCAGAGGGTTAGTGCTTGAATATCATGACAGGGAGTCTGGTAGCACACAGGAAGGTATGGGACCAGAGCAATACCTAAGAGCTTACATCTGATCAGAAAGTTGCAGGCAGAGACAGAGACTGGGCCTGGTGTGGGCTTTTGAAACCTCAAAGGTCACCTTTGAGTAACACACCTCCTTCAACAAGGCTACACCTCCTAATCCTTCCTAAAAAACGTCACCAACTGGGAACCAACCATTCAATGTGTGACTATGGCCATTCTCACTCAAACCACCACAGGCCTGGATTCCCCAACCTCCACCCCTGGCCATTACTCTTACTTTGTTTAGTTTCCCTCCAGAAGTACCGGAGTTCTTTTTTTTTTTTTTTTTTTTTTTTTTTTTTTTTTTGCTTTATACACATGTTCATCACACCTAAGTAGACTTCAGTTTCATCTTGAGCATACACTCCTTCATTTTAAGAAGAGTCATGCTCTCTCTTTGGTTCTGAGGTCTTATCTTATAGCCAGCAAGGCCGCCGCAGGTGTTGGGAGCACAGCACAAAGATCTCCAGAGAAACCAGGAATGTCTTTCCAATGGCAAAGATGTAAAAAACCTTTTCTTCCACCCAAAATTCTGAAAGTTGGAAATGATTAATGGCCTGATTTTTCTTCCTTCCTCTTTCACTGTGTTTCTTATAACACTCTTTTTTTTAAAAAAAGATTTATTTATTATTATATCTAAGCACACTGTAGCTGTCTTCAGACACACCAGAAGAGGGTGTCAGATCTCACTAAGGATGGTTGTAAGCCACCATGTGGTTGCTGGGATTTGAACTCATGACCTTTGAAAGAACAGTCAGTGATCTTACCCACTGAGCCATCTCTCCAGCCCCATAACACTCTCTTAATAAACCATTTCTTCATATGATGCTTCAGGCTCCACTTTTGGAGACACTGTTTTAGTCTATTCTTTGTTGCCATTAACAGAATATCTGAAATTGGAAAAGTTGATTTGGCATCTAAGGATGCCCAAGACTATGATGTAGTGAGAAACTTGTGGTGTTTTAATCCACAATGGCAAGAAGCAGGCAAGTAAGTCTATTCAGAGAGAAGCAAGAGAAACCCAAGGTAGCTGAACTCACTGTATCACAACCAGTTCTCCTGGAAACTAACCCAGTGTCATGGGAGTAAGAACCCCGGTGGCAGAGGCATTAATTAACTCATCTGAGTAAGCACTACTCATAGGTCTTGTGGTAGTTTGAATGAGAATGGCCCTGTCTTAGTTATTGTTCTATTGCTGTGAAGAAACATCATGACCAAAGCAACTTACAGAAGAAAGCATTTAATTGGGAGCTTAATTACAGTTTCAGAGGGTGAGTCTATTATCATCATGACAGGAAGTGTGACAGGCAGGCATAGCACTGGAGCAGTAGCTAAGAGCTTACATGGGGATCTACAAGCAGAGGCAGAGAGAGCATGAAACTGGACCTGGCATAGGCTTTTGGAACTTCAGAGCCCACTCCTAGCGACACACCTTCTTCAACAAGGCCATACCTTCTAACCCATCCCAAACAGTTCCACCAACTGAGGACCAAGTCTTCAATGAGCCAGCGGGGGCCATTCTCATTCAAACCACTATAGACCCCAGTAGGCTCACAGGACCCAGGTTCAGTTCCCTGGCACCTGCATGGAGGTTCATAACCAGGCAGTTCATAATGATTCTTCTATTTACAGCTTAGACATAAAGCATTCCTGGTTAAAGGCTGGTTTTGTTTGTCATTGGCAGTAACATTTCTGGGACCTGGAAATGGCTGCTTGAGGAAGGACCAGTGAAGAAAGGGTAGCATAAATTCTGGGTACAAAGGCTTATAGAGTTATGGTGTGAAAGAAAAATCCTCATAGGCTCGGGTATTTGAATACTTGGCCTCCAGTTGATGGCACTGTTTGGGGGAGATTATGGAGCCTTTAGGAAGTGAAGGCTGGCTGTCTTTAGGTCAGGCTTTGATGTTGCATAGCCTGGTCCCACTTCCTGTTATTCCCCTCTGCTACCTATGTATGGATGAAGTCTGATCTTTCTGTCTCCTATGTGCCAGGCCACCTTTATATTCCTGCCATGCCTTGTCTGCTGCGATGGACTATATCCCTTCTGGAACTATAAGCCAAAGCAAACATGTATTCCCTAGCATGCTTCCCCCCACCCCCGTTAAGGTGCATTTTACGAGTGTTTTGCCTGAATGTATGTGTGTGTACTATCTGCATATTTGGTACACGAAAAGATCAGAAGATCTCATCTGATTATCTAGATCCCCCAGAGCTAGAGCAATGGAAGCTATTTATGAACCACCAAGTGGGTGCTGGGAACTAAATCTGGATCATCTGCAAGTAGATTTAACCTCAGGGCAGTCTCTCCAGCCTCCAACTTGCTTTTTCTCAAGACATTTTAAACATAACTAATTCATAGAGCTCAAAAGACATACTTTCAGAGGCCTGACCAGACATGACACATAGCTTACTATCTATGTGTATATTTGATTTTATGATCATACTGAATTCTTTATTCCTTTCTCTTCCTTCCTTTCCTCCTTCCTTTTCTTTCTTTCTTTCTTTCTTTCTTTCTTTCTTTCTTTCTTTCTTTCTTTTCTTTCTCTCTTTCTTTCTCTTTTTCTTTCTTTCTTTCTTTCTTTCTTTCTCTCTCTCTCTCTCTCTCTCTCTCTCTCTCTCTCTCTCTCTCTCTCTCTCTCTCCCTCTCTCTCTTTCTTCCTTTCTCTTTCTCTCTTTTGAGACAGGATCTTCTTCTACATAGCCCTGACTGGCCAGGAACTCACTTTGTATGCCAGGCTGGCTTTGAACTCAGAGATCCACCTACCCCTGCCTCCCAAGTGCTGGGATTGAAAGAGCATGTGTTACTACCCCTAGGTGAGTATTTTTGTTTGTTTTAAATTTATTACTGTGTGTGCTCATGTTATGGGATGAGTATGGAGGTCTGAAGACAATGTTGTGGAGTCAGCTCTCTCCTTCTACCTTTATACAGGTTTCAGGGGTTGAACTTAAGTTGCCAGCTTTACACGGCAAGCATCTTTACCCACTGAGCCAACCCTTTCTGGTTTTTGTTTTTTTTTTTTTTATTAAAAATCTTTTAAATAGGATCTGTCTATTATGTATCTCTGATTTGTCCTGGAACTTACTCTGTAGACCAGGCTGGCCTCACAAAGATCCACCTGCCTCTGCCTCCCCAGTGCTGGGACTGGAGTCATGTACCACCATGAGTAGTCTCACCAGCCCTTTCTTGATGAATTCTTAATTGGGTCTACATCACTAGACCTCTTGTCCTTGTTGAAAGTGAGTTACAGGATATGTTAGTTTTTTGTTGTGTAACCAGTCATTCCCATTACTGGCTTAAACAAGTACTCTTACTTATTTTGCTCATATACTAGTAACTTGTGTTTGGCAGGGAGTCCTTGTCTTGGCTACTTGATTATCTGGTACTCAAGTGAGACGTCTTGAGTGGCTGTAGATTAGAAAGGTTGGAGCATAGCTACCTTCTAGTATGGCAATTTCAGAAAAGTGGAATTCTTTGATGGCCCCTGGCTTTCCCCAGAGCAAGTGTTCCGAGACAGCTGGAAAGAATCGTCAAGATTTTGTGTGACCCAGGAATCTCAGACTGGAAAATCCCAGAAAGGCTTCCTCTCTTCATGGCAGGAGACAGTGTTAGCCTCTTTTGTGCTTCTGTGAGCAAAATGCCCTGGCAAAAGCAACTTAAGGGAAGAAGTATCTATTTTGGCTCTTGTTAACAGAAGGATTTCAGTCTCTCACACAGGGAAGGCGTGGCAGAGTTCCCAGCTGTCTGTGGCAGAGAGACGCATGGAGTGGAGGATGGCTTACATGGTAGCAATACAGAATAAGGGAAAGCAAGGAGAACCAGAGGCAGGAGCACGCTCCAAGGCAGCGCAGCCCACAGGCTTCCAAACAGTGCCAGAAGCAGGGAGCTAAGGGTAAAACAGGAGCGGGGGCCGTGGGGAGAGGGGGAGAGGCGGGCACGGGGATAGGTGAGATTCAATAGGAGACGTTGTAACTGTGTAGTCTACCACATGACCATGGTAGGTCCATGTCTCCTGCTTCCTTCTTTCATCATATACAGCCGTATGTAGAACACAGTAGAGGAGAAAGAGAAAAGACAAAGAAATGAACAAATGTGAAGACTGGAATCTGGTTTGGAGCCCTGGGATAGCTGGGGTGAGGCTGCTGTGTATGCAGTTCAGCTCTACCAGGCCTTCAGGGGATGCAGAGTGAGCAAGGTCAGGGCCTGCGCTGGACACTGGTGTCTGACTATGGGTGCACTCCAATTCTCTACTCCCAGGTTAATCAGAGAGGTTTCATACATGTATGTGAGGTTTTCTTTGTTTTCCAGGACCAGGTGCCCAAACTCTCAAGTACCTGCATAAGTATACTCTGCACAGCCCAAGATTATGAGGCAAAGTTCTGATTAGCCTCTCTAAAGCAGGCTGAAACATTGCTTGAAAGAGCAATGGGCCTCTCACTGGATGAGACACAGGAAAGATTTGTTCCTATTTAGATAATGTAGACTTGATGAGAAATCTTGCTTGTCAACTTGACTGTATCTGGGATCAACAACAACACAAGCACATAGGCATTCTTGGGAAGAACTGGTTTTTCTTTTTAAGACTAGGATTCTCTATGTAGCCCTGGCTGTTCTGGAATTCACTCTGTAGACCAGGCTGGCCTCACAGAGATCCACCTGCCTCTGCCTCTCAAGTGCTGGGATTAAAGGTGTGGGCCACCATTTCTTGGGCATGAAGAATTGTCTTAATCAGATTACCTGAAGCAGGAAGACTCATTCTAAATCTGTGTAGCACTTTCTCATGGCAGATAAGAGGACAGAGAAGAAGAAACTTTGCTTTCTGTCTGCTTGTTCTTATTCTTGGAGGGAAGGTCATCTATCAAGTTTCTGCAGCGTTACCTCACTGATATTAGAACTGACTTCTTTGGATCAGCAGTGAGATCTCCAGGAATCTTTTAGGACTCCAGCACCGAATTGGGACTGTGGAGTCCAGTCTTGTGGATCAAGCACCTTTCTAGGGTGGGACAGCCATTGTTGAACTACTTGGACTGCATCCTGTAAGCCAACTAAATAGATCTCTATCTATCTATCTATCTATCTATCTATTCTTTTAGTGGAACAACTCAGATGGCTAAAACAACCCATATGGCTTCTTCACTCAGTGACTGTTCTTCCAGCTATAAGCTTACCAGATTCATTTGCCTGGGACCTTTTCTCTCCATATGACCTCTGTATGAATCTTTCCAAGGTGGAAGAGCAGGAGAATCCCAGGACAACAAATAAACAAATACCTCCCAAACCAGACCAAGCAACAAAAGAAACAAAAAATAAGATCAGAGCTGGAACTGACACGTTATCTCTTTACCATATCCTTCTATCGGTTTAATATAGTCAAGGTCCAGCGTACATTCCAGGGTAGTGGCCCATACAAGGTTATGCTATTGGGAAGTATGTATCATTGGGAGTAGGAGAGGCACTGGCGTTAGCAAGAAGGGTGTGCAAGCTGAGAGCGCTCCCGGTAATTCTGGGCTGTTCTTTCTTCAGAGAATATGGATAGGTCGTGGGGTACAAGATAATGCTAAACTTCTCCTGCAGAATTTAAGGTACACATAGACATGGTCTGCCACTGGTTCAATCCGCTCGCTATCAAGGAAAGCCTGGCTGTGTGTGCATTCAGTCAGTTACACATCTATTCATATGCAGGTGCTTAATTAACACACGTGCCATTTTGTTATCCCTAGTTTAGAAACGCGAATGCAGTAAGTACTACTTCTTCAGGTCTCAGCTAGCAACACACGACATCATTAGCCTTTTGGGTCCGGTTTCTCACCAAAATGGAGTTGGGGTTATAAGCTGAGCTTTGGAGGCGTCCAAAGGGTAACACTTACCACAGTCAGCTTGTCTAGCAGAGCCAGGCAGCCACTGTAAGGAGGTACTGGCTAACTCGTCGTAGCGCGGTGCGGAAAGCAAAGAGCCTCCGTAGACTAGGCGATGTTCATCCGCGCTAAGACCCTGGCATTGAGCAGGTCTACATGCTGGGCACGCCGGAAGACCACGGCCCTGGTCCCGCCCCCGCGCATGCCAGCCCCGCCCCTGCCCGACGCACAGCGGGAGCCCCGCCTTGGATATGGACCCGCCGGGCCACCGTCGCCCGGCCCCGCCTAGCACGGCCAGGCGAAGGGGAGCCGGCGTGCGGGGTGTGTATGTGTTCGCTGGGCGCCGGCTCAGCCCCAGGAAGATGGTGGCGGTGGCGGCGGCGGCGGCGACTGAGGCGCGGCTGAGGGGGAGCACGACGGCGACAGCAGCGCCTGCGGGCAGGAAGGGCAGGCAGCACCGACCCTGCACCGCGACAGGGGCCTGGAGGCCGGGACCGCGCGCCCGGCTGTGTCTACCGCGGGTGCTGTCGCGGGCGCTGCCCCCGCCGCCGCTGCTGCCGCTGCTCTTTTCGCTGCTGCTGCTGCCGCTGCCCCGGGAGGCCGAGGCCGCTGCGGTGGCGGCGGCGGTGTCGGGCTCGGCCGCAGCCGAGGCCAAGGAATGTGACCGGCCGTGTGTCAACGGCGGCCGCTGCAACCCTGGCACCGGCCAGTGCGTCTGCCCCACGGGCTGGGTGGGCGAGCAATGCCAGCACTGCGGGGGCCGCTTCAGGTGAGTGCGGGTGGGGAGTGCAGGCCCAGCCTGATGTTCCAGGCCCAAGGCAGGTGCAGGGCTTGAAATCGCGAGGGTAGAATTTGCCCCACTGTGTTTGATGATGGCTTGCCTCCTGGAGGGATGTTCATTTGGTGGCCTTCGGGTCTGCCTGTGGTGGAAGATTGAGAAGGAACGGGAACACTCGGGAGGCATTTGTTGCTGTGGGTTAGATGTGGGTCCTGAAGAGTATAAAAGCCCACCTCGAAAACGGGCTTATTTAGGATAAATGAGGTATCAAGGAAACGGTGAGTGAGTGAGTTCTTCAGCACTTGCCTTTGACCAGCCCAAGAGATTGGAGATATGTGTGTCTGGAAGAAGTACAGCCGAGGAAGTGACATGTTGGGTGAAAATAGAAGGTAAGGCTGGGTTGTAAGATTTCAGGGATAAAAGTACCATTGGTTGTTGTTCCAAGGAAAGTGAAGAAACTAGTTTTTGGATCCTCACTGTTGGCCTATTGGAACGGGGTTGTCTAGAGAGGAGAATCCTATTAGCCCTAGATTCTCCACAACATGCAGTTGGCTTGGTTTGGGGCAGAACCTCTTGGAGAGATCACTTTTTAATTAGCTTTTATCTATTATTTGCTTCTGTTGTGAGAGAATTTTTGGATAATGCACACAGGTAGATCCATCATCCAGAGTTTGATGTGGTCCACAAGAAGTTAGGAACACAGCAAGGGGAAGTTATAAGACCTACAGTGTCATCCATATCTCAGGCAGATATTTGTTGACTGGGTTCCCCATTTGACGTGGGAAAGTGAGGGAATGTGAACGTGGCGTAGGATTGATTCTTGCTCCAATTGATCTTATGTTCTAGTGAGGGCTGACAGGCAGTCAACACGTAACTAGGCAAAAGGAATGAGCAGGATAATTTCAGATAGTGGTAAATGCTAAAAGCAAAATACAAACAGGTGGTCGGTCTTCCAGGATTCCGATAAGTGGTGACATTAGAAGCCACCCATTTGAGTGTCATTTGATCTGAGTGAGGCCTGAACCTGGCATAAGAGAACCTGTGGAAATGAAGGGGCAGAGAGTGTGTGACTGGCTAGCAGTAAGCAGAGAAGTCTCGGAGGAGGAGGAGGAGGAGGTGACATTGAATTTGAGCATGTGAGGTTAAGTAGGATTTGCAAGCGTGAAGTTGGGGAGAAGAATTCCAAATGGAAAAAAAAAGCTGCAGACATAGTGGTAGAGTCCAGAAGGTGGAGTTTTGCCAGTGCCCCTGTAGTAGAAGAGAGTTGTAAGGGAGAAGCTTGGAATGTTAAAGTAATAGATCTCTGTTAGATCTTCTAGGGGACTCAGAGATCAGTGGCAAGATGAACTCTTAAGTTTTACAATGGAGAAACCAAGGAACCTCAGCACCAGTGTTTCGGGGGTTGGTCTAATAGTTTAGCGTGTTGTGATTTTAGGCTTCGAGATACAGTGGTAAACAAGTTGTATGTAATTTTATTCTTGTAGAACTTAACTTTTCGTTTGGGAGTAAAAAATACCATAATGGAGCTGGAGAGCTGGCTCAGTGGTTAAGAGTACTTGTTGCTCTTGCAGAGGACTGGGGTTAGGTTCCCAGCACCTACATGGTGGCTCATGATCATTTATGACTCTAGTTCCAGGGGATGTCATGCCTTCTTCTGACTTCAGGCACCAGGCACACATGCAGGCAAAACACTTACACAGGAAATAAAAATAAATATTTTTAATTTGGAACTTACTGTGTAGGCCAGGCTGGCCTCAAACTCACAGAGATCAGCCTGCCTCTGCCTCCCAAGACCTGGGATTAAAGGCATGTGACATCCTGCCCCCTTAGTCCCCCCAATAAATAATTCTTTAAAATTATTTAATTTTAAATCCAGTAATCAATATATTGTAATTTTGCATGATTGTGGAGGTGAGGGCAGCGGTAGAAGCCAGCTCCTTTCAGAGTGAGACTAAGATTCATCTTTCTGTTGAGATACTCCTGAGGGGCAGGATGGGGGATGAGTGACATCAAGACAGGTTAGAGGGGAGATCCAGTGTCCATAGCAGAGAGAGCAAAAGGGACCAAGACTGCAGAGAGAGGTCGGTGCAGTGCTATGCCACATAGAGGTAGGAAGTGGATTTAGGATTTGACCTTTCACCAAAGAGCAATGGGATGCAACAGGTCACTCTGTTTTCATGAAATTGTAGACTTAGAGACGGGAACCAGAAAGGGAATAGCCTTAAAGGTCAGTTGACTTTAGATGCTTCCAAGATCAGGGGGATTGATGGAGGGACCTTCAAATTCTGAAAACCTGGGCTACAGGCATGAGATGTTATGGGCAGTTGATAGAGACTGTTGGTGTAGGTCAGAGCCAGACACCACTGCTGCTAGTAGAGACGAGGTAGATATTGTGTGGGAGTATAGAGATAAAATGGTTAGGTCTCTCTTTCAGATCGGTTTGTTCTTGGACATGTGAACACGATAGTGAGGAGAAAAGGCTAGCTCTTACTTTGGGTGATTGAGAGGCAATATTTACAAGGCACAGGGACATAGGTAGGACTAGGCTGAGATAAGCTTAGATTTATACACAGAGTTTGGGGAGTTTTCAAGGTATGTGCCTGGCACATGTTCCTTGTTGGTTGAGGTTATTTACCTGTAAGAGGGCTTGCCAGGGAGAGAAAGAGATCTGAGTGTCCACATGAATAGTTCAGAGAAGAGCCTTTTAAAACAGGACAGGCACTCCTGATAGTGCCTCAGCTACTCTCATATGTAAGTGACTGTCACAGACATTCCCTTTGAGCTTGTGCTCATTAAGGCTCAATTAAGACTGCCTCTGACAATACTATTATAGTAAGTGGCTTCTAGAATTGTTAAAATAATAAAAGGCCAGGAGTTGTAGCACACACCTATAATCTCAGAACTTTGGAGGTCAGGAATTCAAAGTCAACCTTGGGTGACATAGCAAGTTTGTGACCATTCTGATCTTTATGAGTCTATCTTAAAAAATAAAAAAATTAAAAATGAATAAAAAAATAAAAATAAAAAATAGGGCTTGAGAGTTGGTTCAATGGTTCTGAGTCCTGGTTGGTGGCCTCTTCTGCTCCATGGATGCTATGCAATGTGTAGTGCACAGTACAAATAAGTCTAAAGGAACTGTAAAAACAGATTATATATTTTCTGACAGGACATCTGTCTCACGCCTATAATCACAGCTGTTCGGAAGCTGAGGCTGGAGGAACAGTTCGAGGCAAGCTTCGGCTACAGAATAAGTTCAAGAGTAACCTGGGGCTACTTGGGCTTGTCTCCGAAACCAAAATGAGCAAAAAGGAGCAAGCTAGGTCTTTTGGGAAAATTTTAGCTGACTAATTTTTCACCGAGAGTGAGTAACGAGTTAATGCTGCGTCTGCTTACCAGATTGATATGTATCCTGGTTTTCCCTTCTTCACCACCAGTCTCTCCTCCTCCTCTTCTTCCTCCTCTTCCCTCTTCAAGTTAAACTAAGAGGCATTGAATGAATACATTTTTTTGGCTTAATTCTTATTCTCAGTGATATGCTTAGTCTTGACTCGAGCGCCTCGTGCATGCTAGGCGAACACTTCACCATTGAGCTACATTCCCAAGCCTGCCATTTTGGTTTCGATGGCATCAAGTCATGGCACCTGTTTCTTTCTGTGCACGCTCGTGCGTGCACGCAGAGGTCAGGACAACTTGGTTTTGGAGCTTGATCTCAAGCTGTCAAGCTTGTATGTCACGTGCCTTTACCCACTAAACTATCTTGCTGGCCCAGGGTTTATGACTTATTTATTATGTAAGTCCTGTGTTAGAGACTATAGGGTTTTTTGGGTTTTTTTTTTTTTTTTTTTTTTTTTTTTTTGTTACTTGAAAGGAATGTAGGATAATGAAGCATTAGATTTTACTCACACTATCACTGGGTTCATTGTATGCCTAATTTAGGCAGGGGTATAGCACTTTATCCTCAGGAAACTCAGGATGTGGTATAAAATTTCAATTATTTTATGTGTATAGTAAATCACTTTTTTTTCCTAAATGAATGATTATAGAGAATAAGTTAATAGTATCAGTTCAATAAAAATAACTATAGCTGAATGTTATTAAGATAATACACTTTAATTTTTATGTGAATCTTCATAATTCAGTGATCACCATTTTCTATTTGTGATACTACTGTTAAAAATTTTCTTACGTGAATAAATATACCTCTATTAACTTAAAGGTTAAATAAGATTAAGTATGTTTGTGAAATTACCATACATTTAATTCTTTAAGTTACTTCTGTACAAAACTTGGAAGATGGAAGGGAATAACCTAGATTGGGCCTGTATAATTGCCTACATTATTAAGACAAACTTTCTGGAGAAGAAAGCACTTACTGGCATTGGTTTTGTGGCAGTGTATGCTTTCAGAGCAGTGATGGTGGTCACAGCGTCGTCTCTCTCCCTCCATTTCAAGTATTTTTCCACTTTTTTTTTAAGGTATTATGCCAAATGCCTTTTAGAAATTACCCCTTAATTCTTAGTGTTCCCATTTCATAGGTAGGAAAACTGAGTTTGAAGTGGGGAGGGGGTTTAAAGGTTGCTGCTTGTGTATGAGTGCAGGATGTTTATATATAGGCAGACATGCCTGTATATAGGTCAGAAGACAATTTTATGGAGTTGGTTCTTTTTCCAGGTGGGTTCTGAAAGTTAAATTCAAGTTGCCAGGCTAAGTGGCAAGTACCTTCACCTACCTTGAAGTATTCTTGTTTTGTTTTTTGTTTGTTTGTTGTTTTGTTTTTTCCTATCTCCATGCTGGGGATGGGACTCAGGGCTTTTTATATGCTAGGTGTGTATTACCACGGAGAAACCTAAGTACAGAGTTTGCAGATGTATTGGATAACTTGTTCAAGGCCACAGAACTTGGGTGAAGTTGGAATTTGAACTTAGGCCTTAAGTGATTCTGAAATCCTGCTGTCTGTGATACTGTTTGGCTTTTCATTTTTGTCTGAGTCCAGTTACTTTTGCAAATGATCTTTTGGTAGGACTGTCTTGATTCCAGCAAATGCCTTGAAAAATATAGGAAGCAAAATGGATTTTTATAATAGAAAAGATAGCATAAAAGCATCTTAGTTGCTAGAATTGCTGGCTTCTGGTCCGAGGACACAAATGCCCTTGTAACAGAGAGGGAACTCTGAAAGTAACAGTTGAAGAGAATGGCAAGTCAGGTTTCTTTGTAGTACTTAGGAGGTGATTCTTGGTATTAACTTGGAGCCCTAAACTTAAGTTCAGGAGCCCAGCTTGTGTTCTTATCTTTTGTGTGTGTGTGCTATTTCAGAGTTTGGAAGAGAGCTTAGGGCACAGCCCATAGTAACTGGTGCTGAGCTTTTCCTGTATGTTACTACTTGTGGATTGGTCTGATACAGCTTGCTATGTAGACTAGGCTAGTCTCAAACTTGCAGTAATGCCTCGGCTCAGCCTTTCAGGTGCTGAGATTGCAGGTATGACTTACCATGCTTAGCTAAGTCTTTGTAATATAATTCTTGGGACTCTAATGAAAGTCATCTTTACCCATATGACTGATACATATTTCTTGTCTTCTGTTTCTCCGGCACCTCTCTATCATTTCTGTCATTTCCTGGCATCTTTATTGGGATGTTTTGTTGTCAGCTCCTCCTGAGCTGAGCCCAACACCAAACAGACTTCATGTCCCCATTGAAAAGAAAATAGTCAGCTTTGGCTACAGGTGACTTTACTTCCAAGAGGGTAAAGATCCTGTAAAAGGGGCCGGGCGTGGTGGCACACGCCTTTAATCCCAGCACTCAGGAGGCAGAGGCAGGCGGATTTCTGAGTTTGAGGCCAGCCTGGTCTACAGAGTGAGTTCCAGGACAGCCAGGGCTACACAGAGAAACCCTGTCTCGAAAACCCAAAAAAAAAAAAAAAAAAAAAAAAAAAAAAGAAAGAAAAAAGAAAATAGTCTTTTCTTTGTATCTGTCTAAAGTTTTATTAGTCTCCTACTCTGTCTTACCTGCACCTGGACCTTCACCTTATTTCTAGCCTGTCTGTGCTGTAGCCTACATAATTGGTCTCTCAGACCTGCAATGTCCTCCCACATGTTGTCATACAATCTCTTAAAAATGTGCCATTATTATACTCAAAAGGTTTTTCTTTTTGCAGGGTCCCACTCTGTAGTCCAGGATAGTCCCGAATTCCTTGTGATCCTCCTGCCTCAGCTTCTCAACTATTAGGATTCTAGACAGAGCCACTGTTACTGGCAGAAAAAGCCTTTTACAGGATTTATTTATTTATTTATTTATTTAGAGACAGGGTTTCTCTGTTTAGCCCTGGCTGTCCTGGAACTCACTCTGTAGAACAGGCTGGTCTCTAACTCAGAGATCAGCCTGCCTCTGCCTCCCGAGTGCTGGGATTAAAGGCGTGCGCCACCACTGCCTGGCCCCTTTACAGGATTTTTACCTTCTTTTGGAAGTAAAGTCGCCTGTAGCCAAGCCTGACAATCTGAGTTTTATCCATAGGACCCACCCAGTGGAAGGAGAAAAGAAATGCTGGCAAGTTTTTCTCTGATCTCCACACATAGGCAGTGTGGCAAACGTTTGGGCCCCTCTCCCCAATAAATGAATAAAAACTCAGAAAAGAAACAAGACACCTCTTAGCTACAGAATGGCCTTGAACAGTAGGCTCTCATCTCTTTATGATATCCTTTTTATAGACAAACCCTTCCGCTTTGTAGGTTTTTTTGTTTTGTTTCAGTTTTTTGTTTGTTTTGTTTTTGGTCTCTGCTGAATCCCACGTTTACTCCCTCTCTGTATATCCCCCCACTCCCAAAAAAGCTGGAGACTGAACTTGGGGTCTTGCCCTTCCTAGGCAAGCTTTTTCCAGTGAGTTAAACCTCCAGTCCATTTTAAAATGGCTTTTCCGGGCTGTTTTTGAACTTCCTGTGTAGCCTAGGATGGCCTTAAACTGCTGGTCCTCCTGCCCACTCCTCCCAAGTACTGGGCTTATAGGAGGATGCCAGATCATATTTTCAGTTAAGTAAAAAAATTTCCTTTATTTTTGACACTGGGTACCACTGACTAGCCCTGGCTAGTCTGGAACTCTGGCCTCAGGTTTGCCTTGAGGCCGTAGAGGTCCTGTGCTGGGATTAAAGGTGTGTGCCACCTTGCCCAGCGTATCTTTAGTTTCTTATAGCAGTAGCTGGCTTTCCTGACATTACCTTCTTTTAAATTGAGCCATCAACCTGTTCAATTCATAAATTATCTTATGAATGATTATTGTGCAGGTAGTAGATGGTGCTGGACTAGAATGTGTTAGAAAGATTCAGTCTTTTGAGGGCTCTGATAGACAGCATCAGAGAGGAAAGGACTTTGAGAAAATCTCCGAGTTTGAGTGTGATTACGCTCTCTGAGGAAGAAAGCTATTGCAGCAGGAATCAAGAGTTTTTGCACAGGCAAAGCATGGGTTATCATACTTAGTGCCTTCATTTCCTAGTGTGTTATTACACTACACGATGCTGGCTTGTCAACGGATTCTCTCATAGTTCTCGAGGGTGCATGTCTGAAATGAGGTAAAAATAGTGCATGCCTACTTCTGAAGACTGGAGAGAATATGCTCCATGCCTTGCCTTAGCTTTCGGAGGATCACAATCGTTGTCACTCTGTGGCAAGCTTAGTCTCTGCTCCCATCAGTCATTCTTACATGGTACTCTGACACAGAATCACATCACATTTACATGGATGACCTTTTCCTAATCTGATTGTATCTGCAAAGAGCCAAAAATCACACTGACAGGTAACCAGGGTTAGGGCTTCAACATACACTTTTATAGGACAGAGTTCAACGTACAGTAGTTAATGGAGATTGTTGAAGAAACCAGTGTTTATGTGCACCCGGGGTGGCGAATGGAGGTGGATTGGAAGGAAAGGAGACTAGAAGGTGACAGTGACTTCTATTTTCCCTTCCTAAGAGCCTGCAGCTTCAGGGTGTGTCCTTGACTGAGGGTACCCACCATTGAGGCTGCCAGTTTTTGGTTGTGATTGTTTGGAGCCTGGCATGTGACCTAAGCTGTCTAATCAAAGGGAATCTCAGGACTTGCTGGAGACTTGGCCTCTGTGGTGTTTATGAAGGAGATGCTTTGTCTTTTCTGTAGTGACTGGCTTTAGAACAGATGCAGCTAACAGTGCTGTGTGGAGAGGAATTCACCCCAAATCAGGGCACATTCCAGAGGAGGGAGGATGGCAGAGGAAACAGTGCTTTAGACCCCACTTAGTGACCCTCTGGGCCAGGCCGCTCCCAAAGCCATACCTTCTGAGGTTGTAAGGTACTACAGTTTTTATTCATCTTAAGCTTTAGACTTGATATCTTGTCAATTAAAGTTCCTGCTATGTCAAGTTTCATAGGGAGGGAGGGCTAGCCAAGTAGGATTGTTCAGTGCCCGATACTATATAACGCATTACCATAGGTTACTTCTCTTAAAGGTTCCCAAGATAGTCAAATAGTTTAGTTTACTACAGTATAGAGGCATGAATATAAAATACAGAAGAGCAGGGTATATTTACCACTAAAACAGGTTTTTACTAACTATGACTATGGATTTAATACAGTTGTAGCTTATCTTGAATTAAATACAGAACTGACTGGATGGACAGACATTGTATGTTAATTTTTGGTTTAAATATGAAATTGTTTCCAGAAGTAAAATGAAGCTGCAGTTATACTTTGTGAAATGCTTGTATCTGAAACTGGTTTCACTTAAATAGAACTCTACTGCCCTGCTTTTTCAAGCTGCAACTTTCTTTCCTTTTTCCTTCTTTACACTTTCAAATGCAGGGCTATGGACTTGACATTTTCTAGCTTTGTTTTTTTCTTCTTAGGATTGCTTTCTTGTACTTTTTTTCTTGTTCTGTTATGCCACATCTTTCAGTTGCTTTTCTTTCTTCTTTTTTCCCCCTCCATTCTCCCTCCATTTCTTGAGAATTGGAGTTGTGTGTCTCTGGCTATCCACAACCTCTTTCCTTGTCTGTGGCATGCGAGCCAGCCTTCTGAGTGCTGGGGTCTCAGGTATGCACCACCATAACCATCTGGGACATTAACTGCTTCTCTTTTATCATTTGAGATCATAATTTGATTTTAACCTTTCAATTTTTAATTCTTCAAGCCTTCAGATTTTTTTCTCTCCTCCAAGTTACTTTTTAAGTGAACATAGATCTATGTATCTGCATATTTACTTGTTTAGAATTCTTTATTTTTCATTTATAAAAATTATAGTCGGGCTGGTGAGATGGCTCAGCGGGTAAGAGCACTGACTGCTCTTCCAAAGGTCCTGAGTTCAAATCCCAGCAACCACATGGTGGCTCACAACCATCTGTAATGAGATCTGATGCCCTCTTCTGGAATGTCTGAAGACAGCTACAGTGTACTTGCATATAATAAATAAATAAATCTTTAAAAAAAAAAATTATAGTCATGGATGAATTGCATATTTTACTTTAGAATTTGAATTGACTAACATATGGTAGTTATTAAGTGAATGAAATTTTCATTAATTCCTCTTGGTCTTTTTTGTATTCTTTTTAAAAGAAGGTTTTCTTTTTGGCAGTAGTTTACCCAGCTGCAGCTTTTCTAAATTATCTTTTCTAAGCATGCTCTCCCTGATGCGTTGGTATTCCTCACATTTCGACGTCCTTACTCTTCCTTTAAAGCCTCCCTCCCTGCCATGTGTCCCCTGACATCCATTATGGCATAAACTGCAGGGCTTTTCTCCTCCTCCCCTCCATTGTCCTGCTCAGGGCAGCTGCTAAGATTTATAGCTTGCTGGCTCTGGGCAGATTTCTTTTAAACTCAAATAAAATTGTCCTTGAGCTAAAAATTAAGTGTGTGTGTGTGTGTGTGTGTGTGTGTGTGTGTGTGTGTGTGTGTGTGTATGTGTGTGTATGTGTGTGTGTGAGACTGTGAGTCTGTGTAAGAGTATGTACACATATGCATGGGTGCCCAAGGAAGTCAGAAGAGGTTGGATCCCTTAGAGCTGGAGTTGCAGGCAGTTGTGAACTCTGATGTGGGTGGGTGCTGGGATTCCAACTGTCCTCAAGAACCATCCATCTTGCAGTGCCATTTCCTCCCTGTCTCTGTTGTGTAGTCATGTTATGTGTTTTGTTGTTTTGAGTTAGGATCTTACTGTTTAGTTCTGCTGACCTATAACTCATATGTAGACTGGGCTGGCCTAGAACTCACAGAAATATCCTGCCTTTTTGTCCTGAGTGTTGGAATTAAAGGTGTGCACCACCACACCACCACATGCTAGATCCACACCCCATCTGCCCCCAATTGAAATAGTCTCACTCTGTGTATTTCAGGCTGCCCTTGAACTCTGTATGTAGCCTAGACCAGCCTGCAGTACTGTGATAACAGGCATGCACCATAAATCTTGTAAAATAATTTGTTAATAAGAATCATAATTGTGTTGGTTAGTTTTATGTCTTCTTGGCACAAACTAGAATCATCTGGGAAGAGGAAACCTCAATTGAAAAAATGCTCCTGTCTTAGTTACTTTTCTTTTCCTCTGAAGAGACATCATGGTTAAGGTAAACTAAAGCTTATACAAAATACATTTAATTGGAGCCTTGCTTACAGTTTTAGGGGGTGAGTCCATGACCATTGTGTCAAGAAGTGTGTTGGCTGGCAAGTAGGCATGGCACTGGAGCAGTAGCTGAGAGAGAGATACTAGACCTGGCCTGGGCTTTTGAAACCTCACTGCCCACCTTCAGTGACATAACTCCTCCACCAAGGCCACAACTTCTAATCCTTTATAAACAGTTCCACTGACTGGGAACTAAATTTACAAATGTATGAATCTATGGGGCCATTCTTTTTTAAACCACCATAGCCCCCAGCCAAATTGGCCCATGGGGAAGCCTGTGATGGATTTTCTTGATTGATGATTAATATTTACTGTGGACAGTGCCATCGATGGTCCTGGATACTCAAAGATCACAAGCTGAGCAAGCCATGAGGAGCAAGCCAGCAAGCAGCACTCCCTCCTCCCTGGCCTCTGTATCACTCCTGCCTCTAGGTTCCTACCCTGACTTTTCTCAGTGATGAAGTGTGATGAGGAACTGTAGGCTTAAATAAATCAATCCTTTTCTCCCAAGTTGCTTTTAGTCATGATGTTTTATCACAGTGATCGAAAGCCTAAGACAACACTGTAGGTTTGGGGGTTTGTTTTTTTGGTGGGGAAGGGTACTGAAAATTTAATCTAGGGATTTGCACATGTTTAAACAAGTACTCTGCCACTAATGTATATGTTCAGTCTACAGTGTACATTTTAAAGCTTATAATGATGCAATATAAAAGAAAATTGAGTTTTAGCTTTTAAAATATGTTTTTCATTTTAATGTGCTTTCAGTTATGTAAAGAAAAACAAGATTTATGGATAATTTAAAGTGACATTTAATTTAAGATCAGACTGGACTTGGTGGCACAGTCCTGTAAGCCTATGTACTTGGGGCCTAAGGCAGAAACAACACATGTTCAAGGGCTTCCTGTCTACAGAGTGAGTTCAAGGTAGGTTTAAGCGACTTCAAGGAGAACCCCTCTCTCTCTCTCTGTCTGTCTGTGTCTGTCTGTCTCTGCCTCAAGTTTGAAGTGGAAAGGGGCTGTAGTTGGGGCTGTACCCGACTGTAGCTCAGTGGTCCTGTTGCTTGCATAGCAGGTGCTTACCCTGGGTTTGATTCCCAGGGCCACAACTTTTTTTTTTTTTTTTGAGATTAAATATTTATTGAAGTATTGAATTTGACTGTTTCTCCTGTTAAAATTAAGTAATTTTCTTGTTCTGATAGGCTTTAAAAATTATCTCATATTTTTTTCCTTTAACCTAAATAATAGTTTCCAAGTACTTGTAAGCACTTCTCTGCAGAATAGCACATTTCCTATTTGTTTTTTTCCCCCTTTTCCCTGTAAATGAAAAGACCAAGCCTGCTATAATTGTCACTTTACTTTTCCTTGCCTAAAAAGTATTTTATTTCATTTATTATTGTATATGGATATGCACATGCCATGACAGTTGAGCAGAGGTCAGAGGATAATGCTGTGGAGTTGGCTCTTGCTTTTTACCTTTCTTCTTTCATTTAAAATACTAGAAGTGTCTTACAAAGCTCTAAAAGACTGTGGTCAGAAAGCGTGGCAAAGGTGATTGTGAGGCAAACTTTTGAAATGAGATTGATTTATGGTCTTCTGTAACTTGTACTTGAATGTCATCATGTTTCTCTTTAACAAATGTCATTAGCGCACTTTAGTTGGAACGACATTTGAACCACTGCTTGACAAACAGTGATCAGCATCGATGAAAGTATTTGCTTGCTTAAAAGTGATCAGATGTTTGGTGCTAGGTCAGTTCCTGGAGTTGATTTGTTTTGTTTTGAGCCAGGGTCTCATGTAACCAAGGGCCTTGAGTTCTGACCTTCTGAGTGCTGGAATTACAAGGAAGTGCCTCTGTGGTATGCCATTGTAGTGTTTTAAACAAGATGTCCCCGTAAGTCTTGGTAACTGGGATTATTAGGATTATTAGGAGGTGTGGTCTTGCTGGAGGGAGTTAAGTCACTGGGAGCCAGCCTTGAGGTTCCAAAGGACTGATGACATTTCAAGTTAGCTCTCAGCTTCCTGTTTGTGGATAGAGATGTGAGCTCTCTGCTGCTTCAATTACCTGTTGCCTGCCACCTCATGGACTGTTGTTACCCTTCTGTCACCGTAAGCCCCAAGTCAACCCATTCTTCTGTAAGTTGCCTTCATCATGGTATTTTATCACAGTAATAGAAATGTATCTAAGAGAGCCAACATGCGTGGTTTTTCTTGTTGTTGTTGTTGTTGTTTTGGTGCTAGGCATGTTAGGCAAGCACTCTACCAAAAGCTACATCCTCAAGTCTGCAGATGAACATCTGTGAATTTATCACCTAGTACTCCTGAATTTTTTTATATATAACTATTATAAGTAGTAAATATTACAGATGTTATAATATGTATAGTAAAGCCTTTATGTCTGGCTTTAAATGAAATGTATCTGTGTGTGTGTGTATATATATATATATATATATATATATATGTGTGTGTGTGTGTGTGTGTGTGTGTGTGTGTGTGCATGTATATATATGTGTGTGTGTGTGTGTGTGTGTATACACATACACACACATATATACATAGGCATGTATGTATGTGTGTATATAAGTATATATATACATACACACACACATACACACACATCTGAAAATTGTTTTCCTGAGTCTATCAGGCTTTTTGTTGAAGATTTTCTTGGGTTAACCAATTACTGTTGTTACTTTGTATACATCTACGTAAACTATGCAAATGTAGTTTTTTGAGTCAAGGTCTCACTTTGTAACTCTGGCTGTTCTGGAATTCACTATTTAGGTCAGGCTGGCCTCAAACTAAAAGAGAATCACCTGCTTCTGCCTCCCAATGTTAGAATTATAGGCATATGACATCATGTCCAGCTATTAGCATTTAAAAAATTGTTTATGTGTTAATTATGTATTTATGGGAACGTGTAGGTGCTCTTTGAAGCCATAAAAGGATGTTGGAGCCTCTGAAACTGGAGTTGCAGGCTCATTGTGAACCACCTGTTAGTGCTGGGAACCAAATTTAGGTCCTCTGGAAGGGCAATGGTGCTCTTAACTGCTGAGCAGTCTCTCCAGCCCTGTGATATATATTTTCATAAACAACACATATATTCATATATATGTGTATATACACACATATGTTAATATCTTATGGAAGACAGTTACAGATGTTATGGGCTCTCTGTCCAGAGTTTGTACATAAGTGGCATAATCAGCTCACTGGCGTGTACCTTGCTTCCTCTCTCTGTCATTACTGAGTAAAGGCTCCTGCAAATGCTTATATATTTAAACATTTTTATATTTATTTATTTATTTGGTGGGAGGCTGGGTGTGCCATGCTGCTTGTGTGGAGATCAGAGAAAAACTTTTGGGAGTTGGGCCTCCCTTCCACTGTGTGGGTTGTGGGGATCCAGCTCAGGTTGTCAGTCTTGGTGACAGTACCTAGTGACCCATCTTGCTGGCCCCAGTAGGTAGATTCTATTGTATGGATGCGCCTTAACTATTTAAAAGTGTTTTGTGGAAGTAGTGATGTGCGTCTGTAATCTCCACACTGGGAGGTGGAGGCAGGAAAATATAAAGCCAGCCTAGGTCACATGAGACTCCCTCCCTTTTTCCCTTCCTTCCTTTTTTGTGTATGGATATGTGTATGTGTATGTATATGTGTGTGTGTATGTGTGTGTGTGTATGTGTATATGTATGAGTGTTTGTGTGTGTGTGTGTGTGTATGAGTGTGCGTGGGCATGATTTTATGTATACTTTGGGTGCGTACTTTGAAGCCAGAAGGCGTGGGGAATCTTTTTCACTTTTTACCTGTTCCTTTGTCTCTCTAACACCTGGCTCTTGTTTACTTGGTTAGGTTAGATTTTATAGCAAGTCTTGGCCATATTACTGTCTTTGCCCCTTGGAGCTGAGGTCACAGGGACATGCAGGATGCCTGGCTTGTTACACAGGCTGAGATTCAAACTCCAGTCCTTAGGATTACATAGCAAGACCTCTAACCATTGAACCATCTCTCTAACCCCAAAGAGCCATCTCTTCATTCCCTTCCCTGCCTCCTTCCTTACTCTGCCTTGCTTTCTCTTTTCCTTTGAAATGGGATCTCAGTATATAGCCTTGTCTGGCCTGGAACTTGCTATGCAGACCAGTGTGGTTCTAGAGATCCCCTGCCTCTCTGCCTATGGAGTGTTGGGATTAACGGTTTGTACTCAAGCACACTAGGTTTGAGACCCTTTCTTAAAACAAAGCAAAACAAATCTTGTTTAAAAGTGCAAACATCATTTTATGTATTTGTGGGTCTACCTTTAGGAATAAGGTCTCAGACGTGAAATTGCTGTACCAGAGGATTGATGGATGTAAAATTTTGCCTCATATTGCTAATAGCTTCCTGCACAGAGATTGTCCCAGGTTTGTTACTAGCATCAATGAAGTTTTGTCTTAAATTTTATGACATCTTTTGCTTTTCTGTGATGCTGGGAATTAAATCTAGAGCATCATACATACCAAGAATGTATTCTATAACAGCTAAATATACAGACAGAAAGTTCAACTCTTAATTGCGAATTTTCCTGTGGTGTTTATGCTTTTTGTCTTATGTTTTTGAGTTCTCTTGTTGTACCAACCTTGTAGAGATCTTTCCTTTTTCACATTCCAATTGTCCACTTGTAATGCAATTCTATGAATTCTTTGTTTTGATGCCCATAGTTAGTCAGGATAAAGTATCTTATAAAAGATAAGCAGTTGTCTCAGTTCCATTTATATATTAGTGTGGTTTTTCTCTTCAGTGTTCTGTAGTAGACCCTAGACATCAAATTTGTCTTACTTGTTCTTAGCCATTTTGACTTAAAAAAATTTTTTTTTAATTAGGTATTTTCTTCATTTACATTTCAAATGCTATCCCAAAAGTCCCCCATACCCTCCCCCCACCCAACTCCCCTACCCACCCACTCCCACTTCTTGGCCCTGGTGTTCCCCTGTACTGTGGCATATAAAGTTTGTGAGACCAAGGGGCCTCTCTTCCCAGTGATGGCCGACTAGGCCATCTTCTGCTACATATGCAGCTAGAGACACGAGCTCTGGGAGTACAGGTTAGTTCATATTGTTGTTCCACCTATAGGGTTGCAGACCCCTTTAGCTCCTTGGGTATTTTCTCTAGCTCCTCCATTGGGGGCCCTGTGTTCCATCCAATAGCTGACTGTAAGCATCCACTTCTGTGTTTGCCAGGCACTGGCATAGCCTCACAAGAGACAGCTATATCAGGGTCCTTTCAGCAAAATCTTGCTGGCATATGCAATGGTGTCTGCATTTGGAGGCTGATTATGGGATGGATTCCCGGGTGTGGCAGTCTCTAGATGGTCCATCCTTTCATCTCAGCTCCAAATTTTGGCCATTTTGACTTTTAATTTCAATAACTGATGCTGAGATTAGGCTGGGAAAATTTGTTATCTTTGTTTAAGATTTATTATTATTATTATTATTGACAGAGTTTCTCTTCTCTGTATAGCCCTGGCTGTCCTGGAACTTGGTCCTTAGACCAGAGTGACCTCAAACTCAGAGATCCGCTTGCCTCTGCTTTTCAAGTGCTGGGATTAAAGGTGTGTGCCACCATTACCGGGCAGGTTTTATTATTTTTAATTAAGTGTGTGTGAGTATTTGCATATACATGCAGGTGACCATGGAGGCCAGAGGCAAGTAAGGGGTCTGGAGTTACAGCAGTCAGTTGTGAATCACCGTGTGTAGTTGCTCTGGCTTTGATGATCTCTTAGCCATTGAGCCATCTTTCTAGACACACACACACACACACTCTCTCTCTCTCTCTCTTTAAATAAAAGATAGATTAAAAACTCTTTTACAAGGATATTTTGTGTGTTCATTTATTTAGGCCTCATGTATTTCAATAAATAGATAAAAATAAATAAATATCCCCCCCCAAATCGTATTACATTTGTTAAGTGTACCTCTGGGTATGTAGTTTTGCTGTCTTTACTATAATTGGTGAGTGTAGAATGTAGGGCTTGAACTTTATTTTTTTATTTAATTTTTATTATTTTTAGATGAATTTTTGTTGTGTTGTCTAGAATGATTTTCCAGTTCTTGAATTACAGTCTTCCTACCTCAGTCTTTCCATTATCTGGGACTGCAAGCTGTGGGGTGTTTATGTGTGTGTGTGTATGAGAAGATGTATACAGGAGGGCATACACGTACTGTGGTGTATGTTTGGAGGTCAGAGGACAGCTTTCCGGAGTTGCCTTTTCTCCTTCCACCATGTGGGTCTTGGGATTGATTGTCAGGCTTGGAGGGAAGGGTTTTTACCAAGTCATCTAGCCAGCCCTCAATTACTTATTTTTGAGACAGGCTTGCATTATGTAGCCCATATATGTATGCTTGTAAGTGTGTTTGGATGTATGAGTGTGTGTATGCTTGTATGTGAGTATGAGTCCCTGTGTACATGCAGGGAGGCCAGAAGAGGAGAGGGCTCCCAGTATCCTCTGTCCCTCTGCCTCTTCCTTTGAAGCAGGATCTGCTTTCTGCCTCCTTTGGAGCTGAGGCTGCAGACGCTTGTGGGCCTACCTGGCTTGTTATGTGGGGCTGGGATCAGAACTTTGGTCCTCATGATTATGAATCAAGTACTCTTAACTGCTGAGCCGTCCCTCTAGCTACTTCTTTATTATTGTTTGTCAAGTATGCTTTGGCCTTTATTGTCTCATGGTGTTTTCATGTAGATTTGAGAAACATCTTGGCCACTTGTGGTTAGGACAGTATACCTAGCCTGTCGTTCAGCTTGAAGAGAATTGGGAGCTTTTAGAATGTCTTCCAAACCGTGACCACACCTCCTCCCCTCAGTGTTGAACGTGGAACCCAGGGCCTGTACGTGCTTGGCAGCCTTTCTGGGATTGAACTACATTTTCAGCCCCAACTTTTTTATTTAGAACCTAATTTGTCTCAATAAGATTTTACAGTTTTCTGTGCTGAGATGTTATATATCTCCAAGCTTTTGTCTTTTTTTTTTTTTTTTGGTGTGATTGTCAATCATGTCATTTAATTTTTAATTTTCTTTTTAAATTTTAAAATCCTGTGTGTGTGTGTGTGTGTCTGTGTGTCTGTGTGTCTGTGTGTCTGTGTGTCGTGAGTGGGTAGAAATCAGAGACCAATTTTCTGTTTTTTACTAAGTGGGGCCTGAGGATTGCACTCAGGTTTTTTAATTTGGTAGCAAGTACCTGTTGAGCCTAAATTTCATTTTCAGTTTTGAATTGTTGCCCGTAGTAGTAAATTCCATTGGTCTTTTCTTTCTCTTTATTCCTCCCTTTTGTAGTCACCCAGGACCACAGTATTTACCCTGTGGGGTGAGGATGGATTTATTTATTTATTTTTAAATAAAAACCTGGTCTCATATAGGCTGTGTTATCCTAAGTGCTGGGATTACAAATTCAAACCAGCACACTGGCCTGGGAAAGTTGTTCTAGACTGATGTCAGAATGTGATAAGGCATGGGGATTTATGGTCAGTATTGTTGCAGTGTGGGCCTCTCAGTCTGGGGATCTAGGGCAGAGATGGAAAGGTGAAACAAGTTGGAGCTGAGCTTTGATGAACTTTGTGTGCAGTGCTAACTCACACGGAAGTTCCCAGGCAGTTTTGGCAGGGTTAGGCTGGTCTTCGAGGAAGATGACTTGTGCCCCTGAACTGGCTGGGTTAGGAAGTTGGACTGAGCCATTAGTTAAGAGGCTTTTGCTGGGGACTAGGTGAGGATGGGGAGAATTTAAGTTAGCAGCTGGTACACAGAGGGCAGGGGAGAGATAAAGATGAAGTAGTTTGTAGGTGAGATGATGGGACTGTGTGAGGTACAGGATGAATCTGTAGGTTTCAGAACTCAGGGTGGATGATGACACAATGGCTCTAAACCCTAGATGAGGAGCCTAAGCAAGGCCCCGAGGAAGGCATCTCCAGGGAAAGAAAAGGGAAAGAAAAGGGAAAGAAAAGGGAAAGAAAAGGGAAAAGGAGGCGTTCGGGGACTTAAGTTTTGGATTTGGATTTGGATTTTGGAGTAGGAAATATGAATCTGAAACATGGAACCTAGCATGGAGTTGAGGCTTGAACACTAAATATAAGAAGTGAATGAAGCCATAGAGGGAATGGGGCTTACCTATAGGGGCTTCAAGGAATCCCCATCTTGGGCTGCTGTAAGGAGAGAGTAAATAATTTCAGGGAAGGAACTTTCCATTTTCGCTTTCTACTCTCTTGAGGTAGATGATTTTTTTTTTAATTGAGAGAGCTATATAACCTTGTGGTATTATAATTTTGGATGAGTATAGCAGAATGTCTTAGACACTAAAGCACAGATTACATATTTGCAACGTTATGTCACTTGTAGAACTTGAAGAGTACTATAACTTGGGTTTTTACTACTAGTTTCTATTGATTATCACATGCTTTATCTGTTGCATTTTAGACCCATTAGCCTGAGTAACATATTCATGACGAACCTTGTTGCATTTTTATTGTAAAGAATTATATCAAGGGCCAGTGAAATGGCTTGGTGGGTAATAAACTGCTTGCCATGTAAGCCTGATGACCTGAGCTCCATATCTGGGATCCATGGTGGATGGAGAGAACTGTTTGTTCCCCAAAGTTTTCTAGACCCCTGAGCACATGCTCGAGTGCACGCATGCACATACATGTGATAATACATATGTTGAGGTTCAGTCTGTTGCTGTGGATTGTAATGCTAAATACTGGCCCCCAAGATCTGGTTGCCTCAGGGTTACACCAGGTCATGTTATGTAATCTTGATTACAAGATTATCAAGTTATTTCTGATTGGTCAGTAAATATACATATTCATGCTTACAGCCTGTAGCTTGGCAGAAGAGAGGTAGGCAGGGCTTCAGTTCCCAGGCTTGGGGTCTGAGGCAGAGACCACAAGGAAGAAAGAGAAGGTGGAGAGAGGAGAAAATTCCATTAGGGTAACTGAATCATGAAGGCCATGAGGGCTGGCCAGTTGGAGTAAGAGTGACGCAGGTAGAACATGGCTTTATAACTCAGAGCTACTGACAGGGAAGTAGGTAGGCAAAGCAGGCATAGATTGTTGATATCTGCCCAGCTCTAGTGCTTTAAAGGCTTATTATAAATATAAAAGTTTTATGTCTTTTATGTGGGAACTAAATGATCCAAGGTGGGGAAGAAATCCTCCTATTAATCTTAATATTTGCCATAATACACATATACTTACTAATGATAAATAAGGTAAATTTTATAAAGAATTATTTTTAAAAACTAAATTAAAGGCAAGAATGTATATATCAATGGTAGGACATGGAGTTAGCATTCATAAGATTTTGGGTTCAGTCACCATCACCACTTCCAAAGGTGAAACGTGGGGATGTGGAAGTAATTTTAGTATTAGTGCCAAATTCAGCCACATAGGTGTCACTCCCTAGGGGCCATCCACTTTGTGTTTTGAGTCAGGGTCTGTCACTAGGACCCGTGGCTTGCTGGTTAGGTTAGGCTGGCTGGTTGTCTGGCCCCAGAACCCTTCTGTCTCTGCTCCCCAGCAGTGGGGCTACAGTGAGCACTGCTGTGCTGCTTGCTTTTATGTCAGTGTGACACAAGCTGCAGTCGTTTTACAAGTGGCACTCTCAGCTGAGAAAATGCTCCACCTGGTTGGCCTGTCTATAAGTTTTGGAGCATTTTCTTAGCTAGTGATTGATATGGGAGGGCTCAGTCCATTGTGGGTGGTGTCATCCCTGGGCAGGTGGTCCTGGGGTACATAAAAAAGCAGGCTGAGCAAGTCTAAAAGCTGCACCCCTCCATGGCCTCTGCACCAGCTCCTGCTTTCAAGTTCCGGCCTTTACGTTCATATCCTGATTTCCCTGGGTGATGGGCTATAAACCAAACTAAAGTAAACCCTTTCCTCCCCAAGTTGATTTTCGTCATGATGTTCATCACAGTTGTCTTCCTTTGGAAGATTTGACAGTGCTGTTTTGGGGAGGATTGTGCAAGGAACTATGGACTAGAAAAGCTGTTTAATGCTTAGAGCTTAGTGAGCTGTTATGTGGGAAGATGGAGTAGAAGAATATTGAGAACAACACAGATGTTGGAGACTGGCCCATAAAGTTTCAGAAAGAAGTTTGTGTGTCACTTTAAGATGCTATCAGGGCCATTTGATATTTTGAAGCTAGCAACCATAGAAGTGGACAGTTGATACTGGTTAGCCGGGGCGAATCAGCTTTAATTAAGAAGACCTGCAGCGCTGAGGCAGAACGTTCGGAAAGGGTTTCTACAGCACACAGATGCTGTAGTCCAGATAGAAGGCCATACCTCTCTCTGGCAGCCAACCTTGGTAATCTCTTAAGAGTCTCCCAGCTGGTACTGGTTTTGAAGTCATGAAGGGGTCATGGAAAGCAGCTGAGGTTTTACACAGTGAATGTGCAACACCAGTTGATGTTGAAGCCCCAAGATTGAAAGAGTCATGGAAAGAAGTTAAGGTTTGTTACCATGTGGTAAGCCAGTTCCAAAAGAGAGCCCAGGAGAGGTCATGGTGAAGGTGCAGCCTAGATGCCAGTACCGTGAGATGACCACCAAGGACAGCAACAGGTATGAAATGGAGCCTGCCTGAGACTAGTAGACACGTGTGCCGTGGCAAGGCCTTTGGAGCCAAGACAATTGTGATTGGCAGAGGCTGGCACTGAGCTTTACACTGTGGACTTTAGTTCTGCTTTGATCTGGTTGTGACTGTGCCTGGCTCTTTCCTCTTGGAATAATAAAGTATTTTGCTTATTTTTTAATTTGCAGGAGTCCACAGCTAAAAAAATTAAAGACTTCGAACTTCTAGAGAGACTTTAGAGTGTCAAGACGGATTTTGGACATTTTAGAGACTTGGGATATTTTATATCTTTAATTATAGGCACTAAACTCTGATACACCCTATTTTATAGAAATTATACCACTAGATTTAACATCAATCTGTTAATAGTAGATGATTTCAGTACCCTGTTTTCTGTAATAGATCAAGCTGAATAAAATAAACATGAGAATTAATTGACATCACACATCAAATGGACTTAACAGAGGTCTACATAATATTCCACCAGAACACCAAAGAACACAGTTCTGAGAACACACAGAGCTTTTCTAAAGCAGGCCACACCTTGAGACACAAAACCAGTCTTTACAAGTTCAAAAAGATTGCAATCACTCCAGTTATTCTGACCACAATGCAGTAAAACTTAAAATACACAGCAGTCAAATCTCTGGTAAATACAGAAACTCTTTGTATTTGAGAATAAGTAACTCATTACTGAATGATGAATGGGTCAAAGAAGAAATCAAGAAAGAAATATATAGTTCTAAGTGCCAACATTTTTTTAAAAAATCAGAAAAAGCACTAATTGATGACTTAATGTGGCAACTCAGAAATTAGGAAAAATGAAAACAAACTAAATCTAGACCCAGTTGGTAGCAAGAAATAAATGAAATATAAACAAAAAAATACGACAAAAAAAAATCAATGATTCTGAGAATTGGTGCTTTGAGAAGATATGGCCAACAGACCTTTGGCTCAACTAGCCAAAATAAAGAGAGAGGACCCAAATGAACAGAATCAGAACTGAACAGGAAAACATTACAACAGATACCAGAAACGTTAAGAATTTTAGAGGTAGCCGGGAAGTGGTGGTGCACACCTTTAATCCCAGTACTTGGGAGGCAGAGGTGGGTGGATTTCTGAGTTCGAGGCCAGCCTGGTCTACAGAGTGAGTTCCAGGACAGCCAGGTATACACAGAGAAACCCTGTCTCGAAAAACCAGAAAAACAAACCAAAAACAAAAACAAAAATGAATTTTAGTGGTAATACTTTAAAAACCTCTAACACATTAAAATTAGAGAGCCTTAAAGAAGTGAATGGATTTCTAGATTCAGCCAAAATTAAACCAAAAATTAGCCAACAACCTGAACAGACCCGCTATACAAATGAGGAGATTGGCATAGTAATAAAGAACCTACCAGATAAAAGAAAGTTCAGGGCTAGATGGAGTCCCAGAGGAATTTTTCCAGACATTCAGAGAAGTTCTACAGTCAATCTTCTGAAACTATTAAAAAAAGAAAGAAAGAAAAAACAAAACAAAACAGAAGGAACATCCCCCAAACTCTTTCTGTAAAGCCATTTAAAAAGGAGAGAGAAGAGACAGGCCCCAGTGGCATCCCCAAAAGAGACCTGGACATGGGTAGCTGGTTAATTCCTGAACATGCTGGTGAGGTGTTGAGGAAATCAGAAATAGTGGTGAGAATGAAGAAGCTTTCCCTTCACCCATGAAAGGTGAATTTAATTTTACTTCTACAATTAAGGGTGCCATCTGCTGACTTAGACATCAGAACTGCAGATTCTCTGCCCTTCAGGTTCTGGGATCGGCTCTAGTGTTCCAACTTGGGATGTTTCTGACAGGCAGTCCTTGCTCAAGAGCTTCCCCTCTGCCAAAGCTCAACTGTCTCCTTTACCCAGTTCCGCTTGTTTCTTATCACTCCTTCCTCTTGTGGTGTTACAACCAACCTGGACCCCAGACTCTTGACTTAGCAAATGCTTCCCAAAAGCTAGCGCTGGGGCTGGGGCTCAGGAGATGGCTCAATCAGTGACGTGCTTGTTGTGTAACCGTGGCTTGCTGAGTTTAGACCCAGAACCAACAGAAAGCTGGGTGTGAAGGTGCACACCCATAAGCAGTGCTGGAGAGAGGCTGTAAAGATAGGTGGGCACAGGGCACACTGGCCACGGGAGCTCTTAAGCAAAGATTGCCTGGGAAGGGGTCCATGTTGGATTGAAATGCTTGGACCTTTAAATCTTCAAAAATTTGGGCTGTCCTGGGAAAGGCATGGTGTGGTAGTACGGTCCTGAAGGACAAAATAATGACCACGTGTACTGCTGTCACTGACAGCATCCTTCCTTGAGCAGGGAATTAGCATGTCTTCCTGTCTTCCTTAAGAATGAGAAAATATTTCCTAGATGCCATTCACAGACTTGTCTCACATCTAAGGATTAGATTACATGCTATGACAAAGATTAGCAATTATTCTTTATAGCGATTACCAACTTTTCTAGGATAGAGAATTCTGAGCTTTGAGGTATCTGTTACACATTTTGAATACTTGCTAAATGTCTCTGCCCTCCTCTATATGTAGATATACACTTGTTACTTCTGACAAATGAATATCTGTAGAGTTTTCATGTTTGACTTAGGAGAAGGTGTGCTTAGTTTCCTTTCCCTCCTTGTGCTCGTTGGGATGGGTCTGCTTAACCACAGGAGCCTGAGGAGTCGGGGTGACTTTTTAGGTAGAAGCCAAGTGTTGGGGATGACAGAAGAAGGCTACAGAGCATTGGGCTACTGATAATTATGTGATTGCCTTACATGATTTTGTTAGGCGTATTAGAACTTAACCTTACGTGAGTGTGTATTTCTGGTTATTGGGACACAAGGGACACAAGGAAACAGGGTTGTTTAAACTAACAACCCTGGGGTGCAGTAGATGTGGACAGGGTCCATAGAGATCTATATTATGCAACTGCAGTAGAAGAGAAAGGAAAGAAGATTGAGGAAATTGGAAGATCAGATTTTTATCATGGTCTGTACAAGAAATCTTAAGTAAATGGGCTAGAAATGTGTGGCTGTTGATTAGTGAAAAGATGTCATGGTTCAGGAGATTGGTAGTCTCTGTGGGAAGACAACTCACTGAAAGGGAGGAAATAGCCTGGAAGAGATAAAGAGACAGTGATCAGCTAGGAAGCTTAAAATTTAAATTTTGTTGGAAGTACTGTTAGGAATACTAGCAGAGGCCAGATGAATGTATGGTTAAGTTATAGCAAAGGAAAAGATTGTTAATGGTGAGGTTAGGAATGCAGGGTGACACCAACCTGTAATGTCAGCATTAGCGAGATAGAAGCAGGTGTTTAAGGCCATTCTCTGCTACTTAGCAAGTTGAGGCCAATCTGGACCACATGAGACCTTTTTTCAAAAATAAATCTCCTTAAACAAAAGAGGCTGGGTTTTTTGATAGATTCTTCAAGATGTTAATGTAAATAAATGGAAGACCAAGGATGGCATGCTAATATCCTCAGTGTCTGAAGAAGGACTATGTAGTGTTGGCTGCTGACTCTGAAGTAAGTGCTCATTACTGACAGATAGTGTATCTTAGAGCCTGGCAGATGGGATGGAAGTGAGGAAGCAAGTAGCACCTTTGTATATTATGTTCTAAGTAGCCAGAGATACTTGACACAAAACAAAGTTGAGAAAATGTATCTTCTAGAAAATACAGACATGGAAAGGTGTCCTTTCTATAAAAGAGGTATTAAACATTAACCTGAAAAAAAAGTTAGCAAATTGGGCTTTGGCAAATGAATATAGTCAAGTTTCATTTTTATTTTGTTTTTTGTATATGACTGTTTGGCTTGTTGTACCATGTGTGTTCCTGGTGCCTAGGAAGTCAGCTGGAGTTACAGATGGTGTGAGTTGCCATGTGGGTGCTGAGAGATGAACCTAGGTCCTCTGGAAGAGCAGTTAGTGCTCTTAACCACTGAGCCATCTCTCTAGTTCCTTCTGTAGAATTTTCATTAATTTACAAAGGAGAAAGTATAAATGATAAAACCATGAGAAGATAGACCGGCACTAGAATTAGTGGAGTCAAAATGTTAATGATATGTCAGATACGCCTTATATGAGGAAGTTGCAAAATTATGAAAATCCAGGCACTCCACTGAGTTAGAAATCTAGGCTCTGATGCATACTGCTATGGTAAGGTAGCAAGTGGCCATTGAGTGCAGAAGTGAGTCTGGATGGGTCTTCTGGTGTTGTGGAGCACACAGACTGCTGTCTTCTGCATTGCAGTTTCACCTGTATTTCCTTGGAACTACTTAGCTTTGCAACTAGGCGTTAAAAAAAACTTTATATTTATGGTTTTAAGTTATTTATTTGTTTTATTTTATTTTATGAGACATAGTCTCACTCTCTAACCTAGGCTGGCCTGGAACTGCCTAGGTAACTTGAGCTGGTGATTCTCTTGCCATAGCCTTCTAAAATTTTAGATTGCAGGCATAAGCCAGACCACTCCTGACTTTTGTAGCCATTTTTCTGACATGAAGTGTAACTTTGCTTTCATAACTAAAATGATTTAGTTGTTTTGTTATTGTTTAATCCCTTTTGCTTTGAATGTATCCTTTTGTGTGGGTGGCAGATATATAACCACAGACTTTTCCACAGGCATCCTACCCTAGGTCCAGAAATGACTCTGAGACGTCTTATATATGAATGAATGCCTAGGCCAATAGCTTTGGCTGATTTCCACGGGTTCATAGCTCAGTTATCCCATTTAAACTAGTCTAAGTCATGCCATGAGGCTACATACCCCTCCTTCAGTTTCAGGCGACTGTCTTCTCAGTTGTGTAATGTCCTATCCTCTGTTGCTGCTCCCCAACCCCCATCCTTGCGTCATAGTCCGTCTGTCCTCGTCTCCCCCCATTTACTTGCACAACGGACTCTACTCTAGAAGTCCTCTCTGTGCTGGAGCTTGCACCTCCGCTCTCCCCGTCTAAGCTAATAGGCAACAGCATTGTACAGACAGGTGATGCTTCCATACATCGCACAGGAGATTCTCCCTACACAGATACTTATTCATCCAGCGTGAATGCAACCGTCCAGGCGTGTTCTCCTAGTTGTAGTACATGCTGTTGTATCAGTCTGATGAATTTCTTTGTCTTTACAACCAAGAAAGATAATACTGTAAGAAATTTTGACTAACATTTTTTCTTTATTTAAATTACAGACTAACTGGCTCTTCTGGATTTGTAACAGATGGACCTGGGAATTATAAATATAAGACGAAGTGCACATGGCTCATTGAAGGACAGTAAGTTATAATGGCTGACTTTATTTTAATTTATTATAAGAGCACAGTATAGCACAAAATACTTCCATGTGTGTTATTGCTATTTCTTGAGACAGGACCTTTCTGACTGAGTAACTCAGGCTGACCTTGAATTTTGCTATGCTACCTCTGCTTCCCAAGTGCTAGGGTGGTAGGTGTGGACCACCATGCCCTGCTGCTAAAATACCGTTCATTGATGCTTTTCATTTGGATAGTGTTCTTGCTTTTTAAAATTTACTTTTTGGGGGACCAGAGAGATGGCTCAGTGGGTAAAGTGCTTGCTGAACAAGTCTGGTTATGTGAGTTAATCCCTGGCTCCCACAGTGGAAGAGTGACTCCTGAAAGTTGTCTTCTGACTCCCACGCTTGTGCATGCACGCACACACACAAATAATAAAATAAAAAATTAAAAGGAAATTTTCTTTTTTGGGTGATAGGGATTGAACCTATGACTTCACTAAGCAAGTGCTCTATTGTTAAATAATTCCTTTAATTTGTGGGTTTTTTTTTTTTAGGTTCCAAGTTGACTTAATGTTATAAATGAAAGATACATACCAGAAATTTGCATATTTCTAATAGTTTAAAAAACTTAGTTAAAATCTTTTTAATAGTTTGCTTAAATCTTTATATAATAATGCTATTATATCATTTTTCTAAATATTGATTTTATTATCAGCAAAACAGTAAATGAGCCATCAGAATAACCACTGTAGCCTGTTTCCCTGGCCCTCTGTCCTTCCATCTGTCTATCTTCTCTTTTTTTTCCTTTTTTGTGCCTGTCATTTAGGGCAAAGCATTTTAGTCTCTGAACAAAACTTTGAAATTTCCAAGTAACTCTTGTTTATTTGTTGTGTCTCATATTCAACCCAAGAAATATTATTTACTAACTCATTTAAAAGCAACAATTATAACCCACTACATGTTAGCAGAAAAACCTATTTGTTTTTATTGAGACGGGATCACACTAGTAAGCACTACATGGCATGGCGTTCACTGTGTAGACCAGGCAGGCTGGCTTCGTGCTCTTGACAGTCCTCCTGTGTTTGTCTCTCACTTCTGAGTGCTGGGATTATAGACATTACCAACACACCGATTTGGGGGGTTGGGGTACTGGGATCAGTCCAGAGTTGCATGGATGCTAGGCAAGCACTCCACCAACTTAGCTATATCCCTGGTCATAAATGTCATAAGGAAAAAAATTCCTTATATTTAAAGAAATTTTAAGAATTGCATTGTTTAAGATTTCACAGATCTCTTTGCTATCTGGCAATCTTTTTTGATATTTTGTTTTGTTTTTAAAAATATGTGGTATGTAAACAAACTTAAATATGAATGGGACAGTTCCAGATGAGAGTGAAAAGTTAAATATTTGGGAGAAAAATTGATAGGTTTATCTATTATGGAAAATTTCAGAGATTTTAGTAAAATTTGAAAATGGAGCTGGGAGGTCTGAGGTAGTCATCTAAAGCTGCCAGTTGTAGAGCGTGTTGGAGTGTGGAGTCAGAGGGAGTTACTGATACACTTGTTGAAATTGCCCAGGCTTCATGGGAAGTGATGAGGGGCTGTTACTGTGACTCTGGGCAGGGCTTGTTAGTTTCCTTTGGATTTAGTCTCAGTCAGAGTTGATACATAGTTTCCTGAGGACGTGGCTTTTTGGTACAGTGCTGTGAAAAGGCAGAGAAGCAGGTAAACTTAGAAAATGTGTGTTTTTAAAGTGATGTGTTATGAAATCTTACGTAAGATGAATAAAGAAAGAAGTGGGGACACTGAGGGCTCCTGTTTCTAAATGTTAAAAGCAAGGCTGGAAACATTCTTTGAAGGCCCCTGAAGTCAGAGCCCGTGTCTCTTTTGGTTCCCAGGACATTTTTGATATTCCCTTACACATAGCAAATACTAACTAGATCTCTGACAAATGCAGGAAAGCTGTTTATATTTATATATATTTATATTGTATATTTTTCTCCTTATAAATTCTTTAAAAGTCTGTTTTAGTAGTTAATGTTATGATTATTATAAATTACTTAATTATTTTTCTAGGCCAAATAGAATAATGAGACTTCGCTTCAACCATTTTGCTACAGAATGTAGCTGGGACCATTTATATGTTTATGATGGGGACTCAATCTACGCACCTCTGATTGCTGCCTTTAGGTAAGCCCTGCTGCATTTCATCTCAGGAAGTAAGTGTGTCTCCAGGATGGAGTCCGTGCTGCATTTACTTTATTCTGCAGTCACACTCATCTCATGGAATTAGTTCTGTTCTGGTGAGCTACAGTTCACTTGGTTTTTATGTACTGGGTCGTTTTCCATGTATACTAGTATGTAGCCACGGTTAGTCTTGAACTTCTGGTTCTCCTGCCTCCACCTTCCAAGTGCTAGGAGTATAGGCTTGTGCCACTGTGCCTGACTCATTTCACATTCTTGAACTGTGAAGTTTTGATAACACTATTAAATTTACCTGCTATTTGTGATTTTGTTAAAGTTTGCATTAAAAAGTTTTTGACTATATTGATAATATTTTTGTGACAAATTTAAATCAGAAACCATACCTTTCTTGTTCTTGTATGTATTTCATTCCATAGGCCCTTAGGAATAACTTTTTTCAATAGTATATAGTTCTCTCAGTTTGTATATATGTATTATTAGGGATAGGAGGAGCTTTCTGGAAGACTATTTATAAATTGGACAATGGCTAGCTGTTGAGAGTGAGGAATTTGCTAGTTTTGTTTTGTAAATCCCTCCCCAATGCATCTGTATTAGTGATTTAATAAAATAATGCAATTTTGTCAGTTATATGGGTTGCACTGAATTTTTGCTATTTTATTTTAAGAAAGATTTTTGTGTGTCTACAGTGTATATGAGTGTATGATATGTGTGCGTGTGCATGTGTGTGTGTACTTCTATGCAGGTACTCACATGCTATGGTGTGCACGTAAGGTTGGAGTGCAGCCTCACATGTTGATCATTATATTCCACCTTGTTAGAGATAGGTTGTCTTTGTTGTTTGCTGCGGCCTGGAGCTGGAGCTGGAGCTAAGGAGTCTCAGCCACCTGACATGGGTACTGGGAACCAAGAGCAGCAAGACCTCTTCTTCTTCTTCTTCTTTTTTTTTTTTTGGTTTTTCAGGACAGAGTTTCTCTGTATAGCCCTGGCTGTCCTGGAACTCACTCTGTAGACCAGGCTGGCCTCGAACTCAGAAATCCGCCTGCCTCTGCCTCCCGAGTGCTAGGATTAAAGGCATGCACCACCACGTCCGGTGCAAGACCTTTTCTTAATTGCTGAGGTCTCTCTCCATCCCCATTTCCAGACTTCTTTCCTTCAAACATTCTACTTCCTTCACGTAATTTTGTGTGTGTGTGTGTAGTCCTGGATGCCTGGAACACACTATATAGACCAGGTTGGTCTTGAACTGACAGAGATCCACCCACTTCTGCTTCCCAAGAGCTAGAATTAAAGACATTCATCAATCACCATGCGTAGCAACTTAAATTTTCTGAAAGTTTATTGTTACTTTGTATGTGGGGGAGGGAGAATGGAGGGGTTGGCACATGTGTGCCCGAGTGGAGGTTAGAGGACAGTTTTGTGGAGTCTGTTTTCTAATTCCACCTTTACAGGGCTTCCAAGGATTGAACTTGGTTTCTAGGCAAATGGCTTTGACCTGCTGAGGTATCTCACTGGCCCCTTATTTCTTTACTTTAGAAAGAAATCAACACTTTTCTGTTCTTCTCTTGGTGGTAGTCTGCTGGAATGCCACATAGTGAGGGAGGGACTACTTAGTACGCAAGGAGGCAAAGGACAAATTAGAAGACTAGTTCTCCACCCATTGCTCCTATAGCTCTCCAACAATTATTTTAACTGAGAACTTAAGAGTTTCACTTAATGGAGCCAAAGAGCAGGCTGTGCTAAGCATTTAAAATGGCATTTGCCATGTGTTAACCATGTATATATCTATTATTTGAAATATACCTTGCATTATGGGAGGAGGCACCTCAAACTATAATGGAAGCACAAAAACTAAATATGATATTATTATGATACTACTTTTTAGGAATTCATCTATTTAACTGCATTTGTTAATCAGAATTCATAGAGACCCTTTTATGTGACTGGCCTTTGAATTAGCTAGCCATAGCCATTGTAAGAATATGAGCCAAGCAGTTGTACTTAGAGTTTACTTAGACTGTGTATTTGATTAAATAGGCATAAAAATTTCTGTATGTAGAGAATGTTGGTTAATTGAGAGCATGAACTAATACACTGGTTAGGTATTAAAGCTACCTACTGTTGGGCATGGTTAGTCCCAGCTCTTTGGAGGCAGGGCCGTTCAGGTCTCTCTGAGTTTGAGGCCAGTCAAGTTCCCATGAGTTTCAGGCCAGGCAGAGCTACATAGACAAAATACAGAAATGAAAAACAAAAATAAAAACCTTAACTTATAACATATTTGAGTATTAATTTTATAAAATTATAGTGAGATAATATAAAAGATCCACCCCAAAACCTTTTTAGTACTTACAATGCCAAGCACATTCTCTATCTAGAACTAAGGTGATAATGTCTATCAATTTAAAATTTTGTGGTGTGGGTTTGTAGTAATATTTTAGCTGTTAAGAGCCTTTGTTGTTCTTGCAGAGGAGTGCCCTGATTCAATTCCTAGTACCCACATGGTAGTTTACAACTCTCCATAGCTCCATTTCCACATGGTAGTTTACAACTCTCCATAGCTCCATTGCCTTCTAACCTTCACAGGCACCAGGTAAACACAGTGCAGACATTCATGTAAGCAAAACACTCATGCACATAAAATAAAATAAACACATCTTTTAAAAAGTGTTGTGGTGCTCAGGGTCCAGTCTGGAGCCTTGTGCATGCTGGGCAGGCATTTTACTACTGAGTTACATTGCTAGCTGAAAATTGTTGTATTTAAAAATCAGAGCACCAGAGCCCGGCGTGGTGGCACACGCCTTTAATCCCAGCACTTGGGAGGCAGAGGCAGGCGGATTTCTGAGTTTGAGGCCAGCCCGGTCTACAGAGTGAGTTCTAGGACAGCCAGGGCTACACAGAGAAACCCTGTCTCGAAAAACCAAAACAACAACAACAACAACACCAACAATCAGAGCACCACCTCCCTACTGTCTTAGGTTGTGTGGTTTTCTCAGCATTGCCATTGTACCAGTAGAAGAATCGGCATGTTGGTGATGTGCTGAGCATCCAGTATAGAGACAGCCTAGCAATAGATAGTTCATGTAAGGTGCATGAATGAAATGAATAAAAGGAAAACCAAAAAGGATTCATAAGATAATTTACTTTCAGTGTAAATCCTGCCTGAGTTGCTGAATAGATCATTTAAGTGCTCTAAACTTCAAAACTGTGTGTGGTCGCACATACTTTTAACCCTAGCAGCATGAGAGGCTGAAGCAAGAGGACTGCTAAGAGTTCAAGGGCAGCTGGGGTTGTAGACTAGACTTTAGCATCTAAAACATAAGACAAAGGTACTGTGTTAGTTTAATCTGCATTCTATCTGGCTTTGCTGCAAGCTGTAGCTTAATTTGCTTCCGGACTATTTCATATTTGTCTTTTATATATTGAAATTCTAAATAAAAACAGTTTAACAACGTTCTATTACTAGACAAATGTGAGGACCACTGGGGCAATGGTTTATATCTTTAATATCCTTCTAGCTCACTACCTTTTCTAGCTCCATAATTTTATGGAACATTCAACATATACCAAGTATTTTATGAAGGACCTGTTGGCAGGTGTGGTCATGGTGATTGACCAGGGCACATTCTTCAGAAGAATATTATTCTTAAGCTGGTATTCAGACCTATAACACCCGCATTAAAGAGCCTAATGTGGGAAGTTTGTAAGTTTAGGTTCAGCCTGGGTTAATTAATATTTTTAAAAAGATTTATTTATTTTATTTATATGATTTCTTTATTTTATTTACACTATAGCTGTCTTCAGACACACCAGAATGGGATATTGGATCCCCATTACAAATGGCTGTGAGCCACCATGTGGTTGCTGGATATTGAACTAAGGACCTCTGGAAGAACAGTCAGTGCTCTTAACCCCTGAGCCATCTCTCCAGCCCTAAAATGACTATTTTTTTTTTTTTTTTTTTTTTTTGGTTTTTCGAGACAGGGTTTCTCTGTGCAGCCCTGGCTGTCCTGGAACTCACTCTGTAGACCACGCTGGCCTCGAACTCAGAAATCCACCTGCCTCTGTCTCCCGAGTGCTGGGATTAAAGGCGTGCGCCACCACGCCGGCTCGAATATTTTTTTAAAAATTGGTTTGTATGGGTGTTTGGTATACATGTGTTATACCATTACATGCTTGGTGCTTGGTGTCTGAAGGCTAGAAGAAGATGTTGGATATCATCAAACTGGAGTTACAATTGGTATGAGCCTCTGTATAAGTGCTGGGTAATTGAAACCAGGTCTTCAGGAAGAAAGCAGCTAGTGCTCTTAAGTGCTTGCTTGCTTGCTTGCTTATTTATTTATTTATTTATTTATTTATTTATAAGAAACTCAATACGTATGAGACATTTGTTAGCACCTAATTGAAAACTGTTCAGGTCAGTTCTCTTTTACATTGTGGACCCTTCTTTACCAGGCAAAGTGTAGACAGTGCTCAATCCTCACCAAGGTCTGATCCTTGACCTTTGAGAATCTTTCTTCCTTTCTACATATTTTGACCCTTGAGGAGCTTATAGTCTTGGGAGGAGAGAGATACACTGATTTGGGGATGACTAGGTATGATGGTTAATCTTATGTAGCTTGATTGGATTGAGAGACACCTAGAGTTCAAGATGGTATACCTTGGTATATTGCTAGCTAGGCTGGGGGGCTAGATCTGGCATCAAATCAAGTTGTAGAAGAAAGGACTTTTTTGGACTAACAGTTCCACCAGAATAGGAGTCCATGATGATGGAGCAGAGATAGCAGGGGTAGGTGGTGGAAGTAGTAACTAAGAGCTCATAGCTTGAACTGCAAGCAGGAGGCAGAGAGGACATATTGGGGATGATGGCAGGAGGATTTTGAAACCTTGACCCTAGTGATGCTCCTTTTCCACCAAGGCCACACCTCCTAATTCCTCCCAAATCGCCACCAAGTGAGTGCCAAGTATTCAAATACACAAGACTTAGGGGGCACATCTCACTCAAAACACAGGAACACACCTTTAGTACAGGCTGTGTTTTCATAGGCTTGGAGCCAGGATTGTCTATATGCTACTGACTGCTGTGAGCTGAGGAACTTCGCTGTTATACAATATCTCCCTTGGATGATAGGATGGAATTTCTGAAACCAAAATACATCCTTCTTTCCCCCATAAATTTAATTGTTTATTTTTTGAAGCAGAATCTCATGTAGCCTAGGCTGGACTTAAATTCAAGAATCCAGTGACTGCCTTGAATCCACCTCCCCAAGTGTCTCCTTGCCTATTGGCCTGTAAGTTGTTTTTATCAGATGTTTTTCCATTAAGTGTTGACTAATATACTAGCAAATTTACATAGTACAGTTGGTAAAGTCAGGTTGTGCCTCATATATATTTAGGGATTCCATGTTAGCCTGAGACAGTTATGCTGAGTTTCAGATTTATGAAGAAAATACATAGTTCTGTAATTTTTCAAAATGAACCCAGTAGGACCTGCCTGTATCCCCAGCACTTGGATGGGGAAGGAGAGAATAGCTGAACAGATAGATTCCCAGAGTCCATTGGCTAGCCAGCCTAACTGAGGAAGGTATCTCAATCCTCTGAATGAAGGAATGAAGGAATGAAGGAATGAATGAACGAATGAACGAAGGAAGCTAAAGAGATGGCTCAGTGATTAAAAGTACTGGCTGCCCTTCCAGAGAACCCAGGATTGAGTCCCAGTACCCATAATGGTGCCTCACAACCACCTGTAACTCTAGTCCCAGGGAATTCAATACCCTCTTCTGGCAACAAACATACACATATATGCAGGCAAAACACCTATACATATCAAATGAAACAATAAAGAAAATATAAAGTAGACAGTGATAGAAGAAAGACGCCCAACTTCTACACACATGAGCATGGGTACCTGCACTAGCAAGTATATACAGTACACCAAAAAAACCCAAAATTCCAAATGTTGGTGTCCTTGAATGTCTACCCTGTGACCTATGGATCTTATATAACTGGGACACAACATAGAATCATCATAGACTTACTTAAAATGTTATGAAATTTGTGTGTGAGATTGATGGTAACATTATAGCACAGTGTTCAGAGGTTGATCATACTTTCTAGTCTGTGCTTAGAATGTGAAGTGGTGAGCAGCCTGGGGTAGGCAGTTGAAGAACTGCCTGCAGCTTAGACTACATTTACATATATTGGTTTCCTTAGGGACAGGGATAGGGACTCACAGTAGCTCCTCTTCCTCACATGTCTTGCATGCTGAGCTAGATAGACTATGTTTGTGTTTACTCCATATTATTGACATAAGTGAGTTAATGTGTTTTCATTCTGGGAGAAATCTATATATGCCACAGCTGTCACAGTTTGATTTTAAGGTAAATAGAAGCAACTGCCCAAACGTCTTTGACAGTGAAGAAGCTGTCCTACCTTGTCCAGCCTCTGTAGTTGTAGTTGGCAAACTTATCCATCCTGCATATTTAAATGCCCTCTGTAAGAAGACTGTTGCACCTTCTAGCAGCACACTGCTGTAAGCACTTCTCCTGCTCTGCTGGTTGGTCCTTGCTGTGCTGCTGTGAGATAGTCTGGGTTTCTCTCATTGTCCCTATGAAGAAATCAAAACTTGGACATGTCAGTGACTTTCCAGGATATGTGGAAGGACAGACTCTCTGGTCTACTTTTTCCTCAAATCTGTGCTAGACTAGGAGAGTACAGCATTTCCCACAAGTGGTTAAAAATCCCCAATCCTTTCCTGTGATCATTTGCATGGAACGTACCTGTTTCTAGGTGGCCTTGCTCTTTCTTCCCCCACACCCGTCTAAGTGCGTGTGTGTGTGTGTGTGTGTGTGTGCGTGTGTGTGTGTGTGTGTGTGTGTGTGTGTCTGTCTGTCTCTGCCTTTATATGTTTCTCATGTTTTTTTGTTTGTATTTATTCTTTTATTAACTGAATACATAGTAGAAAATGTGTCGGTGTTCTGTAAGCCCTAGAGTACTGTCAGAATCTTACAGTTCCTATGTTCTCTCTTGATACTGAGACAGCTGGCTCAGTTTAATTCCTTCTGCACAGGCATGGAGAGCTGAGTTTAGATCTCCAGGACTCAAGTAAAAGTCCAGGTGTGGTTGTGAGCCTGTGATCACAGTGCTGAAGAGGCGGAGACAAGAGAGGTCCTGGAACTTACTGGCCAGTCCGGTCTAACCAATCAGTGAGCTCAGGTTCAGTGAAAGATCCTACCCCCCAAAATGAGGTGGGCTGTGTTGCGGCACATGCATATAATTCCAGCACTCAAGAGGCTCTCTGAGAATTCAAGGCCAGCCTGGTTTGCATAGTGAGTTCTAGTCCAGCCAGTACTACTTCATGAAACTCTTATCTCCAGAAGAAAAAGGAGGGGAGTGATTGAAGACACCTGACAGTGACGTCTGCAGGCACACTCACATAATGTACCCTACACACTTTGGTGCGGATAACATGCACATATAGGTGCTCTCATACACGCAAATTAAATGAAAAATCCCATCCTCTTCTCATCGGCGCTCTCTGTTTATGTTCTCTTGTAGTCACTTTTATGTGCATGTACCTACGCTTACATAGATGTACAGGTACCCCGGGCCTGTTGTTTTTTCTCTGTGCCTCCCTTTTTTTTTTTTTTTTTCGAGACAGGGTGACAGGGTTTCTCTGTGTAGCCCTACCTATTGTCCTCACGAAGCTCTTGGTTAGTCTTGCAGACCTACAGATTTGTAATGACTAATTTAATCAACTCCCATAAATAAGCAATTAGGTGACTTTTAGTCAGTTGTCATCTGAATAGTGCTGTAGTAGTGTTCTTTGTTTTTCTGTGTATATACGGGGAAGTATTTCTTATACAAAGAGAATTGCTAGGTCGTAGTTTTTAAGATGGTCATAACCCTGAAGTAGGAATTTACCTGGTGTAATCGTCCAAAAACTTAGGGGACTAGGGATTGAGTGAGTGAAAGAGAGAGTAGTACTGATAAGATGTTTATTTATTGAGTGAAGTTGTATGTGTGGAGCAAATCACATGGCTTTTCTAGTGGCTAAATGTGATTGGTGGTAGTAGTTGTAGTGAATTGATAATGGAAAAAATAATAGGAGCGACTAAACATGAAAATGATTTACCTTGGGAGTACACCATGTATTAAATGAGCGGGACCAACATAATATTCCTTACTGTTGGTAAGTGGGGTGGGGTAGACACTTCCATTCTATAATGAGGTTTCAAGTTACACACACGGACAAACTTACATGGAATTCACTATGTAGACCATGCTGGTCTTGAACTCAGAGATCCATCTGGGTCTGTCTTCCCAATACTGGGACTAAAGACATGTGCCACCATTTCCAGCCTTCAAGTTAATATATATCTTTTGTAAAACAAGGTGGTATGATTTTGTGGATCAAATGCCTTAAAAATGGTATATTCTTTTTTTTTTTTTTTTTTTTTTTTGAGACAGGGTGACAGGGTTTCTCTGTGTAGCCCTGGTTATCCTGGGAACTCACTCTGTAGACCAGGCTGGCCTCGAACTCAGAAATTCGCCTGCCTCTGCCTCCCAAGTGCTGGGACTAAAGGCGTGCACCACCACTGTCCCGCTGGTAGTCACTTACTCAATAAATCTTTACACATGAATTTACTGGCATCCAAAACTTCAAATATTACCCACTAGGTTCTTACTGAGATTCTAGGGAGCCTTTGGCACCTTCAGTGGCAGTGCTTATTGTGAATTATAAACATAAAATGTGTTACCAGTTTAACAACAAAAATACGTCTGAAAGCTAATAGTATAAGGATTATAAATCAGTAAACTTTTCTATTTTTACTTATATAAGACATCTATAAAATACATTAAAAAGATTATATGATACATATTACAAAAATATGTAAAGTATTTTCTTTCAACAGTATATATTTGACAGTTGTCAATTCATAAAGTTTGTTAATAATGTTATTGTAGAGACTTGAGAGTATTATAATAAAAAGTTTATAGCAAAAACAAAAAACCAAAAATTCAATCAAAGTCATAGATTTCAAATCCTTTTAGATGTTGGGCATAGTAGCGCATGCCTATAACCCAGGAGGTGGAAGCAGGTGGGTCTGTGAATTTGAGGCCAGCTAGAGTCACATTTACAGTGTGTGTTGGAACAGGAGCAGCAGGATCAAATAGTAACATATAGACAGTTTCTGTTGAAGTTGCTGTAATCTGGTCTGTGTTTACATTTCAGTGGCCTCATTGTTCCTGAAAGAGATGGCAATGAGACGGCTCCTGAGGTCACTGTCACTTCAGGTTATGCACTGCTGCATTTTTTCAGTGATGCTGCTTATAATCTGACTGGATTTAATATCACTTACAAGTAAGATATTTAGATTTAATATTTGTGATACTACTCAAATGACTTAATAACACTAATATATTGGAGGGAGGCTTCTAGCTAGTCAGGCTCCTTGCTAAATTTTAACATGGATTTTCTTCTTCTTCTTTTTTTTTTTTTTCATAATTGAAGAAACAGGAGCTAAAAGGTTAAACAAATATCAGCCCCACTGGTTGGGACCACAGTTCTTGGTCTTTCTAGATCTTGTCACTGAGGATCTCCTAGAAGAGAGAGACATTCTTCCGCTGCTGGAAGAAAATGTCAGGAGTTTTGCTAAGTGAATTTAATAAAGACTAGTAGTGTCTCAGTAATAATCATCAGTAGGAGAAATCTATATTTTTAAGCTATTGTAATAGTCCACTAATGCACCCCTTTAAAAAGTCTGAAGTATGGCATTTCAAATTGTAGCAAAACTGTTATCTTAAGTCATGAGACACTTAAACTCATACATGAAGTTAACTGCTCTTCTCCTTCTAAGCTGATAAAAGTTACTAAAGACCTTTAACTACATCACTGGAAAATAATCTTAAATTCTGTTAATTCTCAGAATCTTTACAGAGAAATGTATACCGTGAATGTTGGCAGCTCATTGGCTTCCTCTCCTTCCTCCACTTCCTAGCATGACCTTGCTGCTTTTGTAGAACTCTTTACTAATGAGCTACCAGAAAGAGTAGGATCCTGGTTGCCAGTCTTGAGCTAAGTCTAAGTGATTTTGCACAAATGTCTATTGTTTTGTAATTTCTCTAACTTTGTGAGTTATTTATTCTTCCTTCTTCATATGTGAATGCAGCAAGGTTGATTTGATTTCATTACTTGAGCCTGGGGCTCTAGCTACACAGAGCTCTGTGAGCACACTTGGGCTAACTGGTAAGTCCTGCAGTCACACTTGCAAATGAACTGAACTTAAACTGAAGGAGGAAGGTCTGCATTAGTTGCAATGTTGCTTAGTTGAAATTGTTGACTTCGTTTTCTCCTGTCTTTGTAGTTTTGACATGTGTCCGAATAATTGCTCAGGCCGAGGAGAGTGTAAGAGCAGTAACAGCAGCAGCGCTGTTGAGTGTGAATGTTCTGAAAACTGGAAAGGGGAGTCGTGTGACATTCCTCACTGTACAGACAACTGTGGCTTTCCTCACCGAGGCATCTGTAATGCAAGCGATACCAGAGGGTGCTCCTGCTTTCCTCACTGGCAGGGTAGGAGCTGCCCTTCAAAGTCCTTTCCCTCACAGAAAGTTCTGAGTTAGTGAACTGTAGGGAGTTTATTTTAGCAGCCATACGCCTTATGTTAATCATGTATCAGGTGGCATTTAAGCATTCATCTCCATTTATTCAGATTCTTTGAATTTACATATATGTGGTTGTTATCTATGTGCTTAGAATTGTGGAAAGGTTTGACAAATCCTTTGCAACTCATTCGTGGGAATTAGGGAACATGGTCTGGTGATAGAGAAGCAGAGACTCAAGCTGAGAGGAGGACAAGCGTTCCTTAGAGTCTCAGTGCTGTCATCTAGTGCCATTACCCAACACAACCGGGTACTAAGGTACTGTAGGGAATTCCCTGGGGTATTGAGGAAGCAGTCATCGTTGGTTTAGTGATTTTCCTTCTATGCTTAGGTCCTCAGAAAGTAAGTGTTCATGTAAATGTTTTTAGTTTGTCCAATTCTCCCTTTGTCTCTTTCATCTATTCAGCGCCTGGACTTGCCAGAAGATCGATTTTGATCTGTCATTATATTTCAACCCTAATGCCTTTTCCACATGAGTTAATATAATAACCCCTTGGTCTACCCTTTCTACTAAATGTTGCTTCAGCAAGATTTTTACCTCTAAAAAAGTTTAACCTGATTATCAGAAATTGCCAAATTATCAGAAAGTGTGTAGTATTAAATTTTATAAGGGAGTGATTGGTTTTGGTCTGTATCTTGAGTAAGTTAAAAACTCATGTTAGGTGCTAAGCAGATGGCTTCTTGGTTAAGAGTACTGGTTGCTCTTCCAGAGGACTCAGGTTTGATCCTAGCATCCACAAAGTAGCTCATAAGATCTGTAACTCTAGTTCCAGGGGATTCAATGCCTTTTCCTGACATCATTGGGTACCAAGCAAGCAAGTGGTATATAGGCATACATGTAAACAAAATACCTGTACATGTAAAAACCTTTAAAACCCCACAAGTTAAAGATGTTTGCGCTTAAGTGCTAAAGGAAACACAAGTCTTTTTTTTTTTTTTTTTTTGGTCTGTTTTTTAAAAAATTAATTTATTTATTTCATGTGAGTACATTGTTGCTGTCTTCAGACACACCAGAAGAGGGCATCAGATCCCCATTACATATGGTTGTGAGCCACCATGTAGTTGCTGGGATTTGAACTCAGGACCTCCAAGAAGAGCAGTCAGTTTTCTTAACCACTGAGCCATCTCTCTAGCCCCACAAGTCTTTAAATATTCTTTGCACTTAGATTGGAACTTGGAATACTATAAACTTTCAGGCTGCATTTTGTGAAGCTATTTGTTGTTGTTGTTGTTTTTTTTTTTTTTATTAGGTCCTGGATGCTCAATTCCTGTGCCAGCTAACCAGTCTTTTTGGACTCGAGAAGAATATTCTGATTTAAAGCTTCCCAGAGCCTCTCATAAAGCTGTGGTCAATGGAAATATAATGTGGGTTGTTGGCGGATATATGTTCAACCATTCAGATTACAGCATGGTTTTAGCGTAAGTGTCTTTATAATGAAACATTTTATTTATGGTAACTGAGTGTATATAAGGGGGTGTATACAGTGGTGTGCAAGAGGAGCTCGAAGGACAACTTCCTGGAGTTAGTTTTCTCCTTTCACCTTTGCAAGTGTTTTGGGTATTTGGTTCAGGTTGCCAGGCTTGTAATGCTTTGCCCTTTGAGCCATTTCCAGCTCTGAGAGTGGTGGTAAGTGCTTCTGTACAAAGCTTAAGTTTCCACCCTGAAAAACTGCAGTGTAAAAAAAAAAAGCCAAGAAATCACCAGTAATTACCGAGGAAAGTCTGTTTAAACTTTGGTAGTTTTCTTCTAAACTTTCTTGATATGTGTTGATATTCTACAATTTAACGCCCCAAAGAATTCATTGTCAAAATAAGAATAATTTATCTTTTTAAGGTACTTTCTTTGATATTTTGCTTTAGGTATATAGTAAGTTATATAAATAGGGGTTATTTTATCTTGATTTTATTAATAGTTTTCATATATCAGATGGTTTCAGTTTATAGCTTATTAGTATTAAATGGCCTTTGTCTAACAATTCCCAGGGTTTGAAGTCTTATTTGTGCTTTTTTGAAGGTAGAATATACATTATCATATTAGAGTTAGTTATAGAAAACAGATTTCAAGACAAGATTTATACATACTTAAAACCATGTTAATTTTATGGCCTGGAAATTTTTTCTTCTAGTGATTATAAAGCACTAGCACTCATCATAAAATTAGTAGGACTATTAGGCAGTTTGGTATAGTGTTTTTGTTAATGTTCTATTTCTTTGAAGAGACACCATGATCAAGGCAGTTTTAAAAGAAAGCATTTTATTAGGGGGCTTATTTACAGTTTCAGAGAGTAAGTCTATGAACATCATGGCAAGAAGCATGGTAGCAGCAAGGCACAGCACGGGAGCAGTAGCTAAGAGCTCGAATCTGATCTGCAAGCAAGTGGGAGGGAAGAAAGAGCAAAGGGAGGAGACAGACAGACAGGCAGACAGACACTGGGCCTAGCATGGGCTTTTGAAACCTCAAAGGTCACTCACTCCCAGTGACACACTCCCCCACAAGGTCACACCTCCTAATCCTTCCCAAAACAGTTCCACCAATCAGGACCAAGTGTTGAACCTATTGGAGCCATCCTCAACCAACCCATCACAGACAGTTTTTGAATCACCCCAGGCATAGTAATTAAAAGACACAAAGTAGTGTAGAACAGTGAAGTAACCTTATAAAATGGATGACAGCTCTAAAACAGGTGACAGGAGAGCGATGTGTAATATGAAAGGACAGTTTACTAGAGAAAGTAGTAGAAATGAGAGGACCAGGCTAACAATTCTAAAAATTTAGAATTGAAGACAAAATGTGGAAGGACACACATATACAAACACAATGATACTGCTTTGCAAAAGGAATGTTGAAAGAGGAATCTTTTAAATTATATGGAGAAAAATATAAAAGTCTTTTTTTTTTTTTAACATTTATGTATCCTGTGTGTTTGTGTGCCATAGTGCCTGTGTGGTCAGAAAAAGACTTGGAATGCTGTGCTGTGCTCCCACCCTGTAGGTGAGATCACTTGGGTTACCCAGGTCATCAGGCTGGCAGCAAAGCACTCTTCCTCTGTGAGCTTTCTTGCTGACCTAAGAAAAAATTGAAATACTAACTATGATTAACACACCTTGAACACTGTGTGTAAACAACCAAGAGAAAAAAAGCAGCAGCAAGAAAACAGTATGGCTCAGTACTCCTGAGCACAGTAAACAGTGTGAGGCAGGGTGTCCTGAGACTTTTCTTTTTGCCTATGTATGTTAAATTTACTGCTGAGCACATTTGCAACTTAGTAATACTGATAGGTACAAGAAAGAAAAAAAAATACCCTAAGGAAAAGACGTAGGATGTAGCCCAGAGGTGGGGTTCTCGCCTCCATGTGCAGGGCCTCTAATTATATGTAGCATCTCAAAAGAATAAAAAAAAAATTTAAAGCAAGATCTTCCAGAAAATCTTGTGCTCTCTTTAGTCCAAGGATTTAGAAAGACAAAACTTTCAATAGTAATGTCTCTATGCCAGCCAGATGCCACAGAAATCTAGCCCTGGCCTGATCTGTGCCAGTAAAGCTAAGTGGGGAGCCTGGATGTCCTTCCTTACCAGGATACAGTAAGATGCCCCAACGACTAGGGTTAGCACCAGAGACACCAAGTAGTCATAGGGCTTTCAGGTTCACCAGTTGGAAATACAGCTTCTGCCCAGACAGTGCCAGTAGAGGCCATGTGAGGACATTGACCTCTGCTGTCAGCAACAGTAATGGCAGTAATAAGTTGACCTTCTCCATCCTATGGGAGGGGTCTAAGAAGGCATAAAATCAAAGAGGATCTAGAGTCTCACAGCATGATATACAAAATCTGCCCAGCCAAGAGCTAATATGATCTCGTTTTGAATGAGAAATCAAAGAGACATTGACATTAGGGTGACACACATTAGAATTATCTGACAAGGAATGTAGTGCTAAGGATGAAGTCTGGTGCTTCCCATACGCTGAGCATGCCTTCTACCAACTGAACGACAGCCTCAGCAGTGGGCTGGTGCTGCAGTCTGGAGTATGTCGAGGTGTGTGAGATACAATGTCTGTGATTAACTGTGTCAGCATTAAAAATGGAATTTTAAGGTGGCCTACCTAAAACACTACAATGAGCAGCTACACACATATAAAACAAATGAAAGAATAGAAAGTCTCACCAAAACAAATACAAGACATAACAGGATACCAGAGGCCAGGTTAAGGCACTTGTCCAGCTGGGCCTGGTGACCCACTTGGGTGGAAGAAGGAACCAGTTCCTGGCAGTTGCCTTCTGATTATCTTTGTGCCTTGGCAAATACATGGCCTTGCCCAAATAAATAAATGTAATAATAATTATTAGAAAGAATCTTAAGTGGAGGGCCTGGAAGATGGCTGAGAGGCTAAGAGCATTTTCTCCTGCTCACAGCCAGCTGGGACTTCTGTTCTAGAGGATGTAGATGCCCTCTTGTGGCCTCTGCTGGCACTGCATGCGCATGGTACACAGATAGGAAGGCAAGCAAAACACTCAGACACATAAGATAAAAATAAATAAATCTAAAAAGAGAATATCAGATGGAGTTGTAAAATTGAAAAATGCAGCAATGGAAACAGAAATCCCAGTGGGTGGATTAGCATTGGCAGGACAGAGGCAAGAAAGAGCCAGCGAGCCTCCAGACAGACCATTAGAAATTCCACAGTCAGAACAATAGGGAGAACAGTAAATCTTACATTAAAAGAAGGCCAGGGCCTGGTAGCAAAAGGTTTTAATTTAAGCACTTGAGAGGGAGAGGAGGCAAATCTCTCTGATTGGGGGTTGGGGTTAATGGTGAATGCCATGACACCCTGCTCAGAGTTAGCCTTCTCCCCTAAAAAAATTTTAAATTCATTTTCAATGCTGACACAGTTAATCATAGACATTGTATCTCAGACACCTCAACATACTCCAGACTGCAGCACCAGCCCACTGCTGAGGCTGTCGTTCAGTTGGTAGAAGGCATGCTCAGCATTCGCGAAGCACCAGACTTCATCCTTAGCACTACATAAAACTGGGTGTGGTCATGCACACTTATAACTTCAGCACCATGGAGGCAGAGGCAGGATGATGAGAACTTGAGGATCATTCTCAGTTACATAGGGAGTTTGAGGTTAAGCAGGGGTACAGGAGGCCTGTCTCAAACAAACAGACAAACAGACAAACAAACAAACTTCAAAAAACTCTTGAAGTACTAGGCCTAGTACGTGCTGAGATTGTAGGTATATGTCATCATGCCTGTTGTAGAATGAGTGAGAGCGGACTCCATAGGCTTATAGATTTGAATCTTGGTGTCTGTCTATGTCATGTCATCCCTGCACAAAAGCCCACACTAGGCCCACACATTCTCTCTGTCTGCTGCATGTGGGTTAGATGTGAGCTCTCAGCTGCTGCTCCAGTGCCATGCCTGCCTGCTGCCAGGCTCCAGCCATGACGGTCAGGGACTAACTCTCTGAAACTGTAACCAAGTTCCCAATGAAATGCTTTCTTTCATAAGTTGCCTTGGTCATGGTGTCTCTTCACAGCAATAGCACAGTAACTAAGATACCTGGCTCCTCCCCTCCCCACCCCACCATTATTTACCATAAAGTAAACAATACACAGTTGGATAACATGATACTGAAGTTATTTTCCTGTTTCCTGATGTAACCCAATTTTGGACAAGATTAAGCCTTAAATAGCAAGCTGTGAGGCAGGATAAAGAAAAAGCTCGCAGGCCAATGTCTGCTTTACCAAATTCTGTTCAGCAGTCTAAAGCTGCCGTCACTTCGACTCCTGTGATGGCATTTCCATCACTATCTTAGATATTCCCTGGGTCACAACCTTTTAGTACACAGATTGCAACTCTGATGGAATGGCTGACTGCTTGGCTAATTAAAGCAAGCTAGAGTTTGTCTGGCTTCCTTGTCTGAATGGGGAGGTGGTATTTACAAAATTTTGTAAATAAACTACTATATTTGCATGATGTATATAAATTTGATGTGGCTGCTTTTAAATCATTTAACCTAAACTGTCCCACAGAATCATCTGTTTGATTGGAAAGATTGTAGCTTCAAGAGAATTTCTGCTGAACCTGAAATGATTCATAATGATGTGTCTGAAGAATGTGTGCTATCACCTACGGTTTTTGTTTTAGTTGATATTTGTACTTTAAGATTTCCTTTATGTATGTGTGTGTGTGTGTATTTATGTGAATGTATACCTCATGTATGTGGTGCTCAAGGACACCTGAAGAAGGGCTCTGGAGCTGGAGTTACAGGGAGTTGTGAGTGCTAGGAAAGAAAGCTGGGTACACTGGGAAATCAAAAGGTGCTTCTAACCACTGAGAAATCCTGCCAGCCCCTTGGTTTATTAAAAATATCAAACAAAACCAACACTAGTTACATAAGTATCTCTCTCTCTTTCTTTCTCTCTTTCTTTCTCTCTCTCTTTCTCTCTCTCTCTCTCTGTCACACACACACACACACACACACACACACACACACACACAAAGGATCCATAATAGTTCTTCTGTATCCCGGTTAAATATAAGTTCTTAGGGGCTAGAGAGATGGCTCAGCAGTTAAGAGTGCTTGTTGTTCTTCCAGAGGACCCAAGTTCAGATCCTAGTACACACATCAGGCAGCTCACAGCTACCCATATCTCCAGCTCCAGGAAGAACCAATCAATGCCTATGGCCCATGCAAGCACCAGCACACATATGCTCCACAAACATCCATATATATAGCTAAAAGTAATAAAAATAAATCTTCAAAAAATTAATTCTGGTTGAACTGAAAAAGATCACCTAACATTTAGAAAAAGCAGTTTACTAGTGAATAGGACATAAATCATGGTATCAAATATTCTGTTGTTAAAGGAAGCAACTAGAAAAAGCATGTGTTTGAAATAACCAATGGATACAAAACAAATGAGGCAACCCCAACATCTGTCAGTACCTTGCAAACCAACACAATAAATTTGATTTTATTTAAATCGTAGTTATTTTTCATGCTAGTAGTTTTGAAACACAATAAATTTGATTTTATTTAAATCGTAGTTATTTTTCATGCTAGTAGTTTTGAAACCAAGATCTAGATTTTGTATAGCCACATAAATACACATTAGAATTGCAAACTGATACGAGCTTCATCTTCATCAGTCTCTCTTCATGAAAAGCAGTTACAGGGACTGAGACATGACTCAGCAGTTACGGCATGGGCTGTTCTTCCATACGACATGGATTCAATTCTCAGTGCCCAAATGTTGGCTCACAACCATTTGTAACTCTGGTCCCAGGGGATCTGACACTCTTCTTGGCTTCTATGGCCACTGTATTCATACGGTACACAGACACATATGCAGGCAAAACTCAACAAAAAAAATAAGGTTTAAAAAAAAGAATTAGAACTTAAAGGCACTTCATTCCGTCAGCACTAAATCAGCCTCTCTGGAGTCTTCCCACTTCATGAGAAAATCGTCAGCTCTCCACTGCTGTCTGTGGCTGAGGAGCAGGACCTGGACAACGTTCAGAGATTGTCAGTGCATCTCTTTTCTTCTTTGGTTTGCTGTCATCAGGTTCACTGTCACATTCCCTTTGTACCATCCTTCCTTTAACAGCCTTTTGAAAATGCAGAAATGTTGGATGCTGCCTTCAGTTCACACAGGCTGTCTTTTTAGCTCCTCATCTATCTATGCTTAATTTGTTAGTGGTGCTCACCCATGTATGTGTTTATGTCATGAAGCCACAAGATGAGCCTTGATTGAGTCTTGCTGTCAGTGTGGATCACAGAAATGACACCCTATCATCTTTGCTTCCTGCTTGTTAGAAGTCATTGATTCTGCTTATACTCAAGGCCCACAGTATTATACTTGGGTGTGAACCCCAGGAAGCAGGGAGGTGGGGGGTGTCATGGATACTACTCAGATATCTGACTGTTGTGATATTTCATCAGTTCTCATTGGTCCTATCTTTAAAATCTGCCCTACATCTAGAGCTGGCTGTGGTGGTGTGTGTGGTGGCATCAGTATCAGAACTTGGATTACAGAGGCAGGAAGATTGTGATTTTTGAGGCCAGAATAGGTGCATACAAAGATCCTGTCTGCAAAAGAAACAAATGTGCAAATAATTATAACTACTTTACTAATAGCCTAACTAATAACCACTGCTAGTGCTGTGTCCACGAAAAGGTGAAGTAAACTGTGAAAATGACTTCCCCTTCTGTGTGACACACGCCGTCATGTGATTTTACTTGTGTCTCATCATTGTTTTTCCTTCTGTTTGCATGTGTGAATGTTCACATGTGGAAGCCAGAAGTCAGTGTTGAGTGTCTTCATAATTGATCTCTATTCTCTTTGTTTTGAGACAGGGTTTTGAGACTAAGCCCAGTGCTCAGTGATTCATCCAGTAAACTGTAGGGAGCTTCCTGTCTCTGCCTCCACAGTGTTGGGATTACAAGCATGATCCAAATTATGTGACAAGCGCTTTACTAACTTAGCCATGTCCTCAGCTCCCCACTCCCCTTTTCTTTTCTTCTTCTTTTTTTTAGACTTACTTGTTTATTTTTATGAATGTCTTGCCTGCATGCATACACACACACACACACACACACACACACACACACACACCCCACATGCAAGCAATTCCAGAAGAGGGCATTGAATCCCTGAAACTGGAGTTCCAGTTAACTGTGAGCCTGTCATGTGCGTACTGGGAGCTAAATCCGGGTTCTCTGGAAGGTCAGCAAGGTCTTACCTGGGAGCCGTCTCTTTAGCTCATGTGTTTCTCTCTTGAAGCAAGAAACCTAGGAATCATTTTGAAACTTCCTTCACAGCCTTTATCATAACTTCACGTCAATTTTTACCTACTCTTTCAACAAATACATGTTATATTTACTTATTTTTATGTTTAGCCTGCTATTGGTTTCTACTTAGCCTCTTGCAGTAGAGTTCTGTCAGATTTATGTTTCTATTGCTTTTAATTTATTTGTAAAGGTGAATGGGAAAATATTTAAAAATTACAGATCCCATCATTTACTATATTCTTAAAAGCCATGGCTAGCCAGGCTTGGTTGTGCATGCTTGTACTCCCAGGACTCTGACAACTCAGTAAGGAGGAGAGTGAATCAGAAAATAGCGCCAGCCTGTGCTGCTTAGCAAGAAACAGAAACAAGTACAATCACACACATAGAAAATCCCCCATTAATACCATCCCATTAGATATAATGGTCCTGTATGACCATTCAACCACTGTTTGTCCTCTGTACTGCAGTAACAGTCTTCTGCCCTTGCCCGTGAAGCACGTGCGCACCCCGCCTCCAAGTGCTTTTGCACTGGTGTCCTCCGTCTAGATGTCCTGTTACTATATGTAAGGACTGGTTTCTCCTCCTCTTTACAGTTCAATCTAATTGTCTCATGAAAAGATCTTTCCTGACCATCTGGTTCAGACAGGTTCTCCCTGTTGTTGTTTTGTTTTTTGTTTTATAGTTCTAAATTCCTTTCAGGAACTTTTGCTTATTTTAAATTCCCTGAGTGCATACGTGTGCTTGTTGTTGCTCATGCTCGTTGTTTGGGCTTACTTTACTATCAGCTCTGGATGTGGTTCACAGAAGGTGCTCAGGGGAGCACTCTCAGCCACTCATCTCACACGGGTTATAGATATATGTATTGATGCTACGTTTGCTTGTGAGCCATGTTTTAAAGATTAGAATATCTTTTCTATGTGTACTCTATCAAAACACATGTTAGGGCTTTATCTATTTTATACAGATATTGGTGTTCTTGCTTTACTAATTTTCATGGAATTTCGGTGAATATTAGTATTTTAGATAGGAAGACTTGTCTCAAAATGTAGCTCAGCTGGTTGAGTGCCTGCCTGCATGTAGAAAGCCCTGTATTCACTCTCCAGCACCTCAGAAGTGGGCCATGGTGCATATGCTGTCATCTCAGCACTCCGGAGGGAGAGAAAAGAGAATCTGGAGTTCAAGGTTATCCTTGGCTATATAACAAGTCCAAGATCAGCCTGGGCTACATGGCATCCTGCCTCAAAATCAAACACCAAATCAAAAAGCTCACATCTTGATCCAAAAGAAGAAGGTAGAGAGAATACACTGGGAAAGTCTTTGAAACCTCAAAGCTAACTCCAAGTGACAGTGACACCTCCTTAGCAGGGCCATAAATTCTAATCCTTCCCCAAAGCCCACCAACTGGAGACCAAGTATTCAAAGATAAGAATCTATGCAGTCCATTCTCCTTCAAACTACCACAGTAGGTTTTCTTAAAAAAAGAAAAAAGAATATTTTAATTGATTGTGATTATTCAGTATTATTCATGAATAATCATGAACTACATGGCAGGACTATAAACTATTATTTTTTTTAAAGATTTATTTATTTATTTTATGTATGTGAGTACACTGTAGCTGTCTTCAGACACACCAGAAGAGAGCATCAAATCCCATTACAGATGGTTGTGAGCCACCAAGTGGTTGCTGGGAATTGAACTCAGGACCTCTGGAAGAACAGTCAGTTCTCTTAACCACTAAGCCATCTCTCCAGCCCCTATAAACTATTATTATATTTATAAAATATAAATCCGTGAGTCTGTGCACCCCTGTGTGCACATGGATGGGACATCTTTGAACTGGATTATATCATACTTAGAAGAATACAAGATACTCTGTTTTGTCATTTGGGTGAAAATATGGTCTGTTTATTTTGCAGGTATGACCTGACTTCTAGGGAATGGCTTCCACTAAACCATTCTGTGAACAGTGTGGTTGTAAGATATGGTCATTCTTTGGCATTACATAAGGTAAACTATCTCAACTCTTCACCAAGCAAGAAGTTCAACTCTTCCTGTTGCTTTATGTCATTGAATACTATCGAGCTTTGGTTTTAGTTGGTATAAGCTTTGTTTTGATGTCATGGAGGTATATAATTCACCAAGTTGTCACCAAGTTGTAATTGGAAATTGAAGTTAGAACGATTTTAATCCATGGTGTCTTGCATTTGGATACTCTGATCACAGTTAACAATGAAGATTAAATAGTGTCAGCAAGCCTATGCCCATTATCAAGTCTAGCATACTGCATGCGTGTGACTGAGTAGCCATTGTTATCTCCTTGTTTTGAGCGTATATTGTAGAATGAGGCAACTGTATTTTCCACACCATTTTCGTTCTGTAACACGTTTCATGTAGAGAAGGTGATTTAGAGAGGGGAAGAATGTGATTGTATTGGTTGGTTCTTTCTCTATGCTATTCCTAGCAAGTCACCGAAGAGCTCATGTTACTCACACTTCTTAAGCTGGGATCACAATGAGATTGTGAACCACTCATTGTTGTTTTCCAATATAATTTTTAAAAAGATGTATTTATTTTTATTTTATGTGTGTGGGTGTTTTGCCTGCATGTATGCCTGTGTATACTGTTCCTCCAGAGGTCAGAAGAGGATGGCATCAGAACTGGTGGCTGTTAGCTGCCATGTGGGTACTAGGAACTAAACCCGGGTCCTCTGCAAGAGCAGCAAGTGTTCATAAACTCTCTCTCCAGCCCTAGAGTTGATTTCTTAATGGTTTTAAAAATCCTGTTTACATCTTTCTTATAGGATAAAATCTACATGTATGGAGGAAAAATTGATTCAACAGGGAACGTGACCAATGAGCTGAGAGTATTTCATATTCATAATGAATCATGGGTATTGTTAACTCCGAAAGCTAAGGATCAGTATGCAGTGGTTGGACACTCAGCACACATTGTTACACTGGCATCTGGCCGTGTGGTCATGTTGGTCATCTTCGGTCATTGCCCACTCTATGGATATATAAGCGTTGTGCAGGAATATGACTTGGGTATGTATTTTTTCCAGTGGAGGCATCTTGAATATCATACTGAGAACCCCTGCCCTTATTATTAGGACACCGTAACAAAATTCAGCATGATCTTGATCCAGTACCTTGTCTTGAAATAGTATCAGTAGATAACTGGTGAGATTGAGGTTGTTGAAGTCCCTGTGCAACAGCTGTTTCTTACTTGTCAAGGTCTAGTCTTGGCTTGGGAGGGGTTCTGAGGAAAGGGGTGTCAAAAAACCCAAAAAGTCCAATTGTAGGTCCAAGCTGGCAGCTGTATATTGCATTAAGGAAAGCTGAGGGAAATTTGGGATATTTATTTCATCTATTAGTCTACATCAAGCAAGTCAAGCGCTCACAGTCAACGTTTGCACCCTCAAATTAGTAACAAAAGAGGGGGAACTGAGGAGTCCAGCATGGTCCTGGTTGGGACAGAATGACATGGTTCCAGCCCTGAGACAGGGGCAGCAGGTCCGGGCCTCCATGGATGTCACACTATGGACATAAACCTGTTTGTATAATAATGTACATATTTCATGCTCCTCTTCTGAGTAATGTCCTTCTGTTAATGTGAATGACTTCATGATAATCAGAGCCAGTGTGAGTCTGGGAAGTAAATGGTGGGACCTTCAGGACAGCTCTTAAGGCTGTGGAAAAGAACATGAGTTCAAAACCATATACTTCCTCAACTATACAAAAATAGAAGGATGCAATATGAATTGTATGAGGGGCTTCACAGATCTAAAGGAACAAAAGCAGCTTCGCTGTGAGCCAACTTGTCAGAAAGATATTGAGTAAGCAGTTAAAGAGATTTAGGGAGTGCTGATTGCTAGAGGAGGCCACCCAGCTAAGTTTGTGCTTACAAAGGCAGACAAAGTCCTGAGTTCAGGGTGGGCCTGGAACAGAGCAAGGTTAGTTAGACCTTGGTGTGGTAGAAATGGTAATTTCCAGACAGGATACCCAACTAGTTTTTGTGCTTAACAGAGGCAGGTAGATCTCTGAATTCTTTTGTAATGTTAAAAGGAAATGTGTGCTTGTTGTCTCCCAAGGGGCCTGAGTCCCAGGATGCTGATTTATAGGAAACCTGGAGTAACTGGGTTTATGACCTGCAGGAGACGAGCTATCCAGAATGTTTTTTGCAATAGCAAGAGAGAACTGCCTGGAGAACTGCCTTCAGCAAAGAATAGCAAGAGAAAGCTGTCTAGAGAGAGAGCTGTCTGTAGAGAAAGCCGGTCAGAGAGAAAGTAGACTGGAAAACTGTCTCCAGCTTGGACCCACAATTTGACTTTTTGTTTTTGTTGACAAGTTGCCCTCCCCCAGAAACACCTTCCTCAGGACCCCTCCCAAGCCAAGGCAGGGCCTTGGCCCTTCTTGTCAGCTTGCAAGGAGCCAAAGATAGCATTAAATGCTTTGGATATCAAAATAAGCAAAATGCAAAACAGTAAACACTCTAAAATAATTCTGGCTAGTCCTTTAAATATTAGGCCAGTGCACTGTTATTTTACCTTAATGTATAATCTTGTGTTACATTTTATTGTTTTTATTGTATAATAGGAATGTCAGAATTATAATTTTGTAACATTTGTTTGACATTCCTGTGAAAATGCATCTAAAGATCATTAAAGTGCATCTGAAGATCATAAGGACTCACTGAGGAGCACAGGGAATTAAGTGTCTGCTTAAGAGAACTTTGAATCTTTAATCTTTAGAATTTGTTTTAAAAATTTGAATCTTGCCAGTGTGGTGGCGCATCCCTTTGGTCCCAGCACTCAAGGGGCAGAGGCAGGTGTATCTCCATTAGTGTGAGGCCAGCCTGGTCTACAGAGCAAGTTCCAGGCCAGGCAGGGTACACAGAGAAACCCTAGCTTAACAAAACAAAACAAAATATGAATCTTTAAAAACTTGTTCTGTGAAAATTTCATACATGTATACAATATAGCTTGTTCATATCCACCGCCATTCCTTCCAGCTCCTCTAGGCTTTCCCAGTGCATCTCCTTCCTAGCCTTATGGCCTCCCTTTCAGGGTGAAGGTTAGCACACTGAGTCCAGTTAGTGCTGATCCGATGCAGTCTTGTCTAGATGGTCTTCTTTATAATAAGGTGAAAGTATATCCTAAACTTCCGTCTTTTGCTCTAAGGTGTTTAGACTTTAAACTAATGTTTAAATCGTTTAAATAATTTATTATTTCATAAGAAGAGGAGCCTGCAACATTGACTTTAACTATTGTCTCTTATCCAGAAAAGAACACATGGAGTATATTACATACTCAGGGTGCTCTTGTGCAAGGGGGTTATGGCCACAGTAGTGTTTATGATGACAGGACCAAGGCTCTGTACGTTCATGGTGGCTACAAGGCTTTCAGCGCCAACAAATACCGGCTTGCAGATGACCTCTACAGATACGATGTGGATACTCAGATGTGGTGGGTGTTTTCCTAGAGCTTTCCCTTGGTAGTCTAGAATCTGCAGAGGCAATTGATTAAAAATACTGTGCTATGGTTTGACTTTTGTTCAGCATTGTATGTAACAAAGTTAGGAGATCAATACAGTAATAGAGTTAAGGTACTAATGGTGCTGTTGCTGTCTGTTAGTGCTTAGTGCTTTAGACCTGATTCACTGAACTCTAGCAAGGTTTCCTCTCTTCAGAATTCTCAGCAATAAAAGCTGTGCTGATTTTATCCATACTTAAAAAGCATATCCTTCCTTTTCTCTTTTTGGTGTTGGGGATCAAACCTTGTACATGAATAGGCTATACCATCTTTATCCATTTACATCACCAAACAGGATGCTCTCGTGCCTATTTGATAGGGTTTTCACTCACTTCGAACTGAAACTTGGGTTGTAAGAGTATGGTACTTTTAGCAAATGGAAATAAATTTGAGTTATGATGCAATTATAAAGCACTGGTCTCTCTGTATTTCCCTCCTCCTTCTACTCCCTCCCTCTTCCTTTCTGACCCCCTCTCTCAACATACATTAGAGACCATGCTTTGACTGTCAATTTATGCTGTGCTGAAGATCAGGTCTTTAGTGGCTGTGAACCACGGAGCCTATGCAGTGGAAGTTCTGGTCTCTGGCTTTTGCCTTACTAATAAAACACTGAGCATAAATTTTGATTTGTATTTCACAATTCTTACCTGGAATTCTTAAGTGGAATTATGGAGCCATAGAGAATGAACATTTTAGGGCTTTTAATATAGTTTCCCGAAATTTTAACAGATTTTCATGATTGTTAAAGGAAGTGGCTTACGTATAGGGGGAAATCAAGTATTGCACATTTGAATCTAAAGTTATAAAGTAATTACATTTAAATTGGCAAATAAGTATTCTTTTAAAACTAACCTTATATTTATTATTTCTAAATAAACTCAAAAGGACCATTCTTAAGGACAGCCGATTTTTCCGTTACTTGCATACAGCTGTGATAGTGAGTGGAACCATGCTGGTGTTTGGAGGGAACACACACAATGACACTTCCATGAGCCACGGTGCCAAATGCTTCTCCTCAGACTTCATGGCTTATGACATTGGTAAGCTTTCCAAAGATGTTTTAGCTTCAGGAATATTTTCTTTGCTGATGGAAAGATCACTATGTTAAAATAATTGCACCATTTAAAAGAAGTCCAGGTGGTAGAATTTGCATTTAATTTGAGTAGGGTTACACATCTATTGAAAAGCATTATTTTGGATTAAACTACATTAAATTCTTTGTGAAATCACTCTTCTTAATTGCTTTAATTCTTTTTTTAGGTTGAGTTAATTGGTATCTTCTTTCTTATAAGTGCCTTACATAGTAGTGGTGGTAGTTGTAACCACCAGTGTTATGTTAAGTTTGATGGGATATGCTGTTTCCTAGAAACCTGGTTTTACACATGCTGTTGATGTCAATATACATGTGGCCAGAAGAGGGCAGTGTCTGTTTATTCCTGGAAAATAAACATCAGCTGCTCTGTTGTGTAAATATCACCCATGTGATGTTCTTTCTGTTTATTTGTCTTTGCATTTTGAGACAGCCTCACTATGTAGTCTAATTGGCTGAAGCTCAGTATATAGATCAAGGTGACCTTGAACTTAGAGAAATCCTCCTGCCTCTTCTGAGTGCTAAGATTAAAGATGTGTACTACGAATGAAAAAAAAAAATGTGTACTACCACACCTGACTAGAGATTCATTTTAAAAATTATTCTTATTGTGATAAAATGCTCAGAATAACACTCACCATCTTAATGTTTTAAGTAGTTTAGATTTAAATATATTCCTAGTGTTATTCATGTTATAATACCATCTGCTTGCCGACTTCTTGTAAAACTGAAACTCTGCCCTTAAACAATAGTTCCTCTCTTCATCCCTCACTCCAGCCTCTTGAAATCATTTTCTATATCTCTATGATTTTGACTAGTCTAAATTAGGCATTTTTTAAAAAAAATATTTTGTTTACTTGTATGTGTATGAGTGTTTTGCATGCATGTATGTTAAGCACACCATGTATATTCAGTGCCCATAGAAGCCAAAAGTAGGCATAGATTCCCCAGAGCTGGAATTACAGACTTTTGTGAGCCACCATGTGGGTGCTGGATACTGTGCCCAAATCCTTTGGAGGAATAGTGAGTCTTCTTAGCTGTTGAGCCATCTTGTCAGCCCTAGATGTTTGTTTTTAACAAACGTGTTTTTGCCAGCCATTGAGTTTTTAAATTGAGAATGGGGGGTACACTATAGTTAGTCCTTAGCTTCAAGCTTGTGGAAGCAGAAATGAGAAGACAATATAATCTTAACTCAGGAGGATTCTTGCTGGCTGAAACAAAGATGTGAAATTACCTCCGAGCACTCCTAAGCCACTGGGGTGAGCAGGGTGGTCTGGAGAGGCCTTGAAGAGAAGCTGTCTGAGCTTGTTCCTGGGGACACTGGGAGTCAAATAGACCTCCTGGGCAGGGGGATTTAGTGCAGACAAGAGGCAGGAAAGTACATGTCAAATATTTAGGACTTTTGAACCGCTACCTTTCTTTTGTCATGGTAACACAGAAGGTAGCAGGTGACTGTTAGACTAGAATGTTCAGATCTGATTCAGAGTGCCAGGGATCGTTGGTTGGTCTTGTGTAAAGTCTCACAAGTGATAGAATCATATGTGTGTCTTAGACTTTTTTTGTTGTAGGTATTTTAGATTTTTCTTGTTTTTCCTTTTTGTAAGTCTGGCCCTCACACTATGGTCCAGGCAGGCTTAAGACTTATGGTAACCATCCTACTCTGCCTTTATGGGCCACCATGACCAATTTAAGAAGCTCTCTTGGGTGGCATTGTGATAAGTGATCTGGAAGGGGCATATTGACAGTTAGCAGGCTGCTACTGCAGAAGTCCTAATTAGGTTTGTATCAAGGCCATGGAAGGAGCAGTGACTTCTAGTACCTGGCTGTTGTGTGTCTTGACAAAAATATAACTGCCCTTTCTTCCCAAGTGTCTACTATGGACCACCTTTGCCAAAACTAAAAGCAGATTCAGAGAAAAACATATCATGATTGCACATGGCTATAATCCCTGAACTTAGGAGGATGAGAAATATGGCAAGATTGAGACCAGTCTGAACTATCTAGTAAGACCGTGTCTTTAATAAAAATAGTAAAAATTATAAAATCAGGGAGTAGGATCTGGGAAGAAGAGAATGAAGTAAGTGTGGGGCATATCCAATTGGAGATGTCTTTAGGACAGAGCTGATTGCTGAGAGGTGGTTGTAGGAGAGGTGAGTTATTGTGGGGCATAAAAGATGAGCAAGAGTCAGAGACAGTTGGAGAACAGAGTCTGAACAAGAGTAGAGACTAAAGAGAGTGTCAGAGAAGCAGGGAGAAAATAGGTGAGATTGATGACCTGTGAGATATGTTAATGGCCAGAAGAGTGGCTAAAAATGACTGGAGAATCCTTCAGACTTGTCAACAAAGAAATCCTTTAGCCTAATTTAGGGTGCAGGCGGCTGAGGAAGGACATAGGTGAAATATGTGCTCTGTGTGTTCATTTTTATTAAAGCTTATCTGCAAAGGCCTCAGATTTGCTGTGTACTTGTAGCTGAGGCTCTTTTGAACTCCTGGTTCTCCTGGCTCCACCTTCCCAAGTGCTAGGATTACAGATGTGTGCCCTAGTTAAAATAGCTGTATACCTAGCATTAAAAATTTTAAGTTAGAAAATACTGTGGTGCTCCGGGGATGCATCTCAGCAGTAGAGTGCTTGCCTGCTATACACAAGGCCCTGGGACTGATCCCTAGCACCACAAATACTAAAGCAGACATTCTGGTAGGGAAAACTGGTAGACAGCAGAGTGGTGACCATCAGGAGGGGGGTTGTGGGTGATGAATGACTACATTAATTAGAAGTTCTGTGCAGTATATTTATTTCATGCCCTGAAACATTGCTGCTGCTGTTGCTGCTTTCCTTTACACATAATAACATAACTAAAAGACAGACAAGCATGTGGTATGAGGCTGTGGATGAGGCATTCTTTGTTTTCCTTTTTTTTTTTTTTTTGAGACAGGGTTTCTCTGACCTGGCTGTCTGAAACTCAGTAGGTAGAACAGGCTGGCCTTGAATGCACAGAGACCCTCCTGCTTCTGCCTTCTGAGTGCTGGGTTCAAAATTTATGTTTTTTTCTATAAAGACTGAGAGTTCACATGGACTATATATGACAACCTACTCTGAAATGTGTTTTTCTCCCCCTTAGCTTGTGACCGATGGTCAGTGCTTCCCAGACCTGAGCTCCATCATGATGTCAACAGATTTGGCCATTCAGCAGTCTTGTACAACAGGTAATTGGAAAGCAAAGGCTCTATTACTGTCTTACATCTTATATTCATTTTTAATATCAACTTCCTAACAGTTGTATCTGAATGGTAAGAGGTTTGGGGAGAAAAAAGGAGAGAAGGCAGTTCTAAGTGCACGATAAGGTAAGGGGAATAGGACTGGGAGGTTATGGGGTCAAAGAGCAAGTCTGAAGTCTGCACTATATCCAGGTGTGTGCTCAGGAATACTTTTCTGACCAGCAGAGCTCTTTTTCCATTTGCTCCAGGAACCTTAGTCCTGTAAAGGACATGCAAAGGACTAGGGTTGTGGGCCAGCAATAGAGTGTTTATCTAGCTTGCACAAGATCCTGAGTTCTGACCTCAGCATTTTGCCTTCTGCAAACACAGCATTTGCCATAAGGGACATGCAGAATGGCCATTTTACCTAGTCACTTGAAAGTGTGCTTTAAGATTGAGAAACTTAACAGCCTGCTGATGCTGACTTTTCTTATTTTGCTTCTGTTACTGCTTTCTGCTTCTTTCTTTAATACTCTAATGCTTACATTATATAGTCCTACAGGTATTCAAATTTTCTGTTGGAGTTTCCTAATACAAGTAATTTAACTTGCATTAGGAAAAGGATAAAAGTGCCATTCTGGAGTTGTGAAGAATGACCGTTTAGAAGCTAGATAGTGGGGAAAGATGATATCTTTAATCATGTGATTATTTAGTGTTTTACAAGTATATAGGGGATTGTGGCAAGACCATTGTATGATTAGAGACTAAAGTGGAAAGATTTTTTAAATATCTTGTTAACTTGAGTGTTATCTTAAATTACAATCTGATGCTTTCCTCAGAAAAAGCCCTAAATGCCTCTTGAGGTTTTCATCTGGCAAGTATCATGTCACCTGGCCTTGCTGGTGGAATCTGCCCCAGCTCATGTGTGTTCTTAGTGTTCTCCTAGCACAGAGTTAGGCACGTGTGGGCATTTGCATACTAATGTATAGTAATAGTAACAATTGAATGAATTGTCTATTAAAACATTCTTAAGTTTTACCCAAACACAGAGAGGTCGACAATTTGTCATAAAATGTAGTTTATCCATGAATCAAAATCAGGAATGACTGTCTGAACAGTGTTTTTATTTTTTATTTTATTTTATTTTGTGTAATTTCTGTGATGTGTTTGAATATCTCAGTTTTAGGCAGGATTGGAAATGTTAGAGGTTGGTAAGAGGTCATGGTTGCAGTTTGATCATGAGAGAAATCGATGGCTCTCCCTTCATTGCAGTGTTGTCAGTCAGCAGTGTGGGATCACCTATGTCTAACAGTTGTTCTAATTGAGAGAGGATTACAGGAGGGAAAGCAGTGAGATTGTGAGGTGCTAGATGAGGAGATGGCATTTACCTAGCAGCCTTCTCTCCCGCCCTCCCATCATGTGACCTGAGAGATTCACAATTTCTGAAGATATCAGCTGTGCTTAGTTTAAGCAATAGTTTTATTAACTAAATCCAACTTGATTCATGTTATTCCCAGGGAACCAGTGGTAGGATTAAAAATGAATCCTAGTGTTCTTTTTGGTTATTGGAATGTCAAGTTTTCAGACACTGTAACGAATACAGAGCCATACAATCACTATATTTATTTGGTCCTTTGTTGACTTAGAAAAATTGAAGCCCAGTTTAGGTGAGCTACCAAATTTCTCATTGTGGATTAGTATTAAACTTGCGTGGAGTTGTGGGATCTTGGAAGTGGGGGCTAAGCATCCGTGTTTGTCACAGCCCAGAAGGAACAGATGAGGTTCCTTTTGAGGAGTCTTATGTCTTTATGAACTTGGACTTAGAAATATTTGATGTGTTTAATTCTGCTGTAGTTTTTTAAACTCTAGCTAGTGAGCATCTTTTCACAGGAGCGCTTGAGTCTGACCTACAGCCATTGTCTGTCTCTGGTGTGCATATTACAAATGCACTGGGAGCGTTTCTTGACCCAAACATATAATTAGATTTTTCTTCTAAAAAGGTCTAGTTTGGGAAGGAATGAAAGGGATTAGAGAAATGTTGTGGGTTTGGTATTTATTTATTTATTTATTTATTTATTTAATGTATATGAATGATCTATCTTCATGTATACCTGCATGCCAAAAGAGGACATCAGACTCATGATGGTGATGAACCATCATGTGGTTGCTGGGAATTGAACTCAAGACCTCTGGAAAAACAGCTGGTGATCTTAACTGCTGAGGCATCTCTCCAGCCCAATTGTTCTGTTTTAGTTTGAGGATGAACATCTAATTTAGAGATGCCCTGCTTTTCCAAAAGTGAGTTTTAAACACTAATTTCCATTGTCAGTGGATTGGTCTTTTAAGAATATAGGTAGTGGTGGCACACGCCTTTAATCCCAGCACTTGGGAGGCAGAGGCAGGTGGATTTCTGAGTTCGAGACCAGCCTGGTTTACAGAGTGAGTTCCAGGACAGCCAGGGATACACAGAGAAACCCTGTCTCGAAAAGCAAACAAACAAAAACAAAACAAACAAACAAAAACAAACAAAAAGAATATAGGTTGGAATAGGTTGGAAGCAGCCAATGATAGTGCATACCTTTAATCCCAGCACTTGAGAAGCAGAGGCAGGTGGAACTCTGAGTTTGAGGCCAGCCTAGTTAGTCTACAGAGTATTTTCCTGGAGAGCCAAGGCTATATATAGAAACCCTATCTTGAAAGGCCAAAAAAGGAGGAAAAAAAAAAAAAAGAAAAGAAAAAAGAAAAAAAGAATGCAGGTTGGGCAGTCAGGGTAAGTGTCTAAGGTAAGAGGAATTCTTCAAGGTGGAAAGTCATGAGTTCTGCGCCAGCCTAGGCTACAGAGTACTGAAAGGGGAAGAGACTGTCCATGTGTCAGACCCTCATTTCTCCAAAAGTCACATGACTATATTTTTTCTGTATTGCCCACTCTTCCATACATGCACCTAACAATAAATATTGAAGTTCACTCTGTGGCACTATATCTATGTGATAGACTTCTAGAAAAGTGATTTAAAGTTCAAAAGGTAAATACGTAGTTTTGTTTCAAGTTGCCAAAATCCCTTTAGTAGACTCCTACAATCTTACATGCCCAGTAGCAGTATAGAAGCTTGCTTGTTGCCTTGAAGCCTCACCAATTCAAATATTAGGTAACATTTGTTACATTTTTCTTTGTCAGCTGGATAGGTAATGAATGACACAACAATGTGTTCCCATTTTCTCTGCATTACTAATTGAAGTCCTATCACCCACAGCAGACTGAAGAGTTCCTTTAATATTTTATGGACTTTGACAAACCTAGGATTCATAGCTTCCATACAGAGAGGAATTTCACAAATAGCAAAGTTGGGCTGTTAGAAGAATAAAAAGAGAATTCTGAGTACAGCTTCTCAAAGAAGAGTCCCACGTAGGTGTCCTCTGGGATGTGCCTAGATGCAGGGTTATTGTACAGGAGCTCTTCTGTCTGCTCTCTGATACTTGAGATTATAGGGTTGCAGGGAAATGCATTAGATGGCATTACAAACTGATAAGATAAAGTTAGGAGCTATCAGAGATTTAGGACATGGTTTTTCTCTGTAAATGGGGCTTCTGGTGAGATTCCTAGAAAATGCTGTTTATAGCTAGGAATGGGGTTATAGCTAGGAATGGGGAAAGACCTTAAGCAGTTGTGAGCTGTGGTGGAATGCATGTGTTTTCAGTTTGCTAAGGCTTCCGGGAATACTTTTCCTGTCGATAATTTTCTTTCACTCTCTTTGTAGCCTTCTTTGTATTAAAATCCTCTCTGCTTGCTTTTGTGTGTGAATGTGTGTATGTGTGTGTTTGTGTATGTGTGTGTATGCATGTGCATGTAGGTCCCTACATAGGACAGAACATATTTCCTGGAGTTATAGGTGCTTGTGAGCAGCCTTTTAGGGAACCAAACTCTGTCCTCTGGAAGAGTAGCCCCTTTAACTGCTGAGTCATTTCAGCCTCAAGAATCTTCTCTTTTCCCTATTAGTAGAAGATGTCATCTTAGCTCTAGGAACTACACCACCTCTGGCCTCAGTGGACACCCATTTACATATGCACATACAGCAGACAGACATATAACTAAAGATAAAATAAATCTTTTTAAAATGTCATTTCCCTGTGTACTAATTTTCCATGTACACACTCACAGGTAGATTTTTAAACTATTCTGAGTGATCACAAAGCAGAGCAGAAGGTGAAATTTGAGAGAATAGATGATATTAGTGGATTTTGAGACCTTGAAAATAATGTCTCAGAGCATTAAATTAATCACTCATGTATGTATGTATGTATATAAGTATGTATGCATGTATTATGTGGATGGGGGTGCTGTAGCACATGTGTGGAAGTCAGAGGACAACTTTGTGAAGTCATGTTTCTCCTTCCATCTTTATATGGTTCCAGTGATTGAGCTCAGATTGTCTACCTGTGTAGCAAGTGCCTTACCTGCTGACCTGTCGCACTAGCCCTCTCAGAGGACTTTTAATATTTGGAATATTTCTAACGATTGACAGTCAAAAGTTTATTGTGAGCCAGGCACTTAAAATCCTAGCACTTGTGAGACACAAGATGGAGGTCAGTCCAGTCTACTGAGTTCTAGACCAGCAAGGGCTACACAGTGAAACCTGTCTCAAAAATTTCAAAAGCGGAGCTAGAGAAATTACCCAAGGAGCTAAAGGGAACTGCAACCCTATAGGTGGAACAACAATATGAACTAACCAGTACCTGGGAGCTCTTGTCTTTAGCTGCATATGTATCAAAAGATGGCCTAGTCGGCCATCACTGCAAAGAGAGGCCCATTGGACTTGCAAACTTTATATGCCCCAGTACAGGGGAACGCCAGGGCCAAAAAGGGGGAGTGGGTGGGTAGGGGATTGGGGGGGTGGGTATGGGGAACCTTTGGGATAGCATTGAAAATGTAAACGAGGAAAATACCTAATAATAAAAAAAAGAAATGATATCAGAAAAAAATAAAAAAATAAAAAATAAAATAAAATAAAATTTCAAAAGCAACAACTCAAACCAGCCCTACGTCGTGCCTCTGAGTTCTCAGTAAATTCCTTCTCTCTCTCCTCTCAGCACCATGTATGTGTTCGGCGGCTTCAACAGCCTCCTCCTCAGTGACGTCTTGGTCTTTACCTCGGAGCAGTGCGATGCACACCGCAGTGAAGCTGCTTGTGTGGCAGCAGGACCTGGTATCCGGTGTCTGTGGGACACACAGTCGTCTCGATGTACCTCCTGGGAGTTGGCAACTGAAGAACAAGCAGAAAAGTTAAAATCAGAGTGTTTTTCTAAAAGAAGTATGTTTTTTCTCTACTTAGAATTTAAAAATCTAATTTTATCTGAATTGTGAAGGAACCTAGTCTCTGTACTTTCCTGTTCACCTTACTCTCTAGTTATTTCTTAATAAAAAAATACACAAGATCTTTGGATGGGAGGAAGCATGTGGCTCCTGGAAGCTGTTAGCAGGTAATAAGTTGTCTTTGAATTACACAGGCTTTGTGTACCAACTCCTGGTCTGGCTGCAGGTGATCTGAAGCCATAGCACAATGAAATTTGTTTTCATTTTGGTTTTATGAGACAGGGTCTTGCTCTATAGCTCATACTGGTCAAGCTCCTTGTCAGCCTCCTCCTTCAGCCTCTTGAATGCTGGGGTTATAGGCATGCATCACTGGCCCTACTTGGGAAATATTTTGATGACAGACATGCTATATATTTCTTTGTTCAGTTTAGTAGCCACTAGCAATCTGTTATTATTAGATATTTGAAATGTGGCTATGTAACTAAGGGGCTAACTGTTTTCTTTTCTTTAGTGTATGTAGTGAGGCAGATGTAGTAGCACACGCCTGCAATCCAGACACTCACGAGGCTGAGGCAAGAGGCAGTTCTAGGCCAGCCTGGGCTGTGTAATGAGACCTTGTCTCAAGAGCCAAAACATCAACAATAAAAGAACAGTATGTGGCTATTGGCTGTTATGTTGATGATGAAGGTCTAGTGTTAAGGATAAGAGCCTCTAATGGTATGATCACATATAGCAAATTGCTCTGGTAGACAGCAGAGAGCTGCTGTTCTTGAAAAGTATTTCCAGCCCCCTTTAGCTGTATATAGCAAGCAGTACAGCATAACAGACAAACTATGGTCCCTTCTTCTAGAGCCCCTGGCGTGCTCTTGTTATTTTTCTCTCCTTTGCTACTTGCTTAGTGGTTGCTCTGAGCACCACTTCACCAACTCAGCGAAGTAACGTGCAAAAATGTTTGGAAAATAAGAATGCCTCCAAGATATTTGTCCATATCAATCTTTAAAGTATGAAACTACTTCCTTATCTAGTTGTTGCAGTTACATGAGAGTTATATTAGGCAGAGACTACTTCTGTTTTTCTGGTATGTGTTAAATAAAGTTGTGCAGGGACATAAAGCTCCTGAGGCTGTGCTGTTGATTAGAATTTTGGTTCATTTATGGAAAACAGCTTACCAGAACCTGGTAGGATTCATAATTCTCCCGAAACAGTTAGAATTGGTAGAATAACCAAAATTTAAAGTTAAGCTTAAATATACAGTGCATTGGAAATAATATTATCTTCTGAGGTTCAGTATGAGCCCATTAGTTTACCTCACTTTCTGGGTAGACCTAATCCTGTCAGAGTAAACTTGGCAAGAAAAGCAGCCTACATGAAAACTGATCAGGCAGGGAAGTTTCTGTGGCCTCTCTTCCTGCTTGTGTATGTCATATTCATGAAATGATTTATAGATGGCAACATGGCTTTTAGCTTCTTGTTTGGGGATTTAATGAGAATTATGTTAGGTCTACAAAGAGTGGAAGTTGTGAAATCCACAGGTTTGGAGTCACATGAGTATATAGAGTTCGAGTTAGCAAGTGCCTCCTGTGGGGTTGTGGGTCACTGGGTATACCTGCACCCAGGTAGGCCTTGCATTTGTAACAAGGACAAATGTATTGGTCTCTCATATTGCTTTCTTAGGCTTCTGCACAGCTTCTGGTGTTAATTCTGTTGCTAGTTGATGTTTGTCGTGGGAAGAAAAGCATCCATTACTTCTTAGAAGCTATAAAATTAACAGACCTTTGCTTTTCACTTTCTGGACACTATGGGAGGACAGTTATAAAACAGTGTTTCTCGGATTGTCTGCTTATATCTGTTTTATTTTAACCTAAACATGGCACTGCTTTTTTCCTTTCAGTTTGACTATACACTTTGCTTCCTGACTATTGTTAGGAGCTTTCCTACCTCAGATTATACATAAGAGAGGCTGCCGCATAGTTGATGGGTTTGTCTTCTCTCTGTAGCCCTTGACCATGACAGATGTGACCAGCACACAGATTGTTACAGCTGCACAGCCAATACCAATGACTGCCACTGGTGCAATGATCACTGTGTCCCTGTGAACCACAGCTGCACAGAAGGCCAGGTCAGATGCTGTTTTTCACGGATTTTAGGGAATAGAAAAATGCTAGATGAGTGTGAGTGTAGGGCAAATAATGAGTAGAGTTCTTTTTAAAATGGGATATCGATTTGAATTCTACTGTTGCTCAGGTTTTCTCTTAGGAAGGGATGCTATATACATCCTGATTCCAAGGATCGCTCCTGCTGCTGAGGTCTTTGTGCAGTGTTTCCGAAAGCATGTTTTACAGAATGCCCTTGGCCCATATCTGACTCAGCATGACATCTGGGCTAATCATGTATGATTTGTTATAGGTGATAATAGGCTATGAGTAAGGTGATCCAGCTTTTGCTGTCTTTGATGGCTTATGACATTTTTTTCTCAAAGTTTAATGCATTTCATAAGAAATAAGACTTGAGATTGCTATGGTGGGCACGGGCTGGGAGGAGCTCTGGAAAAGCAGCAGGTTCAGCTTTCACGTTTTACAGATAAGCATTGGCTGAGGCTTGGTGGTGCCAGTGGTTCCGTTGGGCTGCTAGCTTGCCAGCTAAAAGCATGTTAGTGAGAATACACACTGTGGTATTCACATTGCAGTGCTGCTTCCTGTTCATTCTAATTCTATCATTCATCCATCTACCTATCTCTATCTATCTATCTATCTATCTATCTATCTACCTACCTACCTACCTACCTACCTACCTACCTACCTACCTACCACTTATCTAATTCTATCTGTCTGTCTGTCTGTCTTTCTGTCTATCTATCCTCCATCTAATTCTATCTATCTGTCCACCTATCTATCATCTAATTTTATACATCCATCCATCTATCCATCTATCTGTCTGTCTATCATATATGTAATTCTAACCATTCATCTATCTATCCACTTATCTGTCTGTCATCTAATTCCATCCATTTATGTATCTATCTATATATCTAATTCTATCTATTCAATTCTTTTCTTTTTTTCTATCTTTCTTTCTGCAGTTACCATTCTCAGTTAATTCTCACTGAGTTATTTGTGTGAATAACAAAACACTTCTCCCCTGTGTTCCAGATCTCCATTGCCAAGTATGAGAGTTGCCCCAAGGATAACCCCATGTACTACTGCAATAAGAAAACCAGCTGCAGGAGCTGTGCCCTAGACCAGAACTGCCAGTGGGAGCCCCGGAATCAAGAGTGCATCGCCCTGCCGGGTAGGCCTTGCACAGGGATGTCCTCTATAAGGTCCAAGCTTGGTCCTCCCTCCTCAGATCAAGGTGGACCTAGGAACAAGATTGCTTATTCTGTCTATTTAGCCCTCTCACTATTGGGGGGGGGGGCGATATTTTGTATGTTTTTAACTTAAATGTGGTTTTTATGTATGTATTTACTAGCCTTTGAAAGAAAGTGAAGTGTCAGCTCATGTTCTGGAGAATTGGGGGGTAGCTAAGATCCATGTTACAAACTGTGTCCCACTGTCCTTCCTTCTGCTGTGAAGGAGAACCTGGCACTAGAGCTCTGTGGTCTCAGCAGCAGTCAGGAACCTGCAGGAAGCACTTACTGACAGTTGTGTGAGAAGAGATTTCTGTACCAGCATCATCTCCCATGTGACCTTCCTTCCCGACTATTTCAGCAGAGGTTGTTCAGGGTATTAACTTAGGTCCTGAGGCCAGCTAGCCCTGACTAAATCTCTATGATGTATTTGCTTGATCAGGATATCCAGGAAGGGGAGCTTCTGTGCTCTCCAACATCGAGGTTTGAGGGGAAGTTGGTCTGACTCTTTTGAAAGCATTTTATTTAGTTTGCTGAATGGGCTTTAGTTTAGCCAGTGTTCTATTGCTGTGAAGAGATACCATTTCCAACGTGTAACTTTTATGAAAGGAAACATTTAAGTGGGGGCTTGCAGTCTCAGAAGCTATTATCATCATGACAGGGAGCATAGAGGCACAAAGGCAGGCATTAGAGTGGTAGCTGAGAGCTACATCCTCATCTGTGAGCAGAGGCAGACAAGGTGTGAAAAAGACAGAACCTGGCCTGGGCTTTTGAGACCTCAAAGTCTACCACCCCCAGTGAGACACTTCCTCCAACAGCTCCTGCAACAAAGCTCCATCCCCCGATCCTTCTCCAGTCCTGCCACTCCCTGGTGAATGAGCACTCACATATATGAGCCTATGGGGGTCATTCTTACTCAAGCCACTACAGGCTTTGTTTTGTGTCTCAGACTTTATGTCAATAGAATACCTAGACACCTTGTTACAAGACAGGCCTGGAAAGCCTGCAGTGCTGACTCCCTGCCAGTAGCACATTCTGAGGAGCAAGTCCCTTAAGTCGCTTACCTGCTCTTACATTACGCCTTTCCCTGACCATTTAGTGAGCACTGTTGGTGTCCCCAACCTGAACCTGGTTCTGGGGAAACACTTGCTTATTCACTTCCGTGCTAATGGCCAGGGAGCAAGCATGCTTTCATGCAACACTGTGAGTTCAGTACAACCACAGGAGGAGATTGCAGACTTCCTTCGTGTACTGTATCACTATGAGGTTTTCCAAACCAGTCTCCCTTTCACCTCATTTTTTGGCATGCCTTATGTACTTGCTTATACTTTCTATCTTATGACATGAAAACAGAGTGGCATTTGGAGGCTTAAATTTATCACATTCCCAATTCAATTCCATTTTCAGTTTACTCTTTCTGTATATACATCAGTGTGCAGATAAATATCTCTTTGTGTGAGCATTGGAGGCCAGAGGTTAACCTCTGGTATATTCTTCCTCTATCACTCTTCACAGGGTCCTTTGATGAATGTGGAGCTCACTGATTACATAGACTAGCTGACTCAACCCTCAGGCCTCATAACCCTGCCTCTAGCCCTCAGATGAGATTACAAGCAAGCAAAACTACGCCTGGCCTTTTATGTGGGTGCTTGGAATTTGAACTGGGTACTTATGCTTGACACAAGTATTTTATCCACTGAACCATCTCCCAAGCCTCCATTTGCAGTTTTTTACCTCACCCTTCCAATATATATATTTATTTGTATGCCCTTTGTTCAAGATTTTAGTCACCTTTTACATTTTTCTTCAAAAATAATTGCACCAATTTCTTAATAATGGCACCCAAAAGTAGGAACATTAGCCTAGAGTATACCCTGTGAGCCAGGAAATGTGACTGGTGAGACTTGTAAAAGGGTCTTTTTATTCTGGCCCTCAGCGGAGGCTCAGCAGTGGAGCATGCATGCTGTTCCTCTGGAGGACCCGAGGTCCCCAGGGGCCAGGTCACAACCACTTGTAACTTTAACTCTGATCTAATGCCCTCTATGGCTTTTGTGCTATAGTCTCTTGCACTAACCCACACTCAAGGCACACATACACACATTCTTTAAAAGATAAATTATTTTATTTTCAAAGGTTTTTTTCTGCATATAGAAGTTAATAATTTGTCTGTTATGCTCACCAGATCCTAACAAAGCACCTGAAATTCAAATCAGGATGAGTTCAGATGTTCAGTATTTTGAACTAGTAAACCGAACTGCATAATTCCTAAAACTTTGTTTTCTTTCCTCTTCCCCTTTAAAAAAGAAAATATCTGTGGCAATGGCTGGCATTTGGTTGGAAACTCGTGTCTGAAAATCACTACTGCTAAGGAGAATTATGACAATGCTAAATTGTCCTGTAGGAACCACAATGCCTTTTTGGCTTCCCTCACATCCCAGAAGAAGGTGGAGTTTGTCCTTAAGCAGCTTCGATTAATGCAATCATCTCAAAGTATGGTGAGTTAATGTGTTCAGAACTTTGGTTTCTAGGGCACAACAGCAGCTCTTATGTAGAAGGCCACAGTTGTATGTTATTTGCCTGGTAAGAGAAAGAATTACAATAAATGATTAATAATATACTGTGGGCCTCTATTTCAGAGGCTCTTCTTTTGATACCTTTCTTCTTGTCTTAAAAAGTTCAGTACTTTGCATATTTTATTAGTTGTTATTATTAAGTAAATTATAAGGTATGAACATATGGAATGAATGGTAATATGTGTACATATTCTGGTGACATCAGATTATTTTGTACTTGATTTATATCTAGATTCTGCTTGGGAAAAGGGAGAGTAAAATGTTAGTTACCTAGGTGTCATTAAAGCCATCTACAGCCCCTGGAGGTATTATTATAGCACATAGTGTAATCGTCAGTAAGAAATGTAAAATCTGCCCAGGTTTTATAGCCTTCTTCCTAAGGCTTCTGAACTCAGAAAGTTCTCTTACTCTAGAGCCAAACTCTCAAATGGCTTGTAGTTACTATATAGTCTCATTTGGTATTTTTCTTGGTAAGTCTAATTCTAAGACTTGTGATTTGACTGTGATGCTTCAGTCAATTAGATATTCACAGAGCAGCTTTTCTGTCTATGCTGGCTGTGGTACAGAGAGATGTGAGGGACATGTTTTTGTCTAGCCAGGAGAAGACAGAATGCAGCTCAGCATCTCTCATTTGGCACCACCTTCATGTGATGGGATGCCGGTATGGTGTGGGTCCTGGTTGTTAAATCTCAGGAAGTCCATATATCCAGAAATGACCTCAACTATAGGTGGATTTCTGGCAATTAGGTAAAAGTCAGCATTCCTTGGGCACTTGGGAAACTGGTTACCATCTGCATAAAGGAGTCATTTCCCTTCTATCTGGCAGAAGGGACATATGGCTATCTATTGTGCCTGTCAGCATGGAAGCACATGCTAGTCTCCAGGTCCCCCCAATATCACAAGTACCTATAGCAGTGAATTAGTTAAACTGATTTGGCTCCCAATGGGTCAAGTACAGCTGCACCTGCCCAAGAGCTCTTTGGGTTTGCAAATGAGAGACACATAGTTAATTTTTATATGCTTTGACTAGTTCAGTTGCTGGACATTTCTAATCCTCCCTGCAGTAGCATACATTAACCCCTCCAACTTTCCTGAGTCAACTTACTAACTCAACATTTCATCTCTGACACCCCAGACCTAATGGCAGAGTGGCCCTTAGAGCCACTTTCCCAATTTTTTTTTTATCAGATATTTTCTTTATTTTCATTTCCAATGTCCCCTTTCCTAGTTTCCCTGTCCTCTCCCCCTGCTCCCCAACCCACCCACTCCCTCTTCCTGGCCTTGGCATTCCCCTATACTGGGGCATAGAGCCTTCACAGGACCAAGGACCTCTCCTCCCATTGATGACCGACTAGGCCATCCTCTGCTGAATATACAGCTAGCACCACGAGTCCCACCATGTGTTTTCTTTGATTGGTGGTTTAGTCTCAGGGAGCTCTGGGGTACTGGTTAGTTCATATTGGTGTTCACTTTCCCAAATTCTTACATGGCTGGTTTAGTTCTTTCCTGCAGCTCTTAGGTCTAATCCCTTTCCTTCCTCTGTCATGGTGATTGCCTTCCTCTCCTATCTCAGTTCCTTGCCTGCTCAATCTAAAAGTCCCACCTCCATCTTTCTGCCCAGCCACTGGCTGTATGCAGTTCTTTATTATCAGTTGAAGCCAGCTAGGGGCAGAGACCTTCAGGTCTGTAAGTGCTTTGGGGAGCAGAATTAAGACAAAGCATTAGAACCAATTCCCAACAAGTACCTGCTATACATTTCAAAGTCCATATTAGTCTCCTGGGTCTTCCCTTCCCCAGCTACTTGTCCTCCTTGTAATCCAAATGACAAGCTTTTTCACACATCTCTTTATCTCACATTTCCCTAGCCCTGGCCATGTCCACTTGTTCTTTTACTCTCTGCTCTGCTCTCTTTCCAATGCCTCTGGATATTTTCTCTCTCTTATTCACAATAAAAACCAAACCAAACCAAACAAAAAACCTTACCCTAATAATGGAGTGGTCACGCCTGAGGTTTCCTTACTGCTCCCCCTTGCACACGTCTTGTGTCTGACACACTGGCAGGCTTTTATTAGCAGCAGGCTCTAGGAGCTGAGAGAAGCAGCAGGCACCTCTGAGGTGGTAGTTACTAGAGTGATTAGAACAGACAGTGGAGACGTGGCTGGAAATATGGACTCTGGTGTTTGGAGCCAAGTATGGTAGGCGGCAGAAGCCAGCAGAAGCATGATCCACACCTTCACCAGGTTGCTTCCATTGGGAAAGGCTGGACCCCTTGGGAAGGGGTCCCTTTGTGCCTTCCTAGGTGTTCGGAGCCAGGTGTGTGAGGGATACAGTAAAGGGACTGACTGCATGACTGCTCCATTAGGGTGAAGGGTTTTGTTGTGAATAGGAGAAACAAAATGTGCAGAGGCATCTGGGAGAGAGCAGAGCAGAGTGAAAAGGAAGCAGTGTAGGCATGGTCAGGGCTAGGGACAGCGGAGACAGCAAGATAGCGAGTGGGTGATAAGGTGAGAGAGAGTGTGTGTGTGCGGTGCACACATCACGTGCATTATAAGGAGGCTGAGTAGCTAGCTGGGGGGAGGGAAGGGCCAGAAAACTAGCATGCACTCTGAAACGGGTACTTGTGATGCTGAGGGAGCTTGGGGGAGAAGGGCATGCCTCAAGACCAGAAGAGGGAGTTGGAGTTACAGTTTGTAAGATGCCTAATTTGAATGCTGAGATCCAAACTCTGATCCTTTGGCTGAACATCATATCTGCTGAGCCATCTCTCCAGCCCCTAGAAAGGTGGTGATGGTGGTTGTTCTTGTTTTGTTTTATTTTGTTTAAATGGGGAGCCAGGTACAGTACATCATGCCTTTAATCCCAGCAGGAGATTCAGGAGATAGAGACAGGTAGATCTCTTTGAGTTCAAGGGCACCTTGGTGTGTATAGGAAATTCCATCCACCCAGGGCTACAGAAGGGTACCTTGTCTTTAAAAAAAAAAAAAAGAAAGAAAGAAAGAAAAAGAAAAAAAAAAGAGAATGAAATTTCAGAGTTATGCAAGATAGGAGCTCAGTGGTAGAGTGTGTGCCCAGGAAGTGCTGGGTTTGACTCCTCAGAACAACAGCAGGGGCAGAAACTAGTCTACAGGTTCATGAGTGGTGTTTTGTTTTGTTTTACATAAAATGTGTTGAATTAGATAAGTAGATAAAATGTGACTCATACACAGATAAATAGATAAAATGTGATACATGTACCTGTACATAGAAGATTATGATCTCACCTTTAAAAAGGAGGAAATAGAGAGTTTTGGTAGTTACACCACAGGAAAACTGGAAAAGAAAATGTATATATGAGGCTGTGCCCCATGGCTAAAGGAACATGTTTTTAAGTCATTTGAATTCACCAAACAGTTTTAGGTAATGATATATGGTTTTGCATACAACCAGTATTTTATAAATATTAGCAAGGTCACATCATTTATGAACCAACATTTAAACTAAATTTGTAAATCATCATTTCTTTATAGCACTTGTCATAGAACATAAGTAGTTTAAAATGTGATTATTGCTTTGCTCTTGATGTCTGAAAATCTTCATGTATTCTCTTCTTTGAGCCATTTTTATGCTTTGCAGTACTGGATGCATATTGAAGTGATCACTTATTTTAATCTACCTTGCCTGAGTTTGGGGAATAGATGGTTTCCACATGTCTGTGGGTTATGCCTAAGCTAGTGGTTTTTATGTTAGAGCTTGTTTTGGGGAAGGCACTGGTTGCATTCATAGCTGTGTTTCTTTTGCCTGTAGTCCAAGCTCACTCTGACTCCATGGGTTGGTCTTCGGAAGATCAATGTGTCTTACTGGTGCTGGGAGGATATGTCTCCATTCACAAATAGTTTGCTGCAGTGGATGCCATCTGAGCCCAGTGATGCTGGCTTCTGTGGGATCTTGTCAGAGCCTAGTACTCGGGGATTAAAGGCTGCAACCTGCATCAACCCTCTCAATGGCAGCGTCTGTGAAAGGCCTGGTAAGGACATGGGTGCATATAGTGCTCCAGGAGGAGCCAAGACAGCAAAGGAGGCACAGCTGAATGAGCGCTGAGGTGATGAAGTACTTATGGCAGCAGGGAGAGGAGCACCAATTTAGGCATATGTATTTCAAACAGAACCCGATTCCAGATAGTCTTTCTTGGCCTCTGACTGCTTTAAGCCATACTGAAAACCAAAAATAAAATTGCTGAAAGAACCCAGTTTATATTGAGCTGCACTGTTTCGTTGGTCTCAAAGTGTTGAGAATTGTTCTAGAAGATTATTTCCTTGGTGTTGGCAGAGAAGTGCTATGGAGGAAACAACAACCTGAAACCAAAGAAACATTTAGAAAAGCAGCAAGTCAGGACACTATTCAGACACTGCTGGGGTGGGGGGAGAGGGGCATGGCCAAAGAAGCCGACAGAGCCAACACCAGGCTGTGGCAATGTCCTGCGCTGAGGTTAAGGTTAGACTCCATGAGGCCAGGCCCAGAACAGCCATACACAAATGAGGACTCCAAAACAAGAGGTGCAAGTGTAGTGGAGACTCCATCCCTGCAGGTCCTGTTTCAGGAAATGATTGTACTTTGCCTGAGTAATACAGCCTAGGAGCTACTTTCTGATAGGGTTTTTTAAATACTTACAAAGAATTATTTATCTTTAATCATGTGGTTTTGTATGTGTGTGCTTGCACATGCAGTGCTTGTGAGAGAGAGTATGTGTGAGAGCATGCATGTATGAGAGTGTGAGAATATATGTGAGAGAGTGTGAGTGCATGTGTGCGTGTGTGCATCTGTGTGTACAGGTGTGTGTACATGCATGTGTGTATAAGAGTATGTGAGAGTGTGGGTGTGTGTGTGAGAGTATGTGAGAATATATGTATGAGTGTGTGTGAGTATGAGTGTATGTGCGTGCCTGCATGTGTGTGTGTGTGTGTGTGTGTGTGTGTGTGTGTGTGTGTGTGTAGAAGTGGCCTTGGAAAACAGAGTTGTCAGATCTCTTAGAGATATAGTTGCAGTTGGTTGTGAGCCATCTCATATGAGCGCTGGAAGTTGAAATTGGGTTCTCTGGAATCCTCTGGGTTCCTTGTTGAAGCCTGAATATTTTGATAAATATTTATGTCATTATCCCTCAAAATTGTAAATGTAGAATTTAACAAACTCAGGTCTTGAGTCATCTTTGTCCCAAGGTTTGTTTGTTTGGTTTTTTGTTCCCCCACCTTTTCTTCAGTGCTTTTAAAAAAGAGAGTCCATTTTTTCCTAAATGTTTAAATACAGTTGAGGAATAGAACATCTGACTCCAATTTCCTGGGTTTCCCTCCATGTAGTGTAGTGCTGACCTGATTTCAGTGTGCATTGAAAACTTTGATCACTTGGAAGGCAGCTATGCTCACCACTATACTACCAATGTCTGCAATCCTATAGGAGAAACAACAATATGAACTAACTAGTACCCCCCAGAGCTGTGTCTCTAGTTGCATATGTAGCAGAGGATGGCCTAGTCAGCCATCATTGGGAGGAGAGGCCCTTGGTATTGCGAAGATCATATGCCCCAGTACAGGGGAATGCCAGGACCAGGAAGCAAGAGTGGGTGGGTTGGGGAGCAGTGCGGGGGGGGGGGGTATAGGGGGTTTTGGGGATAGCATTTGAAATGTAAATGAAGAAAATAACTAATAAAAATTGCCTTAAAAAAAAACAAAAAAGAAAAGTTTTTGATCTTAGCTGACCAGTGTCTCTTTGGGTCTTAATTTCCAGCAAACCACAGTGCCAAGCAGTGCCGGACACCATGTGCCCTGCGGACAGCGTGTGGCGAGTGCACTAGCAGCAGCTCGGAGTGCATGTGGTGCAGTAACATGAAGCAGTGTGTGGACTCCAATGCCTACGTGGCCTCCTTCCCTTTTGGCCAGTGTATGGAATGGTATACGATGAGCAGCTGCCCACGTAAGTGGAAGGAGCTTTTGAACATTTGCAGGCAAGTTGGGCTTGACTTTCTGCTCAAGTCCATGCAGAAGCTGGTCGGGCCGGCCCTTCCAGATTAACATGTATGTATAGAATGCAGCACAGTGTTCCATGCAGTAAATCAGTTACATCAAGGAGAAGGCACAGGGTACAGAAATACCTTTTCTTCTTCAGGGTAATATTATAATTCAATCTGTATAATGTTTCTACATCTTAATCTACCAGTATGTAAAGTGCTTTCTAGTAGAGGCCTCCCCAGCTCCCTTTTTCATCCAACATCCTGATATTAAAAGGTTGGAAAAGTCCCTGTTATATATTATGTAAAATGTGGGGCCCTTTAAATTATTTCAGTTCAATAATCACTATAGGGTACTATTTTTAATTCATGGAAGTTAAATCATCTGTTAAAAGAAAAGGTAATAACAGTAAATTCAAATCTTGTGATAGTGAATTACAAGTTGGATTGTTTTGCCTTGTTTTTTAATAGCTGAAAATTGCTCTGGCTACTGTACCTGCAGCCATTGCTTGGAGCAGCCAGGCTGTGGTTGGTGTACTGATCCTAGCAATACTGGGAAAGGAAAATGTATTGAGGGCAGCTATAAAGGACCTGTGAAGATGCCGTCACAGGCCTCTGCAGGAAATGTGTATCCACAGCCCCTTCTGAACTCCAGCATGTGTCTAGAGGACAGCAGATACAACTGGTCTTTCATTCACTGTCCAGGTAAGATGCCTGTGTATCCTAGTTCAAATCTCGTACATAAACTAGACGCCCAGATCCCTTGGCTCACTTGTTTTCTTGACTGTGTTTGAGTTCTTTCTGTGTTCTGCATCACCTTGTTGGATCATAGCTGGCAAAGGTGCTCTCCTTTCTGTGGGCTTTTTCTTTACTTGATTGATTGTTTCTTTGGTTGCACAGAAGCTTTTTAGCTTTCTGAAGTCCCATTTGCCAGTTGTCCTTAATTCCTGGGCGAGTAGAAGCCTCATAAAAAAAAGTTCCTTCCTACACATGTATCATGTAGGGCACTGCCTATGTTTTATTCCAGAAGTTTCAGAGGTTCGGGTTATGTCTTTGATCCATTTAGGGTTACTTTTTGTGAAAGGTAATGGACACAGTTCTGTTTCATTCATTATTCTACATGTGGACATCTACTTTTCCCAGCACCAGTTTTGAAGATGTTATCTTTTCTGCAGGTTGTTTGTTTGCTTGTTTTGTCTCTTCAGAAAATCCCAGATGGCGGTAGCTGTGAGTGCTTAGGCTTGGCCTACCTGTTTCATTATGTTGGCTTGCATGTCTGTTTTGTGCAGTGCCACCATATTGTCTTAATTGCTATAGCTCTGCAATCTATCTTGACATCTGTGTTGGCAATCCTGCAGTTTCGACCCTTCTGCTCAGCAGTGCTTTGGCCATCTGGGGTCTTTTCTGGGTTCATAATGAATTTTAGGATTTTTTTTTCTATTTCTGAGAAAGTATTGTTGATATTTTGATTGCGATTGAATTGAATCTGTAAATTGCTTTTGGTAGAATGGTCATTTTCACAATATTAATTTTACTGATCCATGAACATAGGATGACTCCAGTCTCTCATGTCTCCCTATAGCCCTGTCTTAAGAGATTTGGAGTCTTCATTGTAGAAGTCCTTCACCTCCTTGGTTAAGTTTATTTCTAGATATTGTATTGTCTTTGGTATTATAAATGGTAGTATGTCCATGATCTTGTTCTCAGTGTTTTTTTAGTTTAGTTTTTTTTAATTTATGTGTATGAGTGTTTGTTTTATATATGTGTATATGTGCATTCATGTCCTCTGGGCATCAGATCCCCTGGGACTGGATTTACAGACAGCTTTGAGCTGCCTGTAGGTGCTGAGAATTGAACCCAGGTCCTCTGCAAGAACAGCCAGTGCTCCTACTCCCCAGCCCCAGAAGTACTAATTTTTAAGAGCTGATTTTCTACCTTTGCTGACATTGTTGATTGTTTCTAGAAGTTTAGTGATAGAGTTTTTGAGATTTCTTATATATCTTATGTTATCTGTAAAAAGGGATAATTTGACTCCTTTTCCTATTTATATCCTTTTATTTCTTTCATTTGCCATATTGTTCTAGCTAGTGCTTCCCGCTCAGTATTGAAAAGAGTGGTGATTGTGAACAGCTTTTCTTATTTCTTATTTTAATGGGATTATTCACCCATTTAAGATAATGTTGGTTATGGGTTTGTCATACACAGCCCTTCTTATATTGAGGTATGTTCCTTCCAGTCCTGTTCTCTCTAGGACTTTTTTTTTTTTAATCAAGAAAGCATATTGGGTTTTTTGTTGTTGTTATTTTGTTTTGTTTTTCTAGACAAGGTTTCTCTGTGCAGCCCTGGCTGTCCTGGAATTCACTCTGTAGACCAGGCTGGCCTTGAACTCAGAAATCCACCTGCCTCTGCCTCCCGAGTGCTGGGATTAAAGGCGTGCACCACCACTGCCTGGCACATGTTGGTTATTTTGCAAGCCCTTTCTACATCTACTAAGATGAGCATGTGGTTTCATCTTTGTCTGTTTATATTGTCTGTTGTATTTATTGACTTATGTGTGTTGAGCCAACCTGAAGTTCTGGGATAAAACCCACATGCTTTGGATGATTTTTGTGCTATGTGCTTATATTGTGTTTGTTAGTGCTTTATTGAGGACGTCTGCATCCGTGTTCATCTGGGGTACTGTCTGTAGTTTGCTTATTTTGTTGTCTTTACCTGCTCTGCATTTTAGAGTAATCCTGGATTTATAGAAAGCATTTGGGAGTAGTCCTTCTGTTTATTAAAAAAAAAAATTAAGAATGATTGGTTGTTGTGTGGTGGAATTCTGCTGTGAACCCATCTGGTTCTGGACTCTATTCGGAAGGCTTTTTATTACTGTTTCAGTCTCCTTGTTTGCAGTGATCTATTTAGGTTGCTAATCTCCTTATGATTCATTTGGATGAATCAAGAAATTAATCCATCTCTTTAGATTTCCAGCTTAATGGAATATGAGTTTTAAAGTATTTCTTTATAGCATTCTGTATTTTTTGGCATCTGTTGTAATATTTCCCTGTTCTTTCTGTTAATCTCTTTCTTTCTTGTGGTTAGTTGGGCTAAGAGGCTCTTGGTTTTTTTTTTTTTTTTTTTATCTTTTTAAAGGACCAGCTCTTAGATTCATTAATTCTTTGTATTATTTTCCTTGTTTCTTTTTCACTGATTTCATTTTAGATTTTATTATTTCTTGCCATCTACTGCGTTTGGGTTGGTTTTAGTTATTTTTCCAAGATTTTCAGTTTCATCACTAAGTCATTCATTTGGGCTCTTTTGGGTTTCTTCACGAGAACCCACTTGGGACTGTTACCTTCCCTTTTAGACCTGCTTTTAATGTGCCCCAGAGATTTGTTACATTGTCTTTTCGATTTAACTTAGTTTCAGGAATATTTTGATTTCTTCTTTGACCCATTCATCATTCGGTAATGAGTTGTTTAATCTCTAGTGAGTTTATACATTTATTAGAATTTTGTTTACTGATGATTTTAAGGTGTTTGGCTTTGTTTGTTTGTTTGTTTGTTTGTTTTTCGAGACAGGGTTTCTCTGTTGTAGCTCTGGCTTTCTCTATGTAGAACAGTCTGACCTCAAATTCACAGAGATCCACCTGCCTCTGCCACTGAAGTTCTGGGATTAAAGGTGTGTGCCACCACTACCTGGCTGATTTTAAGTTTTATTACATAATAGACAGGTAGGGTACATAGATTTTCTACATTTGTGAAGGTTTGCGTTGTTTGTCAGCATGTAATTCTGTGTGCTGCTGAGGGAATGTATGTTGTTTTGACAGTTAGGTGGAAAAGTCTGTAGACATCTGTTAGATCCATTTTACATTTCAAGAAGCCATTTAATTCTGAAGTTTCTCTGCTTATTTTTTCCCAGGTGACTTACCTATTGGAGAAAATAGGGTGCTAAAATCATTTACTATTATTGTTTTTTTTTAAGAAGAAAATAATTAATTTAAAAAACCCTGGAAAGAAAGATACCAAATGTGAATCATGTTTCCTGGATAGTGGGGTTATATTTGATCATTTATTTTTCCTCTCAAATACTGTGAGTTTTTACAATGAATAACAACATAAATATTTTTATGTTGCTGTGGACTTTAACTTTGCTTTGATAATATATTTGGTTTTTTGAGACTAATTTCTTTTTGATATTTTATTTTCTCATACTAGTTTTTAGTAAACTTTGGTTTTGTTTTGTTTGTATTTTTTAGACTGGCCACCAACTTGCTATGTTGTCAAGGGTGGCCTTAAAATCCACACCCAATACTTTGTCCTCTCTTTCTTTCTTTCTTTTTTTTTTTTATTGGAACAAAATTTCTAGGTGGGAATCTCACTATGTTACCCAGGCTGACCTGAAACTTCTGGGCTTAAGCAAGATGGGTGCACATGATCAGAGACGCTGCGCTGCCCGCCTCAGCCCCTGCTAGTTGGAACTATAGGCACAGACAGCTGTACTTCACTCATTTCAATGATTTAACATTTAGACTATATGCAAATAAATATGAAATGTATTCACCAAGTTCTCCTATGGGAGAAACAGAGCCCTTAAGATTTTTTCCTTTCAGCTTGCCAGTGCAACGGACACAGCAAATGCATCAACCAGAGTATCTGTGAGAAGTGTGAGGACCTGACCACGGGCAAGCACTGCGAGACCTGCATATCTGGCTTCTATGGTGACCCGACTAATGGAGGCAAATGTCAGCGTAAGTCACACAGGTCAAGTTAGTCACAAGTCAGGTACAATAGTACAGTACCTGCAGTTGACTTAAATATCTTAAAGGGAAAAGGCCTCTTGGTTTGGGATATTGCCTTTCTTAATTATGTTAAATTGTTAAAAGTTTAACTGAGGGGCTAGAAATGTGGCTCAGTTGGCTAAGAACACTGACTGTTCTTCTAGAGGACCGAGGTTCAATTCCCAGCACCCACATGGCAGCTCACAAGTGCTTGTAACACCTGGGATCCAACAACCTCATACAGACATACATGCATGCAAAACACTAATATACATAAAATAAATCCATTAAAAAGTGTTTGATGATGCTGGAAGAGGAAAAAAGGCTCAACTTGTGGGTTTGGGAGCAGTTAGTTAAAGCAACAAACCGACAGTAAAGGAGCTAAGCTTTTATTTCTTCAGCAGAGGCATAAACAAGGGGCCGAAGTCACTGAGGCACCAGCTGCCTTTATTCCATTTCCCTCCCATGGAAGCACATCAGCTCAAGTCAAGCAGAGCAGCCTGGGATGGGAGGTCATCTCATTGGAGAAGGAGGCAGGAGGCATTGTGAGGGGAGGGAGGACAAGGCTGGGAATGGGAAGTCCTGAGCTCAGAATCAGAATGAGGACAAGATCTTCAGTTTCCTTCTTAATATAAAGAGGTATCACAGAGGTCTCTATAGAAGTCTACTGGAAGCCTCACACAGGCACAAGGGTACATTTGAAAAACTGTGACAGCCAGGGAGAGTCCCCTTCTGAAGTGTCCTTCCTCAGAGACTGCAGCACCTGACTGTGCCCCAGTCTGCAAGAGGTTTGGGGAGAGCAACTGACCTCCTGAGGACCCCAGATGAATCTTTAAGATGGCCTGCTTTTGGTTTTGGTTGGTTGGTTTTTAGACAGATCTAGGAGAGTTGGTGATGAGCTTGAATTCTCTGTCCTCCTGCCTGACCTCCAAATGCCCAGCTTCACATGGGCTCCCATTAAGTTGTGAGTTTCGGTGTCTGGCTCCTGCTCTCACAGCCAGTGCAGTACATTGAGCTCCATAGAGATAGCGCCGGGGCAAATGAGAGCTGGACGGGCACTGGGTGACTCTGTGCCTTGTGCCGGAAAATCAACTAAACATGGGCAAAGGAGATCCTAAGAAGCCGAGAGGCAAAATGTCCTCATATGCACTCTTTGTGAAAACCTGCTGGGAGGAGCACAAGAAGAAGCACCCGGATGCTTCTGTCAACTTCTCAGAGTTCTCCAAGAAGTGCTCAGAGAGGTGGAAGACCATGTCTGCTAAAGAAAAGGGGAAATTTGAAGATATGGCAAAGGCTGACAAGGCTCGTTATGAAAGAGAAATGAAAACCTACATCCCCTGCCCCCAAACAGGAGACCAAAACGAAGTACTAGGACCCCAATGCACCCAATGCCTTCTTCGGCCTTCTTGTTCTGTTCTGAGTACCTCCCCAAAATCAAAGGTGAGCACCCAGCTTATCCATTGGTGATGTTGCAAAGAAACTAGGAGAGATGTGAACAACGCTGCAGCAGATGACAAGCAACCCTAGGAGAAGAAGGCTGCCAAGCTGAAGGAAAAGTACGAGAAGGATATTGCTGCCTACAGAGCTAAAGGAAAACCTGATGCAGCAAAAAAAAAAAAAAGGGGGGTGGCCAAGGCTGAAAAGAGCAAGAAAAAGAAGGAAGAGGAAGATGGGAGGAGTATGAGGAAGAGGAGGAAGAAGAAAGATGAAGAAGAATATGATGATGATGAATAAGCTGGTTCTAGTTTTTTTCTCATCTATAAAGCATTTAACCCCCCTGTATACAATTCACTCCTTTTAAAGAAAAAAATTGAAATGTAAGCCTGTGTTAGATTTGTTTTTAAACTTTACAGTGTCTTTTTTTTGTATAATTAACATACTGCCGAATATGTCTTTAGATAGCCCTGTTCTGGTGGTATTTTCAATAGCCAGTAACCTTGCCTGGTACAGTCTGGGGGTTGTAAATTGGCATGGAAATTTAAAGCAGGTTCTTGTTGGTGCACAGCATAAATTAGTTATATATGGGGACAGTAGTTTGGTTTTGGTTTTATTTTTGGGTTTTTTTTTTTCATCTTCAGTCGCCTCTGATGCAGCTTATATGAATATGATTGTTGTTCTGTTAACTGAATACCACTCTGTAATTGAAAAAAAAAAATCGTGGCTGTCTTGACATCCTGAATGTTTCTAAGTAAATACAGTTTTGTTTTTATTAATATTGTCCTTTCGACAGGTCTGAAAGTTTTCTTCTTGAGGGAAAGCAGTCTTTTGCTTTTGTCCCTTTTGGGTCACATGGGTTACTGCAGTGTGTATCTTTTCATATAGTTAGCTGGAAGAAAGCTTTTGTCCACACACCCTGCATATTGTGGTAGGGGTAACACTTTCATCCATATTCAAAGAATCTCCAAAATCGTGATCAGTTGGATAAGAAATATTATATAACCTACTTGGCAAAGCAAGGTGTGATCAATTCTGTCACACCATGGGATCATTAGAATCAAGCAATCTGAAAATCTGTCCTTAAAGGACTGATAGAAAAGTATTTTCTAATCCTTATACAAAGGCTCTCCTTTAACTGCCACTGCTATGTAATGACAGTTATGTTTTGCAGTTTCCCTACTAAAGAAGACCTGAGAATGTATCCCCAAAAGCGTGAGCCTAAACTACACAACTGCAGTACTATTTGTTGACCTTAGTCCCAGCGAAGGCTATCACGAGAATGCTAGCTATAATATAATGCCTCTGCCCCTCTATCTAAATATGGATTGCTCAGGAAACTTGACTGCTTAAAGGTATTTTTTTCATATTGTTGTTCCTCCTATAGGGTTGCAGACCCCTTTAGCTCCTTGGGTACTCTCTCTATCTATCTATCTATCTATCTATCTATCTATCTATCTATCTATCTCTTGTCAGATTTCTTTTTTCTTTTCTCTTTCTTTCTTTCTTTTTTTAAGATTTATTTATTATTATTTCTAAGTACACTGTAGCTGTCTTCAGATGCACCAGAAGAGGGTGTCAGATCTCATTACGGATGGTTGTGAGCCACCATGTGGTTGCTGGGCTTTGAACTCAGGACCTTAGGAAGAGCAGTCGGTGCTCTTAACCACTGAGCCATCTCTACAACCCTTAAAGGTATTTTTAAGTAGTTGAGTCAGCTTTTAAAATTATGCCAGAAGTGTCAAAAGTTCAAAAGTTTAGGACCATCCTCTATTGAAGTACAGGGTCATCCTGGGCTACATGAGACCCTGCCTTAAAACCAAAATCAAACAAACAACAGGAAAAACAAGAGTTAAGAAAGAGAAAAAGAAGCACTTGGAAACAAAGATCTGTGGAGTATGTATAGGCTTCTCTACAACAGGTGTATGTAGGATCTTGATGGCTTTTGAGTCTATTACCCTCAAAGAGGTACTGAGAAACCTAAATGTGATCACCGTGGTCTCTGAGGGGCACCTGGCAGGATTATGGGAGATAACTAAAGCTTGCTAATCACAGAGTTTAGGGAGGGAGGACGTCTCTAAGGCAAGTTAACTGTCTGGTTTGAGATGCTTAGGTGATGTCTGAGGAAGTAATAAGGCCTGTCCATTTTCATACACACTCAGGCCTTAAGTCTGGGTAATGGCTACTTGAACATAAAATAGTCCTCTATGAAAGGAATAATATCTCTGTGTCAGCAGCCTTCACGGCTAATGTTAATTGTGCAGGAACCCTGCTTCTCAGTCAGACAGAAGCTCAATCAGGCAGGGGCAGGACTTCTTTGCCTTTCCCATGTCCTTGTAATTTCCCTGGCTTTTCATCTTGGTTCAAACATACTTACCTGTTAGGTAATTATAAGAACACCAAATATTACTGAATAAAATGTGTTTATGACTTTGTGGTGACTGCCATTCAAGAATTAGATGCCTTAGCCAGCAATGATGGCACACGCCTTTAATCCCAGCACTTGGGAGGCAGAGATAGGCAGATTTCTGAGTTCCAGGACAGCCAGGGCTACACAGAGAAACCCTGTCTCGAAAAAACAAAACAAACAAACAAAAAGATTTCGATGTCTTTATCACCCAAATCAAGTAACTTTCCAAAGTCTCACAGTGAGATGTAGCCTAGTTGGGAGCCACATCTAATATATGCTGATGATCTTAACAAGTAGCCTGCTTGTGTCTTCAGGTGACCACCCCGGTGTCCTCAGCTACCTCTAGAAAGATCACACTTTCCTCTGTGGTCTCTGCAGGGTCCCTGTATGATTCTGGAACCTTGCTGTACTTCTCAGAGTCCTGATTCATAAAGCACTGAGTTTTTGCTTGTTTGTTTGTTTTGATACTATTGGTAAGAATATATATTGAACCTTGACATGCCTTTTTAAAATAACATTATTTTTACAATAGTACTTTAGCCTTGATTATGTTAACTGCTTACTGTTTCAGATGACATTCGTACATCTTTTAATCCTCAAACCAGTCCTATGAGATGGCTAGCATCATTGTCACATCATTTAGGCAAGGAAACAGGTCTTGGGTTAAGCTTCATGCTCAGAGCTCCTTGGAACACAGTGGACTCAAGTGCAAGCAGACTGACGCGACTGGGTTTTACTAATTCAGTAAGCCTGTACTCTATGGAGGAAGAGTTTCTGACCACTGGATGCAGTCTGATGACCTCTGACTGTTCTGTTTGAAAGGTTTCTTTCAGTGATTTTATTTTTCTCCATGTGGACTTTTTTTCCAGCTTTTAAAATATATATATATATCTTATTCGCTTCACATCCTGCTCACTGTCCTCCCTCCCCTGTCATCCCCTCCTACAATCCTTCATATCCCCCCTTACCTTCTGAGCAGCTGGGAGCCCCTCTGGGTATCCCCACACTCGGGCACATCAAGTCTGTGAGGCTGGACGCATCTTCCCCCACTGTGGCCAGACAAGGCAGCCCAACTAGAACATATCCCACAGACAGGCAACAGCTTTTAGGATAGCCCCTGCTCCAGTTGTTCAGCACCCACATGAAGACCAAGCTGCACATCTGCTACATATGTGCAGGGAGGCCTAAGTTCAGCCCATGTATGTTCTTTGGTTTGTGGTTCAGTCTCTGAGAACCCCAAGGATACAAGTTATCTGACTCTCTTAATCTTCCTATAGAGTTCCTATCTCCTCTGGGGCCCACGATTGGTGTCCCTATTGCTTCACTGGGATTCCTGCCTGGCTACACCCACTATGACCAAGGCAAGTCTTAGAAAAGACAACATTTAACTGGGGCTGGCTTACAGGTTCAGAGGTTCAGTTCAGTATCATCAAGGCAGGAACATGGCATCATCCAAGCAGGCATAGTATAGAAAGAGCTGAGAGTTCTACAACTTATCTGAAGGCTGCTAGCAGAATACCGACTTCCAGGCAGCTAGGATGGGGGTCTTCAGACCCACACCCACAGTTGGTGTCCCTATTGCTTCACTGGGGTTCCTGCCTGGCTACAGGAGGTAGCCTCTTCAGGTTCCATATCCCCAATGCTGTGAGCCACAGTTAAGGTCACCCACTATTGATTCTAGGGTGTCTCCCTCATCCCAGGTCTCTTTCATTGTGGAGATGCCCCCCACTTCCCCACCACTGTCAGTTGCAGATTTCCATTCTCGGGACCATCTGGCCATGCCTTCTGTTTCTCCTCACACCTGATCCCGACACCCCCGCCCATTCCTTCTCCTACCTAGTTCCCTCCCTCCATATGCTTCCTATGACTATTTTATTCCCCCTTCTAAGTGAGATTCAAGCATCCTCACTTGGGCCGGCCTTCTTGTTTTGTTTCTTTGGGACTGTGGAGTGTAGCTTGGGTATCCCATTTTTTTATGGCTAATATCTGCTTATAAGTGAGTACATACCATTCGTGTCCTTTTGGGATTGAGTTACCTCACTCAGGATGGTATTCTTAAGTTCTATTCATTTGCCTGCAAAATTCATGATGTTTTTGTTTTTAGTAACTGAATAGTAGTCCACTGTATAGATGTACCACAGTTTCTTTATCCATTCTTCAGTTGAGTGAAATCTAGGTTGTTTCCAGTTTCTGGCTATTACAAATAAAGCTGCTATGAACATAGTGGAGCATGTGTCCTTGTGGGATGGTAGAGCATCTTTTGGGCATATGCCCAGGAGTGATGATATAGCTGAGTCTTGAAGTAGAACTATTCTTAGTTTTCTAAAAAACCACGAAATTGATTTCCAAAGTAGTTGTACAAATTTGCACTCCCTCTAACCAAGCAAGTGAAAGATCTGTATGACAAGAACTACAAGTCCCTGAAGAAATAAACTGAAGAAGATATCAAAAGATGGAAAGATCTCCCATGATCGTGAATAGGTAGGATTAACAAGGTGAAACTGGACATCTTACCAAAAGCAATCTAGAGATTCAGTGCAATCCCCATCAAAATTCCAACACAATTTTTCTGTAGACCTTGAAAGAGCAATTCTCAGTTTCATATAGGAAAACATAAAGCCCAGGAGAGCCAAAACAGTTCTGAGCCATAAACGAACTTGTGGAGGAATCACCATCCCTGACCTTAAAGCCGCACTACAGAGCAGTCGTGATTAAAACAACAACAAAGGCTGCGCACTTTTGGTACAGAAACAGACGTGCTGACCAATGGCATCCAATCCAAGATCCAGAAAGAAACCCACACACTATAGTTTTTTTTTAAATATAAAGTTCTTCAGCTTAATGCTTCTCATTATTCATGAGAGAAGAAGACTCAACAGCAAAGAAGGTGAAACAAGGGTGACAAGTACCACAGGGCTCTCGAGTGTCTCTTGTGATGGACTAGGGAGCCCGTCAGTTCTGAATGCTCAGGAATGTGGTTCACAGTGTGGCCACAGTACAGAAGATCCCCGAGATAAGGCAGAAGACAGTCACCACAGGTCATCTCCACAGGGCAAGGACTCAGTATATGGCATATTACTAATGCTCTTAAATATTTACTGAACAAAGGAACAAAATGCTGAGTCTGTCACAGAGATGAAAATAGCCGTTGCTTCAGGGGACAGCAGAAGATAGCCTTTTTTTCTCCTTGAATGGTAGTTAATTTAATGTTGCCTCTATATTATTAGAAATAAATTACAAGCTGAAAAATAATGAGTCATACGCAGTGATTTCTCTTGCTTTAGGCTGTCTTTACTACAAACCCATTTCAGGCTAAATGATTTTGTCTTAATCACAGTCTATGGTAATCTGTCAAGCCAGTTGTGACCTGTCTTCCTTTCCTTCTTCCCAGCATGCAAGTGCAATGGGCACGCATCACTGTGCAACACCAACACCGGCAAGTGCTTCTGTACCACCAAAGGTGTCAAGGGGGACGAGTGCCAGCTGTGAGTACCACACACACTCTGTGTCTCCAGTGGGGGACTGGGCCTTGCAGCTGCCTGGGCCCTGTCGGCCACCTGCTTGCCTGGGCATTGTTGCCCTTCACTCCCAGGGTCTTTGAGTGGACTAGTGTGGAGGTTTACCTTTTTTCCTTCAGACAGGTTATCTCAGTTACTTTAATATTGCTCTGATAAAACATATGACCAAGGCAACTTACAAAATAAAGCCTTTAATTGGGCTTATGACTTAAGAGCATTGGAGTCTACATTGAGTTCCAGGGCAATAGAGCTACATAGTAAGACTGTATCAATCAATCAATAAATAGGACTACATAGTAAGACTGTATCAATCAATCAGTAGATGAAGAGAAAGAAAGAAAGAAAGAAAGAAAGAAAGAAAGAAAGAAAGAAAGGAAGGAAGGAAGGAAGGAAGGAAGGAAGGAAGGAAGGGGAAGAACAAAACAAGCTTAGATAGGAAGAACAGGATAGAATGAATGACAAATGCTTGAAAAATGTTTTAGCTGTACTTTTAGAAGCATACTCAATCCACACAGAAGTAAAAATGTTGTTCCTTATGAGTAGTACCTAGCATTATTACATATGTACTTGCCTGTGTCCTTGGGCAAGTATTTGTTTATTTGTTGTTTTTATACTGTTGCTGGTGTAAATTACTGAGCAGTTAGCAGAAACATTCCTGCAAATGGGATAGTCTCTCTGATCTGAATAATGATATAGTTTATGTAAAAGGATTTACTTGGTTTAAAAATAAATATAGAGTCTGTGCTTTAAATGTCAATAGAAGATAATTTCTTTTTTCCCTAGATGTGAGGTAGAAAATCGATACCAGGGAAACCCTCTCAAAGGAACATGCTACTGTAAGTTTTTGTAATTGTTTCTAGAGAGTAATTGAACAAAACGACATTGCTTTTTTTTTTTACCATTGTCTGAGAATGATAAATGCTTGGGGGATGAAGCAAATACTCATAGCCATGCCCCTGACTTGGTGAACACTGTTCTAACTGAGGCATGGTCTCTGCTGGTCATCCAGAGCAGTTAGCAGGGGTGCTGTCCTGCCTGTCCTTGTTCAGCTCCCGCGGAGGCGTGCTCATTCACCATTGCCCAGTGTAGCTTATCATGTCCAATCTTCAGACAGCCAGGAAGGAGTTTCTAAGATAGAGGTGCGTTCCACCATTCTCTCTGCAGCTGATTTGTGCTCACAAACAAGTAAATAAAACACCAAATTAATACCTTGGTGTGAAAGTGAATCTGGTAAGCTTACAGCTTTATCATAAATATATTTTTTGTCTATGAGAATCTACATAGTAGGTTCTAGACTATAGAACAATAAAAAAAGGAATTAACATTTGGCATATGCAGCATAATGGTATATATAAATTGTAGAAGAAAATGGATGGTTCTAGACCTGAAAAGACAAGAAAATTGCTTGTGTGTAATCTGGGCAGGTCTTAAGTTGTGACCTTCAACATCTGCTTCCCAAGCAGCTGGAACCACCAGGCCTACAGAATTCTTAGCTATGATTCTAAAGGTCATTCATCAAATATAATGTTAATGTGTATTTTATTAAAGTTTCAAACTTCTATCTTTAATAATCTGCAAATGTAGCTCAGTAGAGGAGAGCTCTCGCTGTAAGGTCCTGTGTTCTATCCCCAGCACAACAAAACAAGACATTTAAGAAAAAATTAAAACAAGTTGGCTGTATTGTCTCAGTATCTCATCCTTGAGATAGTGAGGCAGGAGGACTTTTAGTTTGAGGCCTATGTGGGTTATGTAGTGTGAAACCTTTCTCAAATAATATTTACACTTTTTTCTTTAAAAAACAACTTTTTTCTTAATTTATGTGTTTTGCAACATGTAAGTCTGTGCAATGTGAACATATCTGTTGCCTTTGAATGCCAGAGAGGGTTTCAGTTTTCCTGGATCTGGAGTTACCAAGGGTTGTGAGCTGCCATAGTGGGTGCTGGTAATGAACTGAGTCCTCTGGAAGAGCAGCCAGTGCTCTTAACTGCTGAGCCATCTCTGCTGCTAGGTACTCCCCCTTCCCCCCTTAAATTTAAGACAAAGGTCTCACTGTGTAGCCTCAGATGGTCTAGAACTCAATTTGTAGAATGGTTGACCTTTGAACTCACAAAACTCTGCCTGCTTCTGCCTCCTGAGTGTTGAGATTAAAGTTGTATGTCACCACACCTGCCCCTATGATTTCTATATTTAATAAAGATCATGACTAGGATATAGAGAACACTTTTAGAACTGAAGAAGAAGACAGTTACAGTTAAAAGCAAAACAAAAACAAAAACAAAACAAAACCCAGAAAAAAAAAGAATGAAAACTAGCACTGAAGAAAAAATAAATTTTAAAAATAGGCAAAGAGTCACTATTATATTGTGATGGATGTGTTATATGTTTAAAACCACAAGTGAGATACAGGCCTGAAATGACTTTAATCGAAGCTACACCAGCCTGGGGTGGTAGTTCAGTTGGTAAAGTTCTTGCTATGCAAGCACAAGAAGCTGGGTTTGATGCCCAGGACCCATGCTGAAACCCAGGAGTGCTGCTGAGTGCTTCAGCTCTGGGGTGGCAGGGCTCACTGGCAGGAAGCCTAGGCTAAGAGAGACTCTGTCTCGAAAAACAAGGCCGATGGCACCTGATGAACGGCATCTCAGCATGACCTTTGCTCGGCATATAATGTGTACACACAAATTCATAGTTTAGTAGAAGACAAGTATGATCTGCTTTTCATGAAGTCTGTTGTAATACGCCTTCTTTAGTTAACCATAGTTGCTTAAAAAAAGAAAAAAATCGACCTCACTGGACAGAAAATGGATAGAGTGTTCTAATAGCCAATTCAATTCATCATCATTATCAAAACCTATAACTTAGGGGGCTGGAGAGATGGCTCAGCGGGTAAGAGCACTGACTCCTCTTCTGAAGGTCCTGAGTTCAAATCCCAGCAACCAGATGGTGGCTCACAACCATCCATAAAGAGATCTGATGCCCTCTTCTGGAGTGTCTGAAGACAGCTACAGTGTACTTACATAAAATAAATAAATAAATCTTTAAAAAAAAACACCTATAACTTAAACTTATCAATAACTTTAACTTTCCTACCCCATGCTTCCTAGTTACCCATTCTGCTTTCTGTTTGTATGATCCTGGGTATGGCATCTTAATGGAACCACAGTGTTTGACTTTGTATCTACTTAATATTAGGCATGATGCCTCTGACTCTCATCCCTGATATAGCACAGTTCAAAATTGCCTTTCTTTGGTGCTGTACATATAGCTGAGCGTTTGAGTGCTTCCCTGCATGCACAGGTTTCTGAATTCAATCCCCAGCACAAAAAATGATAAAAAGAAAGCAAAAAGGCTTATTTTTACAGCTGGACAGATCATCCTGCATTGTGCCTGTCATGTTTTGCTTGTTTCTTCTGTCAGTGGACACTGTGTTACTTCTACCTTTTGGTTGTTGTCAGGAATATTGTAAACATGAGTGAATATACACCCAGAAGTACAACTGGATGTGGTAATTCTATGAGTGTTTTGTTTTTTGAGGGATGGTTATTATTGTTTCCATACAATAAATTACATTTCCTTACAGTTCATTACATTTCCAAAAGCCATGCATAGCATTTCTGTTGTTCTACATTCTTATTGACACCAGTTTTCAATTTACATTTATTTTGTGAGTTTTTTAATTGGTAACCATCATAATGGACATAAAAAATAGCTCATTGTAGTTTTGGTATTTGTATTTCAGTAATGCTTGGTGTGATTATCTTTTTATATTCTTATTAACCATTAGTGTGTATCTTTTTTTGGAAAAACACCTCTTCAAGGGTTTTACTATGTAGCTCTGGCTGGCCTGGAACTTGTGCAGACCAGGCTTGCCTCCGGTTCCCACTGTCTTAGGTAGGTTTCCATTGCTGTGAAGAGGCACCATGACCAGAGCAACTCTTACGAAGGACATTTAATTGGGGCTGGCTTACAGTTTCAGAGGTTTAATCCATTATCATCATGGCAGGAAGCATGGCAGCATCCAGGCAGATGTGGTGCTGGAGGAGCCGAGAGAGTTCTATATCTTGATTCAAAAATAGCCAGGAAAAGACTGTCTACAGCAGGCAACCAGGAGGAGACTGTCTTCCATATTGGGCAGAACTTGAGCACTAGGAGTGTTCCAAAGCCACCTACACAGTGACACAGTACATCCAAAAAGGCCACACCTATTCCAACAAGGCCACACCTCCTAATAGTTCTACTTCTCATGGGCCAAGCATACTCAAACCACTACATCCACCTACTTCTGTCTCCCGAATGCTGGGATTAAAGGCATATGTTGCCATTACCCAATTTTAAACCAGATTATTATTGTTTTTTTGTACAACAGACTTTTAAGGTTAAAGTTTGCAGCAATAGGCATTCTTTGAAGCTGTATCACACTGATATATGTCTGTTGTTTTCTTCCTTCCTAGATTAAAATAGTACAGTATATTCAAGTTTCAATTGTCCCTTTCCATAAGAAGTCCTGGTTTCTGTTCCATTATTAGTTTATATCTTAGTGTTCTTAAGTAAAAATACTCAGTATTTATAGATGAGTTAGATTAGAGCCAAACCCCAATCAGGGTATTGGTAATGAAGGTTTGCTGGATAATTCAAAGGATACTGCAAAGATCTGGTTTCTAATGGAAAGAACATGTAAGTTGGCCATTAGTGGACCACACATCTGTATTTCTTATTCTTTGGAACCTTGGGCAGGATAGACAGATGAGCTAAGATTCCTTCATAGCTATTGAATTTGTGAGAAAAACAAATTGTGTTTCCAGAAACCTGCTTTAGTTTGTATCAACACTTACTTTCTTTCTGTGTGTGGTGTGTGTGATGTGCCTGTACCATTTTCAAGTTTTTCTTCCTTCTTTCCATAGATACCCTTCTCATTGACTATCAGTTCACCTTTAGCCTGTCCCAGGAAGACGACCGCTACTACACAGCCATCAACTTTGTGGCTACTCCTGATGAAGTAAGCTTTTCTTTTAAGCTGTCTTATTTTGTGTTAAATTTTGTATAGGTTTTTTTCTTGGTCATCCTGGACAAAAGTACTACATAGAAGCAGACAGTATCAGGGTGGGAATATAAAAGGCAACCAGTTTTTAAGTATTTTTTTATTTACTTGTTGACAGTTTTATATGATTATATAATGTGCTTGATGATATTCAACCTGTGACCTTTTGTCTCCCTCATACTTAGTTCCTTCTCTCCCCACCAAGTCACCTTCACTCCCTCTCGTGTGTGTGTGTGTGTGTGTGTGTGTGTGTGTGTGTGTGTGAGAGAGAGAGAGAGAGAGAGAGAGAGAGAGAGAGAGAGAGAGAAAGACAGACAGACAGATAGACAGAGAGACAGAGATTGATTGATTGATTGATTGATTGATTGATTGATTTACCTACCTAGTTTACCAGCTGACTGCAGGAGCATGCTGGGTGGGAAGTTCTTACTGGAGCATAGACACATTACAGTGACTACACCACTGAAGAAAGTGACTCCCTCTCAGGTAGTCTTCACTGCCACTAGGTCCTCAGGGATCAAGAGAATGTTTGGAGTCTACATTTTATCTTTTTTCCACTCAGAAGGCAAACATTACTGAATGTTTTTAAGTAGTAGAATAATGTTCATGATAGTCTGTTTAATATTAAATTAAGAATTTGTTCCTAATTATAAAATTTTTAGAAGATAGACAAGAAGACAAAATTTTTGAGTTAACAGTTTGAAAGGTTTATTTTTATTTTATTTTATATGTATGAATATTTTAGCTTCTTGTATCCCTGTGCATCATGTGTGTGCAGTGCCTGTGGAGGCCAGAAATAGATATTGGATCCCTGGAACTAGAGTGATAGATCATTGTGAGCCATCATATGGGTGCTAGAACCAACCCAGGGTCCTCTGCAAGAGCAGTGAGTGCTCTTAACTGCTAGGCCATTTCTTTAGCCCCTAAATGTGAACAACTCTTTAAATAAATGTAAGTGATCTTAAATACTCTGGAGAAAAATCTGTAGCTATACCTTACTTTTTAAAAATTATTTTGTTTTATATTATGAGTGTTTTGCCTACATATATGTGTGTCTGATGCCTGCAGAGGTCAGAAGAGGGTGTTGGATCCCCTAGAACTGGGGTTACAGATGGCTGTGAGCAGCTATGTGGTGCCTGGGAGTTGAACCCTGGTTCTCTGTTAGGGCAACAACTGCTTTTAACCATCAACCCATCTCTTTGGCACATGGGTGCATTGTTGGTTTGGCTGCTTGAGTTGTGTGTGAGGGGTGTGTGTGCATACATATGTGGGTCCATGCTTATCCAGTGGAGGCCAGAGGTCAGAGTCATGTATCTCTCTGTTACTTTCTACCTTATGTTTTGGAAGCAAGATTAGATAGACCCCTGGGACCTTCCTGTCTTCTCCTCAGCACTAGGACTACAAGTCCACACCTGACTTTTTACATGGGGCTTCAGATCTAACTCAGTCCCAACACTTGTTTCATTTCCTTAGCACCTTGGCTAGATTCTTAGGATTTTAGAAGGAGCTTATAGCAAAATACCACAAGTGAAATTTACTACTGCCTTAGTCATAAGCAAATATTGAAGGCTCAGTCTTTAAGGGTATAATTGATAGTGTTCTTTTTTTTTTTAAGTAAACAAATAGCCTGTCATGGTAACTATCGCTGTAGTCCCATTACTTGTGAGAGATGTCAGCTCAAGGCCAGCCTCCGCTACATAAGTAAGGGAAGACCAGCCTGAGCTATATGGGACTCTATCAAAACAAATAAACATTGTAGAATTTTTGTAATACTTATTAGAAGGTAGCTGATGATCATGAGAGTCTTTAGACATTTCTTCATTCCACTGTTTTGTGTGTGTGTGTTTCATGACAGATTTCTTACTAGATTTATCTCTTTGTGTGTGTGTGTGTGTGTGTGTGTTTTACAAAATGACAAAGATTTTAGTCCTTCTCGTGGAAAGTAGTTGCTAGTGGTCAGCAGATACTTGCTAGTATAAATAAATGAGCATAGATCTGCGCTTGCAAAGGAAGACAAAGGGAAAAAAGGTTTTCTTGAACATAATTCCTACTTTGTGAAAGAAACTTCTCATTTGGAAATTACATTTTGAAAATAGGTATTGTGAATGTTTCCATTGTGGTTTGTGGTATAACTATCAAATAACACTTTTTTAAAAAGAAAAATCTTAATTTTCTAAGATTTTTAAATACCCTTTTAAAATGAGCATTTCCAGCATGGTTTGATTAATTTGTAAAATGTAAGAATATAGTATCTAAGGCTACAGAAATGACTCAGTGGTTAAGAGCACTGGCTGCTTTACAGAGGACCCAGGTTCCATCCCCAGCACCCTCATGACAGTTCACAGCCATCTGTATTTCTAGTTCCAGGGCATCTGATGCCCTTCTCTGATTTTCTCCAGTACTAGTGACACACAGCATACATTTGAACAAAACCACTGATACACATAAAATAAATTGTTTTCAAGAAACAATATAGCATCTAATTAGCTTACAAAACTAATTATTTGTTTCTGTACTAATTACGTTTCTATTGGCATGACTAAGGCAACTTATAAGAGAAAGCATTTAATTTGGGGTTCACACTTCTAGTGCCTTAGATTCTATGAGCATCATGGTAGGGAGTGTGGCAGTAGGCAGGCAGGCATGGTGCTGGAGCAGAGGCTGAGAGCTCACATTTGATTTTCTACTAGAAGACACAGAGAGAGCTAACTGGAAAAGGCATGGGCTTTTCAAACCTCAAAGCCCCCCTCTAGGAACACACACCTCCACCAAGGCCATACCTCCTAATCAAACAGTCCTACCAACTGAGGACTAACCATTCAGAGATAGATGAGTCTATGGAGGCCATTGTCATCCAAACCACCACAGGCCCCAAGAAAGATTTGTTAGTGAAATTTCAGTGAAAACTAAAACAGCATTAGAATTTACCTGGCATAGCCAGCAATGATCTCTTCTGTTCAGTGCCACAGATTTCTTTGAGTTAAAACTCAGTTGTTAAAACCAAAAATCAAAATGTAATTGGCACTTTAAATTGCTATAAGGGGAAACAAGGTTTTCAAAGCCATGAAACCATATTCAGAATAATTTTAGCGAGAGAAATATTTTTTCTTTTTTTTGTCTTTTCTTTTTTTTCTTTGAGAGAAATATTTTTATTATTTTATATTATTTTAATTACATATTTAATTATTAACCATTTCTGACAGAGGGCAAAAGGTGAGGATCTTCATGGAACTAATATCTGATAAAGCACCAAATTCTTCCCAACTCTGGGATGCAAATGACAGTTCAACTTCAGTTTATTGCTTGTATTGAAGAAAATTGACAAGAAATGTCATGTCTTAACATAAGCATGGATTTCTTTTAAGATGTAGAATAGTCTATAATTAATGTTTTTGAGACTAGTAAGACCTGATTATTGTTGTATCTTAAAATCTAGAAGGTACTAACAATTTTCTAATGTGTATTTTTTTTTTCATCAGCAAAACAGGGATTTGGACATGTTCATCAATGCCTCCAAAAACTTCAACCTCAACATCACCTGGGCCACCAGCTTCCCAGGTACAGACACACCTAGAGAGATGGATTGGCAAGTTTAGTGTAGGAGTTGGGGAAGGAGGCTCTGAAGGCTGGTGAGTGAGTTCAGAGCCCACCTCTGCCTCTTAGTAGCCATGGCACCTTGAACAAGCCATGCTTGAACAAGCATGTACAATTCCCTCTCTACCTTAGGCTACTCAGAGTGAGGAGTCACAGCTCTTGCCTCCAGCGTTGCTGGTTCAGGTTGGTTGGATGGCTGCTCCCTGCTTTGCCACCACCTTCCAGCACTATGACTATCTCTATGTTTGTGCTTCACAGGGGAAAAACTAAAGTGACTCATAGTTTTAAGAAATGAAAACTCTTTAAGGGAAGGGGGATAACTCTAATATGTAGAGGTATTCATACTTTGGGATAACTCCTAAAAGTACAGCTTTTCCATTCTTGTTTATCTTATAGTGACTATAAAATTCTGATGGCCCTAATGTAGCAGTTACTATAAATAACCACTCCATAACTTGATAGCCCTGAAGATAGACCTAGGTTTGAATTTACCTGCACGGTGTTGAACAAGTTACTGAAGCTTTCTTTTCTTTGTTTTTTAAGTTTGTTTTATTTTATGTGTGTGTTTGCCTTTGCCTGTATGTGTATAAGTGTACCATGTATGTGCAGTGCTTGAGAAGGTCAGAAGAGGACATCAGCTCCCCACCCTCAACGAGTTACAGACAATTATGAACTACTATATCTGTGCTGGCAACAGAACCCAGGTCTTCTGAAAGAGCAACCAGTGCTCTTAACTGCTGAGCCATCTCTCTCTAGCCCCCAAGTTACCTAAACTTTCTGATCCAGTTTCCTTCTTTATAAAATGATACAGTGAAAATAGCTTTGCTATGTACAGAGATATTCCAACTTTTTAATATTACAACATGACATCTACAAATATGTTAGCCCTCATTCATAATCTTGCCTGAATTGTAGAGTGTTGCAAGGAATAAATGAAATAAAGGAGGTACTTATTATAGAGTTTGAGGTTTGCCTTCATGCATAAAGAGAAGCTTTTTTGAGTCTGTACTACTCATGTTCTTAGCCAATGGAGTATATAAAATATGGTAGAACCATTTAGAAATGGAGTCTCACTGGGTACAGGCCTGAATGCAGTGGTAGCAGGTAGCAGAAAGAAGGCCTGAGTGGCTGCTTGAGCACCTTCTCCATCAAGACTTGAGGACCTTTCTGCTTAGGAAGTGATGAGCGAGTAAGTGTCCCTGAACAGGAGCCTTGAGCATATTCTACAGTGTGAAGCAGAAATACAAAGGAGTTGAGGTATCATGTGCAAAATGAATGCAGTGTCTGTTTTATATGTATGATTGTTTTACATACATGTATGTCTGTGCATCGCTTATATATCTGGAGCCTCTGAGACAGATTACTTAATCTATTGGGACTTGAGTTTTTCCAATCTGTAGATGGAGATAGGAAGGTGTTGTGTGGGTTAGAGACTGAAGCTCATAAGGCTATATTCTTTTGACACTGTAAGTGCTCAATAAACTTTTACCCTCATTACTAGTGCGCAAAGATTCTTTCTGATTGGCATACCCGCCTCCCAAGTCTTTATTTTTATTCTTGCTTCTTTCTAGCCGGAACCCAGACTGGAGAAGAGGTGCCTGTTGTTTCAAAAACCAACATCAAGGAATACAAAGATAGCTTCTCTAATGAGAAATTTGATTTTCGCAACCATCCAAACATCACTTTCTTTGTTTATGTCAGTAATTTCACTTGGCCCATCAAAATTCAGGTAAGAACTGCTTTTTAACTTCATTCCCGTAAAGATGGTGACATCTCTTTAGTGGAGACTAACTTCACTCATTTGGAATCTGTGGTGACTGAAAGATAGTGTTGCTTTGCCTTTGAGGGATCTTTGCCATAGACTGAGTAGCAGGTGAGTGCTGTTCTTAGGTTGGAGAGATGTTCAGTGAGTGGAGTGCTTGCTACACAAGCCTGAGGACATGCAGTTCATCTGCAGCCTCTCATACAAAGCGGGACACGCAGGGTGTGCCTGTCACCTCAGCACTGGACATGCAGTGTGTGCCTGTCACCCCAGCACAGGACACGCAGGGTGTGCCTGTCACCTCAGCACTGGACATGCAGTGTGTGCCTGTCACCCCAGCACAGGACACGCAGTGTGTGCCTGTCACCCCAGCACTGGACACGCAGTGTGTGCCTGTCACCCCAGCACTGGGAAGCAGGGGACAGAAAGATCTTGCTTGCTGGCCAGCCACTCAAAGCTGGATCTGTGAGTTCTAGATTCAGTTAGAGACCCTGTCTCAAGTAAAATAAGGTAGAGAGGAATTGAGGAAGACACCTGATTACCTCTGGCTTCTGTATGCATGTGCACATATATATACCTTCACACATATACACACTCAGAGAAAAAATTCTGAGAGTGTCATATCACTTGTGAAGAAAGTTTTAAAGCACTTTTAAAAGCAAGATGAAAGCTATGCAAGGTATGCAAGGTAGTATACTTTTGTAATCCCAGGATGTGGAAGACCAATGCAGGAGGATCACCCTGAGTTTGAGGCCATAGGAAGACCCTGCCTCAAAAGGAGGGAAGGAGGGAGGGAGGGAGAGAGAGAAAGAGAAAGAGAAAGAGAGAGAGAAAGAGAAAGAGAAAAAGAAAGAAAGAAAGAAAGAAGGAAGGAAGGAGAAAGAAAATCAAATTGATTGGCATATAGTTATGTGTTTATTTTTTGAGTAATTGCTATGTAAAAGCCTTTAGAAATACACAGTTTTAATTATGGAATTGAGTATAAATAAAACAAGTACATGTTTGTAACCAATAAAGTATAAAAATGACACATAAGATGTCAAAGTGGTATGATGGCTATAATGTGGAGTCCATAGAGGAAGCAGTAGGCAGTATGAGGTACTGTGTAAAAACACATAGCTTTACTATTGCACAGACAAGTGTGGATTCTTGTTCTGTGTGTGGTTCATGGAGGCTCTCCAGTTTGCAGATTCTCTGTGCATGTGTCCTGAAGGATTGGTCTTCCTGCTATGACCTCTGGTGTTATTAGCCTGAACTGAGTCCTAAGGAGACAGGTAGTGGAAATGTTTGTATTGCAAAGACAGTATGGGTAGTTGTTTTTAGAAACAGGAGTTCAACAGAATTGATAGAACTTGTGATCAAGAAGCTAACAGCTGGACTGGGATGTAGCTCAGTTGAAAGAACGCTTGTCTAACATTAAGAAGCCCTGGGTACCATCACTACCACAGCATAAACTGAGAGTAGTGACAGACTCATGTGTCCCAGCACTGGGAAGGTAGAGGTAGGAGGATCAGAGGCTGCCCAGGGAGGTTGAGAGTGACTTACGCTAGGAGATAGATCTAAAAATGAAAAGGAAAAAGAACTTGGTAGCTGCTAGAGCTACCATGAAGAGAGTGGAGCTTAAGGATTCAGCTGAAGAATGTAAACTGCCTTCTGATGACAACTGAGAGTCGCTGAGTTATTTAAAGTCAGGAAGTGAACAAAGATCAGTGTTTCAGAAAGACCTCTGTGGCAACAGTATTGACTAGAAGTAGCCCCTCCTATGTCAGGTACTGGTTTAGACTGTATTTGGAAGTGTCCTCTTTCTTGATGGCCCTCAGACACCTTTCATGGCCACTCCTCTGCATTTGTACCCCATAGCCACACACTTGATGGTTCTTTATTACATAAATAGCTCCTTATAGGCAATGATAGATTTTATATTTTTGATAATTTTAAGATAAACTCTATGTCATTGCATAGAATTTAGTAGTTGTAGGTACTCAGTAAATGTATATAGGATGAATACAAAAGCTTTAGGGTAACAGTATTTTGTTCTTCTTCCCCCGCATTTTTAACTATCTCATAGTAGCACAGACTAACCCATAACTGACCATGAAGCCAAGGATGACCTTGAACTCCTGTACCTTCTACCTCTTCCCCGAAAGTGCTGAAGTTACTGGCATGTGCTGCTCACCCAACTAATAGCAAGTTTTTCTTATAAAGGTGCTGATGCCCTTTCCCTGTTTGTGTTAATTGCTGACACTTAAAAGCTCTTTATCCCAACCCACAGTGTTAAAGAGTTTAGTTAAATTTTGTGGAAATTTTGTCCCAAATGAAGTGGTTGATGGCAGGCCTGGTGGCTCCTTCCTATAATTCCAACACTCAGGAGACAGAGTCAGGACGATGGCCAAGAATTCAAGGCCTTGGGCCTACAGAGTAGAAGAGAGAAGAATGAGGATTCGAACACCTGATTAAATAGATACCATTTCCTGCTACCAACCTGTGCCTTAGCTACTCTTCTATTGCCGTGACAAAACATCATACCCAAGGCAGCTTATAAAAGAAAGCATTTATTAGGACTCACAGTTTCAAGGGTTATACTCCAAAACCATCATGGCCGGGAGCAGGCAGCAGGCAGGAACATCTGCTGTGAGGAAGAGCTGAGAGCTCACTTCTTTATCCACAAATAGGAGGCAGAGAGAAAGCTAACTAGGAATAGAATGAGCTTTGCAGACCTCAAAGCCCACCTCCTTCCCAAACATTTCCACCAATTGGGAACTAAGTATTCTAATCTGTGAGCCTCTGGAGGCCCATTCTTATTTAAACTACCACACTTTATAAGTTAATACTACATGTGATGAGGAAACTGGTATGGGAATTCTGAAAAGTAGTTCACAGGAGTGGGAGGGGCTGAACGTGAGTAGATGCTAGCATGTGTGTCAGGAGTGAAGTGTTCAGAGCATTGCCTGGTTTGACTTCTCTCCAGAGCTGAGGTGAACATGCTTTGTGCCAATACAAACCCGTATTAAAGCGGTGGTAGTTACTGAAAATCAGTGCAGGGCTGTGGTCTCAACACAATGTTTGAAAAAGAAAACAGGGCATCCACATCAGGCAGTGTACAGCTGCTTATAATTCCAGTCCTCTGGCCTCTGCTCACATGCACATACCCCCCCATACATACACACATGATTAAACATAATGAAAAATTAAAAATTAATGCTATAAAAATGGAAAGAGCCGGGCGTGGTGGTGCATGCCTTTAATCCCAGCACTTGGGAGGCAGAGGCAGGCGGATTTCTGAGTTCGAGGCCAGCCTGATCTACAGAGTGAGTTCCAGTACAGCTAGGGCTACACAGAGAAACCCTGTCTCGAAAAACAAAAACAAAAACAAAAACAAAAAAAAAAGTGGAAAGAAAGGTTCACTGTTTCACAGGAAAACTCTGAGAGGTGATAATCCAATCCCAGTTTAAAATATACTCCATAGTGCACACAGCCTCTCCCATCCTTGGCAACTGAGGCCTGTGAGAAGACTCAGTCCTCTCCTGGCTTCCAACCTTACAGTGTTCAAAACTCTTCTGCAAGATCCACATGGTCCTACCAAGACCCTGAAGGTCAGGCATGCTGATTAGGCTGTCTCTGGGCCTGAAGTGAAAGGTAAACACTTCCGAGATCTCCAAAGCCTTGGGAAGATTCTGAAATGTATGGGTGTTGGTTCAGGTAGACTCTCAGCCTTGGTGAAGCTGCCCCCGGAGCTGTAGGGTTATCTGCAGAAAGTCAGCCAGGTGCACTTACCCTGGAATCCTCTCCCATTCACAGACACCTCCCTGAGGCTTTGTGGCTTCACCTCACTGTGCAGCTAGCTCCTGTTTTACATGCTTATATAATGAATGGTCTTGGTAAAGAAGATGATAAAGGCAAGCTAGAGGCCTTTTTTTTCCCCTCTTCAAATTTTGATTGGCCTTTCCCTACTGTTACACTGTCTACTCAAGGTTTTGAGCATTTACTTTGTGTACATAGTAAAAGCAAAGTACATATTTTTAAGTAGAAAAGAAAGCATCTGTGGTCTTTGATATAGGTGCTTTTCTTTATTTTAATAGTAATACTTATTCCATGCTTGTTAAGAAATTCATTCACAGCGTGTTTTCATAGAGACTTTCTCTATAGAGATATATAGAAATCTAGACATGAGGACAGCCCACTAACCCACTCTTCAGACACTAGCTGCTTCTCTTAGAGCCCTGGGCTCTCACCCTTTGGAGGACAGCCATCCTCACTCATATGTGACAAGCTTAGACACAGAATAATCACAGAGACTCCAGCCTCCCCCACAAACCCACAATGCCAATATCCCATATTCCCAGGAACTTTTAATAAGCCATCCACTCTAATACTCCATCTCTTATCTCAGGCATAGGCCCTGGTTTTGGTTTGCTTCAGAGTACTGCCTTTTCTCTACCACGCCCTTCCCACTCTTTGCTGACCCTCCAGAGATGTCATTTCCAAATGAAGGGGGTTTTTGGTTCTGTGGGTGTTTTGTTTTTCAGTGCAGTTCCTTAACTGCTATTCAGGGGACGGAGCAGGCAAACCAGATCTCTAACTTCTGAGGCCTGTGAAGAGAAGCATCAGAACCTCCCAGGGGAGCTGTAGGAGCAGGAGTCAGGCCTAGATATGACTGTGAGAGAGTGGGGACCATTACCAGTGTCTTACAAATGAGGGGAAGGACTACCGTGCTGGGCCCTGAAAGATAAGGAGGACCAGGCTTCAGGAAGGTAGGACACATTCTGCTGACTGTCTGGGATTGAGGACAGTAACACAACTACTTAGACATACTTTGAATGAAGGACAGACTTAGTGCTTCAGAACTGTAAATCCATTATATCTTTCCCAAGTCTTAGGCTAGCCAAGTTTCTCAACATTTATCTACCTCATCCCAAAGGGTTCCCAGGACAAATATTTCTTACTCAAACATTTGATGGGAGTTGGAATCAGGTTGAGGAAATGCAGGGGTGTAGATTTTAGATTTCTGGGAATATGTATAGATAGCTACCTTCTGTTGGATAGAAAATGAGATTGTAAGTTTTTCAGTGTTTTTTTACACGAGTTTGTGTGCCCATGTATGCACATGTGGAGGCCACGGGTCTACCTTAGGTGTCTTCTTCAGGAACCAGCCATCTTATTTTTAAGATGATCTCTCTCCAGACCTCAGGGCTATCAACACACCTCAGGGATCCATCCTCCTGACTGTATGTCCCTAGCATTTGGGTTACTGTACCACCATGCTCAGGTCTTTGTGTAGGTCCTGGGGATCACAGTTAGGTTCTCATACTGCAGGGCAAGCACTTTGTAAACAACTATCTCCCCTGCATATGGAAGTATTACCACTAAATTACAACAAGATTTTCTTCTATTAAAATTATATTTTAGAAGCTGGATATAGTAATGCGTTGGGGCAAAAGGAGGGAGGGAAATGAAGAGGATAGGAAGAGGGGGAGGGAGAAGGGAAAGAGTGGAGGCGGGATCAGAAGTCCAATGTTATTCAAGGGCAGCCTGACCTAGATAAATCCCTATTAAAAAGTTTTCAGTATAGAAACTTCTCATCACCTTCATTATCAGAAAAGCCCCTAAATTCAGAACACTTTTTAATCTTAATTAGTTGACAATTTCATAAATGTATTATTTATATATATGAATAACATTTTCCTCCTACCTTTTTTTCCCTTCCCCTCTGATGATTCCCATCCTCCCAACCAAGCCCCCCTTCTGCATTTGTTTGTTGCTTTAATGACCCACTGAGTTCCATTGGGCTCACTTCCATGAGTGTGACTAGAAGAGCTATTTATCAGAATGTGGGCAACTTACCAGTAGTGACACTGATGAAGAAAGTGTTTCCCTCTTACCCAGTAACCATTAATGGCCAGGAGCTCCTGGGAGGGGTGGGCGCCTTATGAGCCCCTTCTCCAAAATGCTTTCAAACTGTGACCAGCTATATTTAATGTTTTTATTATGCCTGTGTATCCATGTGGGACAAGAAAGCTTGAGAGTATCATAGCATGCATGTGGAGGTCAAAGAACAACTGTGTAAAGTCAGATCTCACTTCCCACCTTCACATGGGCTCTGGCACTGAACTCATGTCAGTGACCTGAGAGGCACTTTATCCTCTAACACGCACCCTGTGCCCAGCCTAAAATTTGACCTTTGCAAGGTTTAGTGTGTGTTATCTGACTGTCTGAGTAAGGATGACAAAATGAAACCAAACTTATGGGATAAAGCTTGGTGGTTGTATCAGTACATTTTTATTGTTGTGATAAAACATTATGACCAAGACAGCTTATAGAAGAGTTTATTTGGGTGTATAGTTCCAGAGAGGTAAGAGTCTGTCCTGACAAGGAAGCTGTGGCAGCAAGTGGCAGGTATGGCTACAGGAGCAGGAAGCAGAAAGAGCAAACTAGAAACAGTTGAGGTTTTTTAATAGGAAAGCCCACTCCCCTAATGATGTCCTTCCCCTAGCAGACCACAAGTCCTAACCCTCCCTACACAGCACCACCAGCTGGGGAGTTCAAATGTCTGGGACTGCAGGGGACATCTCATTCAGACCACCTCAGTGGGAGAATGCTTGCCTTCATAGTATGTGCAAGGCCCTAGGTTCAATTCTAGCCAAGAAAAGAGAACATGAGGAAAGAAAAGAAGGTGGGAGAGAGTAGAGAAAGAAGAGAAGAAGAGGAAAAAGGAAGGGAAGGGGGAGACAGAGGAAAGCAGGGAAGCAGAGGAGAGGAGAAGAGAAAGAAAAGATTAACCAGCCTGGTTTTTAATAGCACCCCTCCCACTCTCAGTAGTTCCCAATTTGAGCATTAAGTTCAAGACTGATAGATATTTCTGGGTGGGTGACCAGTGTGGTCATAAACATGGTGACTTTTGCTCTCCGTACAACTTGTGATTATGAACTTGTTAGATGATCAGCTTCAACAGGAGAGGGCCTCCTTTAGTCTCAGGTGCCCCCTCCAGCCACCCTGGGACTCGCAGCCTCTCTGTGATGAGACACAGGACATTAACTGGTATGGTTCTGCTTTGCCAAAACGTCAGTCCATGGTTGAACTCTCCACAATGAGAAAGAAGCTTTGAGAATCATTACATGGCATCAGGCAAGCCAGGACTGATGGAGCCTGAGAAAGGGCCAGGAGCATCCGCAGGTTTTGGCACCCAGTACTAACTAGTAAAAGCACCTCATAGGTTTCTTTAAAATGCAAACACTAAGGAAAATCTAACTTTTTTTTATTTATTAAGGCCATTCATTTTATTTTATAAGTATTTTGCCTGTATACATATGTACCACATGCATACAAGGTCAAAAGATAGTATTGGGTCTTCGAACTGGAGGTACAGATGATTGTGAGCTGCCATGTGGATCCTCGAAATTGAACCTAGGTCGTCTACAAGAGCAGGAAGTGCTCTTAACTTCTGAGCCATCTCTCCAGCTCCAGAAAAGCTACTCATAAAAGTCAAATCTAAGCCATGTGTCTGGTGATGTACACCTTTAATTGTAGCACATGGAAGGCGGAAGTAGGCGGATTGTTATTCATCCAAGGCCAGTCTTCTCTTAACAGTGACAAAAACAAAACCAAACCCGAAACCTGTTACTTTGCACTTTAGAGTATAAGTGATAGAGAAAAGACACAGAAATTTTAGAATCTATACCTTAAAATACCTTATGGCTTATATGATACTGTTGGGACCATATTTACTTATGGAATGCAAAAAAAAAAAAAAAAAAAAAAGATGGGGGGGGAGCTGAAGGTCTCCTTTCTATTCTGTTGTAAATCTAGCTATAAAAAGAGTAAGAGGCATGAGTGTGTCTCAGTGGTAGAGCACCTGCTTAGCTTGTGTGGGATTGAATGATCCTCAGCACCACAGAAGAAGGGTGGGGCAATAAATTTAGGAAAATAAGATGCTAATCATTGACTTTCTTGATTTTTTTAAAAAAAGTTATTATTTTATGTTTATTGTATATGTTTATATTTTCTATGTGTGTTTTTGATGTGTGCTGGAGGGATGGGGGCCACTTGCTGAACTTCCCAATTGTTATCATAACTACCATCTTTAGTGAAACAGTTACCATCTACTTAGTAATTGTTTCATTCGAATAGATACTGAACACTCTTAATCTGAAACTAATGCTCAGAAAGTTCCACTTTGCCAAGCAAGCAGGATAATGTAAGCCTATAATTTTAGCACTGGGAGGGTGAGGCAGAATTGTGAGCTCAAGGGCACCCTGAGCTTTTGAGATCCTGTCTCAAATAAAATTAAATTATATAGATATCAGATTTTCAGAATAGGTGTGTTCAGCTGCTGAATAAATCTAAGCAAATATCCCCAAAGAACCCTGAAATCTGAAACGTATTAGTTCTAAGCCCTATGTTGTGTGTGTGTGTGTGTGTGTGTGTGTGTGTGTGTGTGTGTGTGTGTGTGTGTAAGATAGATTCTCACTATGTAACCCTAGCTTGCCTGGATCTTGCTATATAGAGAGACCAGGCATATGCTATCGTGCCTGGGAGTCCCAAACGTTTTAGATGAAAGATTTCAGTTGTACCATTATCTTCCTAATGAGGGCTCTGGTCTAGTGAGGCAGGTGACATTAGGCCAGTAGTAAGTATTAGGAATTGGTGATGACGGTCAATTCTGAGACACACAGTAGATACATCTAATCTACCAATACAACCAATGATTTAGAAAGAATTAGGCCATAGTTAAATTTGCAGTGTTTTTCTTCTCCACAAAATAATGTTACTTCTTTCAGTTCTTAGTTCAAATACAGTAGGAATTTTTTATATTCTTGGTGCTAAACACTATTATTTTATAGTAAAGTTAGTAAGATAGAAATGACGCCCTGTGGGTTGTCTGGTCGTAGTCTGTAGCTGAGGCCATTTTGCTGAGAAGCAGCGTAGGCTGTCACTGGCTTTGTCACCCATATTTTCTGTATTTTTGCTGCAGATTGCCTTCTCCCAGCACAGCAACTTCATGGACCTGGTACAGTTCTTCGTGACTTTCTTCAGGTAATTTCTCTATGCTAATTGTACACATTCCATCGAGACAGTCCCTTAACTGCAGCTTGCTTTGTATATCCCTACAAAGCTGCTTTTCACTCACAGTGATGTAAATTTAGTCTGATGTGATAAAACTCTCCGTTTGTATGATTCGGCTCTTTGCATGGGGAGAGGTTTGGGCTCAAGCAGTTATTAATAATATAGCTACTGCTGTGAGCTACATGTCTTAATCTGTCTTAATCAAGATATGACTGTGATTTTCCATAGGGAAAGGTAAGGTTTACTTGCAAACTCCTGGGGTTCTCCTTTTTTTATAGTTTTCTTATTAGTAGGGTTTTTTTTTTTTTTGAGAATACTATGCAGAAATGATTGAAAAGAACAAATTAGTCATTGCATATTGGTAAGAGAAGCAGCAAGAGCCACCTCACCTCCCTCTGCTCTCCCCAAATAGAAACTGCTCTGCTGTGCTGCTTCTCTACCTTCACACCAATGCTCGGCCTGCCAACTCAGTTATCTTTCCTTTCCTTTTAAGATAGGGTCTCTCCTTATAGTAGTTATGACTGTCCTGGAATTCTAAATAGAAGAGGTTGGCTTTCAAATCACAGATCCTCCTGCCTCTGCCTTCTGAGTACTGGAAGTATGGTGTATGCCACCGTGCCACAGCTAACTCAGTTATTTTTTGGTGTTCTATAACTGCCTTACATACATACAGACCAGGTACACACAAAATTCCTTTCCATTAATTTAATAGTTATATCACAATGCATTGACCAACTAAAAAATCCTAAATTGACTTATGATTCTACTTGCTCATGTTTTAAAGGAAAGGTTACTCTTTGCTTATCTTAAATGTAATATTTTTCCTTTGCAGTTGCTGTTTAAATTTTCCCTATAAGTCGACCCCAAATTTACATCTATAATCTGGCAAAACAAAAAGACCTCTAGTGATGGTTGTCTCTTAGCTTTAGTCTCTCTTGGACTCCATTCCCTCCACCCATAATGTTCCATCCTCTGTCCTTAAGTGTACTAGTCTCCAAGGCCTGCTATGTGGTTGTCATTGTTGTAGTTACTTTTCTATGTTGTGACAAAGCACCCTGACAGTGGCAATTTAGAAAGCATATAATTTGAGGATCACAGTTCCTGGTTAGAATCCATGACCATCTTAGCAAAGGCAGACAGGCAGGCCTGGCACTGAACAAGTAGCTGAGATCGTCCATCTGGTCCACAAGCATAAGGCAGAGAAGCTAATTGGGAATGGCATGGGCTTTGGAAACCTCAGAGTCCACTCTTAGTGATACCTCCTTATCCTTCCAAA